>NC_090437.1:379636719-379944853 GCF_031143425.1 Pleurodeles waltl | reverse complement strand
ACTGTGTGAATGACAGGCATTCAGTTTATTCCCCGGCAGCCCAGGGCATGATTCAATAAAGGCAGCATGGTTGCAGTTAATTGGAATCCCCTCATTTACATCTAAATTTCTTGTCTTGCATGGTTGGATGCAGAGGAAATTATTGCCTACAGAAACAATGTTTCATGAAAACATCATCTTTTTCACAATATATCTTGTACCATGCTAAATGAAAATTAGTAATGAATCTTGTATAAATTTCCACAGATGGCTTGCATTATTGACAGTTATCCTAGAAAAGATGAAGCTGCTATTAGCTTTATCACTTATACTGCTATGATGAGTCATACTGTTGTCGATGTTATACATTATTTAACACATAGGCACCCTCTTTCCAACAGCCGGCACACATTCAGTTTGTGTTTGATGGATCAGTGGACTAAGTCATCTGCTCCAGAAGTAAGTGTTTGACCTCATGGCCACCAGTTCATAGTCTAGTGAGTCTACTCAGCTTTTCATGAGGCCGAGAAAATGATAACTGATGGGAAACAATAGACATTTTATTTCAACTCCCAAGAGTGAACGTGTGCTTTACAAAAACACACGTTATTAGTGAAGACACCTTTCATTTCCTTCTACAATACCAAAATGCATCACATGCCATTTACTTAGGAGACACATTTTCTTTAATACAGTTGAGGAGAGAAGCACTGTAGAAGATATGCTTCACTTTTCCACTTAACCTGATAGAACAGAACAGATGCGCTGAAGTCCATAGACGTCCATTCACCAAAATGACGGGGGTTGCAGAAGTGACATCAGAAACCACTTCACCAAGATGGCATCACTGGTATGCTCTCCTGTCTAAACCATAGTCCCTCAACAATTCACAGTTTACTACAGAGAAGCTAGAGAAAATGGAAGGAATTGAAACTTTTGACGATAAACAGGGTTTATTGATGTGCCGTTGCCTCCAATTATCGAAATTAAACAGGGCTGTTAATGTGCTGATACTTCTAAACGGTTGCTAGTAGAGGGAGTCATAACTCGTGTAAGTTACTGCAGTGTAATTCTGTAAAATTACAGAAACATTGTGAATTTACGTTTCAGCGAGTAGCTGAGTAGTAGAATTTACGTTTCAGCGAGTAGCGTAATATAGCATTCAGCGCTATTTTCTTAGTGCAGATTGGACACTTGCGTCCAAAATGGACACGGGGATGCATTTTTTTAAATAGCGCTAGATGCAACAGAACACAAATAGCAGCCGCCACACATGCTCGCTCAGTTCCTTGTTCTTGTCCTAGGAGTTTTGTGCCAAATTACTCCTAATTACCCAAGTGAGAGCAATTGTGTTACTTTCAGCAATTTTGCATCAAAAGAGTAACACAAAATTACCAAAATGACTCCTGTTAGTCTGGCATAATTACAATTTCGCCCAGGCCTAGCTGCATGGGCCAGTGGCATAACGAAACTTGAGCCCCCCCTCCCTTGCAAGGTACATGGAGGGTCCCCCTCTCCGATCACATCCGGGGCTCTCAGGCCAGGGTAGTGTGATGAGGGGGGGCCCTGGAGCACCACGGAGGCTGTGGGGGCCTTTGTTACGCCACTGGCATGCATACCAAAGGGCAGTCTAAAGTAAGATGCTGCTGTCCCTGGTGACCGCCATTTTCCACGCTGAAATCCCCTCAGCCTTGGCTGCTGTCGCTTAGTTTTGTCAAAACCTTGAAACTGCGCTACATTTCTTTCCCCTTTGCTTACGAGTTTCCATCGATTCCATATTTAAGCATACTAAAAGGCCAACTGATTATCATGTGTTCGTTCCCTCCGAGTTTATACTTTCCGTTCAAAGGTTTTCTTACATGTTTTATTTCAGTTACATTTAGAGCCTGGTTGTGAAAGGAGTATATTCAATGAACATTGAATATGACCTCTTACAATCCCGTAATTATGTAATCCTAATATTGCTATCCTTTACAGACAAAATGCCCTTACAGAGAGTAGTGTGTAGCACAATTAATTGTATAACCTCACCCGGTATTTCAGTCCTACAGGCATTCATGTGTCTCGTTGAAGCCAAACATTAATGTGACATCGGTGTACCCAGCTTCAGTAAATATTGAGAACCTTTTTTGCCTCCAAACCATTTATCACACTTATGGCCCACGCTCACTCAGAAACAACGAGCCTCCCAGGCTAGTATTTACGATGAGACCGAGCGAATGCTAGTCGGAACGGAAGCGGGGGTCACCGTGCTCATTTCTCATCATTCACACATTTGAAAGGGTGAGCTTCCTGCGCACTGGCCTTCGACCTATAAAATCAGGTATACAGGGGCGTTTGCGCTCCGATAAAAATGAATACCCGGAAGAGGAACAAATGCTCCTGTTATGCTCAGTAATCTTAAATCGTGAGAGAATAGTCCAGGCGTCTTTATAATTACGAAGGATGTTTTGCATGGAATGTATTACTTAGCACGCAGCCTCGGTGAAGTGCAAAAGAAAAAGTTACATTCCTACAAGTGCGCAGAAAAGAGCCCTCTATGGCAGTCATATCGTTAAGCAGGCACTGCCAGGTATGTTTTTCGCACATATTGGCGCCAAAAGATCAGTGAGGATATGTGCGTGGTATAAAAGTAGTCACAATTACTGTATTGCAGTGGTTCCCAACCTTTTGACTTCTGTGGACCCCCACTTTATTATTACTGGAATCTGAGGACACCCACTGACTCATTATTGGAATCCAGGCACCCCCCCAAAAGAGTCATTATTTAAAGCTGGGGACCTAATCTGTTAATAATATTTAATTTTCTAAGCAGTCGCGGGCCGCCTGAGGAGGCTTTGCGGACCCCATGGGTCCCCGACCACAGGTTGGGAACCACTTCTATATTGTATTCCTCCTTCTGCTGTAGTAGTTCCTCGTTTGTCTTCTTGCACAGTCCTTACCAAGTAATCCATTTAATGTTGCCAGATTTTGAGACCTCTCCGAAGCCCAAAGCTGTCCAAGTACATGCCCAAATGCAGCCAAACATAGAGTAGTATCAGTCTAAAAGCCAGTCCAAAGATGCAACTTTGAAACTGTGCAAAAATAGACTTCAGAAAACATTCCCAGGATCACCCTAAAGTCTATTCAATATACATATAGTTAGAGGTACAATGTGCACCAATGAACTGCTGCAATCCTGCCCAAATGATATTAAAACACTCATTTTATTGAGCAGTCCCTACTTCTAATTTGCACTTTTGTAACAACCATTCCTCACTCAAGCCTTGCATTCATGAATTAACTCTACAAGAGCAGATTATAATCAACCTTTATGAAATCTAGGAACTGGAACTCCAAAGCTCCGTAAAGAACGTTGAATTGATCTTGCAGAATAAGCACCACACAATGATATATGACAGTGTGAAAACATAAAAGACTCAAAGGGGAGGAGCCTTGCTTGACAGCTGTGAGGGTCACCACAAAAAGATGACAAGCTCACACCCTTCAATTAAAATGTAATGAAGAGGCCAGAAAAGAAACATTCACTTACTCTGACCAATTCCTTTCTCTGTGCTCCACTCCAAAGTCCTTCACCATGACCACATATTCTGGCACTGAAAGTAATACTGTACCTGTGCTGTTGCCTTTGTGTTGCTGCAAAAACTAGAATAAAGCTCCAAATCTTGGCGTGAAGCAGATGGGTTTGCTTGGTCTAAAAGACCCCATTTCCCATACCTTTCGGAACACCGTCCAATCAGCATCTGAACACTCTCTCAACTCTGCTGACACTGTCATCACTCCTCTGTTTCAGCCCTATTGATTCAACTTCATTAGGACTCTCCCACTATCATACCACTGCTGACCTGGGCAACCTCATGAGCCTGTGCAGGTGCTTTATACCGATCACTCACACTGGACTTTTTGTGGGGTGGGCCTCAAAATGGCTTTTTTTCAACTTTAGAATAGAAGCAAAAGCACTGATCAATTTCTCAACGACTGTAAAAACCCTAAGGTAAGCCATGTCAGCAAAGCAGTCCCTGTTTACGATTCACATGCTTTACTTCATCCTTAAGAATATTTTATTTTTCCTGAAGACATTTCTGTAGCTTTATTTTTCTGCAACATATGACTATTGTATAGTGGATACTATGAACAGTCACGTACAGGTGTTTGGGTTAGTTCAGATTGTGGGTGTGTGTTAATAATGGGCACAACTACGAGCCCTAAAGCTGAAAGCGGTATGAGATTCTCACAGTGCATTCCAGTAGGTCATTAAGGAGTTCAGACTAAATGTACATGCAATCCTTAGCCTGTTTGCAGAGCACACAGATCAGTGGTCATATATATATGCATATTACAATTGAAAACCGCACTACATGTGTGCAGCAGGATGTTGGGTCGACCGGTTTTGCAAGTCCATCTGGGTGCGATGAGGCCAGGCTTTCAGAGCTCCTTTTAACCCCACATCTTGCTGAAATCCTCCATTTCTATACCTCACGATATCTCTTGCCTCTTCAGCACCAGTTTACATTTTCTCTTTCTGTACATATTTTATGCAATCAACAGGAAATGGGATCTGGCAGCTATTATTAAGCTGGATCTGGGACAGCAGCAACATGCGTGAAATGAGTACAATTTTTCCCGGTGTAATTTGCTGACAACAGCACTCTTTCAGCACCAGACGCACTTTGACTACTTTACTTTAAGAACAGCAACCCATAGGGAGTTTCTTGTTCTCACTTTCATCTGGGCCCAACATAAACGCCTCAGTTAAAGCTCAGCCCTCCTTTTGTCATAATCCCACCTTGGATCAGATCATCCTGGACCCTAACACCTAGATATACATGCAATGGATGGAAACAAAGACACACAGCTTATCTTCTCTTGTCAAGTGGTTAAGCAACAGTATGATTTGGAGGCAGGTTTTTGACTTTGATAATCAACTCTTTATAGGACACAGTCATGCACTCTAAGAATGGCAGATTTATGTCTGTATGAGTAACTACACCAATTATGTAAACACCACTTACAAATTTATTTTTTATTCAAATTTTATAGTGCTATTAATCCTAATGTATAGTGTCAAACTACTTTACTACACACAAACATATACATAGACAATGAATCATGCAAGTGTGTAAATCAATGTACATGAGGTTGCTACATTAAGGTAATGAGTGCTATAAGGTTTAGGAGTCAGATGTCATCCATACTGGTAGGCATTATGGCCCTCATTATGACATTGGTGGTAAATCCCACTTACCGCCACGCTGACTGCTGCCAACTTACCGCCGCTGCGGCGGATATCCGTTCACCGTATTATGACACACATACACCAGTCCGTCAGTATTCAGCCACAGACAAAAATCCACCACAACAAAGTTCAGTGATAAAGTGTCTGTATCTAAACCAACACCGTAACGCCAACAGAACTATGCCACCACATTATGACCCACAAATCACCACGGCAGACATTCAAAGGCAGTAAACCATTGGTGGTACATATCGCCGCTCTCAAAATACACACACAAACAAAACAACACCACGTTGGACAATTCAAACAACACACACCTGACACCCATAATCACACCACACCCACCCACTCACACCACTGTGAAACACACACAATTACCCACAACCCTTTACCATTAGAAACAATTGCCACCAGAGAGACAGCAGAAACACAGACACAACCAGAGCCACACACTACTCATACCTTGTGAGAAAGTAGCCACTTTCTAGCCTTGTTACCCCCACTTTAGGCCTGTTTGTGAGTGTATGTCAGGGTGTTTTCACTGTCTCACTGGGATCCTGCCAGCCAGTGCCCAGTGCTCCTAGTGAAAACCCTATGTTTTCAGTATGTTTGTAATGTGTCACTGGGACCCTGCTAGTCAGGACCCCAGTGTTCATAAGTTTGTGACCTATAGGTATGTGTTCCCTGTGTGATGCCTAACTGTCTCACTGAGGTTCTGCTAACCAGAACCTCAGTGGTTATGCTTTCTCTTTACAGATTGTCACTAACAGGCTAGTGACCAATTTTACCAATTTACATTGGCATACTGGAACACCCTTATAATTCCCTAATATATGGTACTGAGGTACCCAGGGTATTGAGGTTCCAGGAGATCCCTATGGGCTGCAGCATTTCTTTTGCCACCCATAGGGAGCTCTGACAATTCTTACACAGGCCTGCCACTGCAGCCTGAGTGAAATAACGTCCACGTTATTTCACAGCCATTTTACACTGCACTTAAGTAACTTATAGGTCACCTATATGTCTAACCTTTACCTGGTAAAGGTTGGGTGCTAAGTTACTTAGTGTGTGGGCACCCTGGCACTAGCCAAGGCACCCCCACATTGTTCAGGGCCAATTCCCCGGACTTTGTGAGTGCGAGGACACCATTACACACGTGCACTACATATAGGTCACTACCTATATGTAGCTTCACAATGGTAACTCCGAATATGGCCATGTAACATGTCTATGATCATGGAATTGCCCCCTCTATGCCATCCTGGCATAGTTGGCACAATCCCATGATCCCACAGATCTGTAGCTCAGACCTGGGTACTGCCAAACTGCCTTTCCCGGGGTTTCACTGCAGCTGCTGCTGCTGCCAACCCCTCAGACAGGTTTCTGCCTTCCTGGGGTCCAGCCAGGCTTGGCCCAGGATGGCAGAACAAAGGACTTCCTCTGAGAGAGGGTGTTACACCCTCTCCCTTTGGAAAATGGTGTGAAGGCAGGGGAGGAGTAGCCTCCCCCAGCCTCTGGAAATGCTTTCATGGGCACAGATGGTGCCCATTTCTGCATAAGCCAGTCTACACCGGTTCAGGGACCCCTCAGCCCTGCTCTGGCGCGAAAGGATACTTTTGGCATATTGTCATAAAAATAAAGTACCTTTATTTTTAGTATATCTGTGTATTGTGTTTTCTTATGATATTGTGCATATGACACTAGTGGTACTGAAGGAGCTTCACTCGTCTCCTAGTTCAGCCTAAGCTGCTCTGCTAAGCTACCATTATCTATCAGCCTAAGCTGCTAGACACCCTATACACTAATAAGGGATAACTGGGCCTGGTGCAAGGTGTAAGTACCCCAAGGTACTCACTACAAGCCAGTCCAGCCTCCTACATACCTATACACCACTCACACACCTCAACACATTACCCAACAAATCCTCACCTACACACCTCACACAACACCCATGGCACCACAAAGACACCCCCGATTCACAGAGGAGGAGCTAAGGGTCATGGTGGAGGAAATCATGAGGGTAGAGCCTCAGCTATTTGGAGCACAGGTGCAGCAGATATCAATATCTAGGAAGATGGAGCTATGGCGGAGAATCGTGGACAGAGTCAACGCTGTGGTATAGCACCAAAGAAATAGGGATGACCTCAGGAAGAGGTGGAACGACCTACGGTGGAAGGTACATTCCATAGCAGCAAGACACAGAGGACTGGCGGTGGACCCCCAACTTCTCCCCCACAACTCACAGCATGGGAGGAGCAAGTCTTGGCAATACTACATCCTGAGGGCCTGGCCGGAGTAGGAGGAGGACTGGACTCTGGTAAGTCAACTCATTACTACTATCACCCCCCTGCCTGCATGCCATCACATACCCCCACCCTCACTTCCATCACTCCACCACTACCCACACACCACCATCACATCTCACTCATCCCAATGCCAAGCCCTGCATGCTTCACCAATGCATGGACACCCCTCACAGCCCTGCATTGACACTCATCACTAAAGTACGCACACTATAGAGAACTTATCATCCCACCATACACCAATGTACAAAAGTGAACGTGAATGTCACCCTTGTGTTCCACTCAGTAACCATGTCCACTTTGAACTGCCATTGCTCCCCTTCCTATGTCCCCTTGGACAATGCATCTGTGCTACAAATAGACTGGAACAATACCCTGGACTTTCCTCCATCATCACCCCATCCCATTGCACTTGCTTCTCAAAATTTTAGCACTTCAATAAACACCCTTGCAAAAAAAAAAAAGAAGTTTGGAGCATCTCAATTTTTTAAAGTATGTATTCATTTAAACAGATACAAACATTGCAATTCAACTGTACAAAAAATGAGCGTAGATTAATGACCTGTAGCTGGCTGCAGTGATCACACCAGCAGCATATGTGAGGTCACCAACATCTGCAAAATTAATTGCCAAAGGGTACAGTAAGTGGGCATAGAACTGGGAAATAGCAGCATGCCAGTGCCACAGAAATGTCAACAATTCAATAGAAATGTGAAGTAACACTGTCTTACCTGTGTGTCATTGGAAGTATTGTCTGATCACTGATGTTCTGTTGTCCTCATCCTCATCCTCTGCCTCCTCATCCTCACTGTCCACAGGGTTCACTGCTGCCACACGGGCATCTCCAACCTCCTCCTCCTGCAGAAAAGGCACATGGCTTCTCAGGGCATGGTTGTGCAACATGCAGCATGCCACTACTATCTGGCAGACCTTCTTGGGTGAGTAGCACAGGGATCCACCTGTCAGGTGGAGGCATCTGAACCTGGCCTTCGGGAGGCCAAAAGTCCTTTCTATTATCCTTCTGGTTCGTCCATGAGCCTCATTATAACGTTCTTCTGCCCTTGTCCTGGCATTCTTCACAGGGGTCAGCAGCTGTGATAGGTTGGGTTAACCAGAGTCACCTGCAAATATTGAGGGACAACATTTAGTCACACACTATCCCATATGGCCCAACCCATAAGCATACACCAATATATACTGGGTGGGAACGCCGGCTCACCTATTAGCCACACCCCATGCCTCTATAGTTGGCCCATCACATTTGATGCTGCTATTCCTCAGGACAAAGGCATCATGCACGACCCAGGATACTTAGCATTGACATGAGAGATGTACTGGTCTGCCAAGCACACCATCTGTACATTCATAGAGTGGAAACTCTTCCGATTTCTGAACACCTGTTCATTCTGACAGCGGGACAAATGCAATATGTGTTACATCAATCGCCCCAATTATGTTGGGGGTATGTCCCATTGCATACAACTCGGCCTTTACTGTGGCCAAATCTTCAATCTGGGGAAATACAATGTAGCTGCACATGTGTTTAATCAGGGCAGACAACACTCTTGTTAGCACTATTGAGAACATTGGCTGTGACATTCCTGCTACCAAGCCCACTGTCACTTGGAAAGAACCAGTTGCCAGGAAATGGAGCACTGATAGAACTTGCACAAGAGGGAGGATCCCAGTGGGGTGACGAATAGCAGATATCAGGTCAGGCTCAAATTGGGCACACAGCTCTGTGATTGTGGCCCTGTCTAGTCTATAGGTGAGGATAATGTGCCTGTCCTCCATTGTTGTCAAGTCCACCAGGGGTATGTACACCGGGGGATGTCTCCATCTCCTATTCATGCACAGAGGTAGCAAGCTATAGGGCAAAAGAATGAGGAGCCAGTTACAAACTGAACAATGTGGCTACAACAGAACTTTGCATGCTGTTAACTTGTAGTGGGTAAGTGCTATTTGTACAGTATGTCCAATTCACCAGTGACGTAGCAAATATCCTGGGCCTGCCCCCCCTGAAATGGTGTCCGCCAGTCCTGTATGGAGGGATAGGTGGAAGTGAGGTAATTCCGCTGACGTTGTGCGCCTTTGCAGGAGGCGGTCGGGAACCGCCGTGCAACTCCTCTTGGATAACATTGGGCCCTATGGGTTACAGTGGCCAATGGTGATCTACGCCGGCGGTGACTGTATGCACCACCGCGGATGTGACCGCCATTTTCTATCTGATTCCTCACTTAATACCTGATCTTCAACAGGAGAGGACCTACACTGCATGTGCTGCTGTGACCTGTGTCTGGAACCTACCATAGCCCGTGTGACTGAGGAAAGGGCCCCAGCCGTCACTTTGGCGGAGTTGGAGAGACTGGTGGATGGGGTCTTACCCCAGTACAGACTGCTGTATGGGCCTCCAGACCAACAGGTGAGTACACTGTGGGCACGATGCATGTGGCATGAATGCATGGAGTGGTGTGTGTGAAGGCCTCATGTAAGGGGGGTGGGTGGATGTCCTCTGGGCGGCGTATTGGTTGTGTGCTGGGCCATGTGTGTGTAAATGGTGATGTGAAGGGGTATGGTGGGCTATAAGTGTAACAGGCAGGACTGTTTGACTAATTCTATTTTCCTATGTGTACTTCTCTCCAGGTCAGCGCCCATCAAAAGAAGGGTATATGGTGTGCTATCCGCCAAGGATGTGTGGACCCTGTGGGTCTACGGCAGGCAGAGCACCCACTGTCGGAAAAGGTGGGAGGACCTGAGACGCTGGGCACGGAAGACGGCGGAGGCCCAGCTGGGGATGGCCTCCCAACGAGGAAGGGGTGCCCATCGAACCCTGGCCCCCTGATGGCCCGCATAGTGGCAGAGGCCTCTCCTGAGCTGGATGGGTGCTTGAGGGCATCACAGCAGCCACAAGGGGTTGAGTACAGTGTCCATCATTACAACCTATGCATGGTAGGGTGGTATCCAGGTGGGGTGTGTGTGTCAGTGCGTGCCCCTTGGCCAGGCCTGACATTGCAGCATAGGTCCTCTGATGGCTAGGGTTCAGAAGGAAAAATCTTGCTACCTAGCTTGTAGGCATCCACTACTGGTCATGGCTGGGTGGGTCCCAGGTGTGCTGCATTTGGCGGTGTGTGCCCCTCATCATGCCTTAGCTGCTAACTATTTTCTCTGGTAGTGCTATGGCATACTGCGTAGGGCTGTTCCCTGTGTGTGAGGGTGCTTTGTACGCCAACAGTGGTGTTGGTGCAGCCATTTACCAAGTGTATCCTTTGTCTCTCCCCCTCCTTTTTGTTTCATCACCCTGTCCTTATGTGCATTAGCATCATCTGGGGGAGGAGCAGAGGCACCAGCGACGGAGAGAGCTACATCCCACAGGACCCAGGAGTCAGAGTCCACCGACGCTGAGGGCACCAGTGGGATGGAGGGCGAGGGGAGAACCACGGCAGAGACTGGAGGGGACAGTTCAGACACAGATACCTCCTCCGATGGAAGCTCCCTGGTGGTGGCGGACACCTCTATGACCACCCCAGCTACAGGTATAGCCGCTACCCCCGTACCAGCACTGCCCTCCCAGCAGCCCCTCAGTGAGTTGCCCGTGCCCGCTCACCCAGGAGGGTGGGCATCTCCTTCGCCCCAGGCACCTCAGGCCCTGCCCCTGTTAGCCCTGCTGCCCTGAGTGAGGAAGCTATTGACCTCCTGAGATCCATCTCTGTAGGGCAGTCAACCATTGTGAATGCCATCCAGGGGCTGGCAGCCCAGATGCAACAGACTAATGCATTTCTGGAGGGCATTCACACTGGATTGCGGCCCAACAGAGATTGATTCAGGCTCTGGCCTCCTCTCTGATGGCAATATCACAAAACAAAATAAAATGATGGACGGAGTGTTGAAACTTTTCAAACTCTCACCCCAAGTCACAGATCTGGGTTTAGTCCATCGTTATTTTGCTTGCCACGTCACCCCAGTTTGGACCAAGCCATATACAAATCAGTCTTGACACTGTTCCCCATGGGAAAAGTCCAGCCCGGCCTGCTAAGCCAGGTCCTCCCTGGACAGAAAACAAGCATACTGGGACTGGTTTCAGGGTATCACCCTTCATCAGCCAGGCTAGCTTGAATCCAGTGGAGCAGCGAGCAAGGGACCCACATCTGGGCATACCCCTGCCACTTAGGGCGCACAAAGCAATATCACAAAACAAACTAAAATGATGGACGGAGCGTTGAAACTTTTCAAACACTTACCCTGAGTCACAGATCTGGGTTTAATCCATTGTTATTTTGCTCACCACATCACCCCAGTTTGGACCCAGCCATATGAAAATCAGTCTTGACCCTGTTCCCAGTGGGAACAGTATAGCCCGAACTGCTAGGCCAGGTCCTTCCTGGACAGGAATCAAGCATCCTAGGACCAGTTTCAGGGTATCACCCCTTATCAGCCAGGCTAGCTTGAATCCAGTGGCGCAGCGAGCAAGGAACCCACGGCATACCCCTGCCACTTAGAACACACAAAGCAACAGCACAAAACAAAATAAAATGATGGACGGAGTGTTGAAACTTTTCAAACACTCACCCCCAGTCACAGATCTGGGTTTAATCCATCGTTATTTTGCTCGCCACATCACCCCATTATGGACCCAGCCATATGCAAATCAGTGTTGATCCTGTTCCCCATGGGTACAGTCCAGCCCGAACTACCAGGTTTTCCCTGGACAGAAAACAAGCATCCTGGGACCGGTTTCAGGCCATCACCCTTCATCAGCCAGGCTAGCTTGAATCCAGTGGGGCAGCGAGCAACGGTAACACCATCAGACAGGCAGCTTGTGACCAGCAGGGGCAGCATGGGGAGAGCAGAAGGGGATTGTGGGCAATAGAGCGGAGTCATTGGATACTCCTTTGAGTCTGTTGGGGGAGGCAGGGCCCACGGATGCATGTGGGGGAGAGCTCAGGTTAATGCAGGAGCATATGCTGGAAAGGGAGAGGGAGGGGGTGGGGAAGGCGTTTGGAGGAGGGAACTCTTAGAGATGGGGGGGACCTAGAAAGTAGAAAAAGAAGACTGAGTGGTGGATGGGAAGTTGAAGAGATACTGGTTAGAACAGGGGGCAGCTGGGAGGGGAGGAGCATGCAGAGAGGGTCCCATTCAGGGCAACCATTGAGAGGGACTTGGCTGGAGGGTCAAGCAGGGGGGAACCTGGGGTGGCCTTGAGCATTTCAGAAGCAGTGGGAAAGTCAGCCAAGGTTGGAGTGAGCCTCTGAGGCATCAATCATATTGGTGAAGGGGGGATGGCTGGGCAGAGTTCCTGCTGGGCTAATGGATCAGTTGACTTTAGAGGTTCTAGGGGGACAAGCGGCATGTCAGACCCAAAGCGCCCTTCATGGTAGAGGAGGTGGAATGGAGTGAAGGGGAGGAGGACAGTGGTTGACAATATCGAGGTATGGCATCAGGCTAGGAAATAAAATGCAAGGATGGGGGTGCACAGAGAGCCCCCTAAGAAAGTGCATACAAAAGGGGGCAGCAATAGGAAGGGGTTCTACTACAGGGACTGGTGAACTCAATTAGAGGCAGCCCTTGATACTCACTTGTGGGCAAGCGCAGGTTTTACAGCAGTGGATGAGGGGCATTATTAGAAGTACAGGTTTGCCCATTATGGCATGAGTTGATGGCCAGTACCCTAGATCCATTTCTTTCACAGGTTGCAACCTGCTGCTGTGGTGACTCAGGGGAGTCCAGTATGGCTCCATGACACCGGGAGGAAGAGAAGGCTTGGCCCAGTACCACCAACCAGACTCAGTCAATGGTCCTCAAAATCAACACCTCACAAAAGCCTGCTACAACCTCAGCGGTACACCAGGCCAGTGGGCACAGCACTGCCTCTGGTGAGAACAAGCCAGCTTGGAGGTGACACCTATTGGCAGAATGGTTGGGAGGGTATGTTATGACCCCCCATCCGAGCAGGGCACAGGGTTTTATGTTAGAAGCATTGGAGAAACCACAGTGGCAGGCGGCAAGTACTGCTAAAGATGTGGCAAATCAATATGCAGGTGATGACACAGTGACAGATTATGAGGAGGAGAGCCTGGAGGAAGAGGAATTGGTGGAAGAGGAAGCCCCTGGAGGGGAGGAAGAGAGGTGGTGGAGCCAGGGAGAGGGTGGTCATGTGGAGGTGAGATATTCCCACCAACATGTGACTAGTATCTTGCAGTAATCAAGCACAGGAAGGCAATGGCAAATGACACAGATCACACAGGACATAAGGGAATGGTTGGTGTGACAGCAGGCTCCAGCACGGGTACCCCCCTCGGTGTCAGGTAAGAAATTTGCAGGAGAGTGCAAATGCTATGCAGTTGTATCAGTTGGTGTGGATACAGTGGATCCACAGGGATGTGCAGGAGGGTGAAAATCCTATGCAATGGTATCAGTTGATGTGGATGTGGTAGATCTACAGGGGAGCAACATATGGCTGCAGAAGTGGTTGTATGTGACTCACAGGCGGGTAGGCACGGATTGGTCTCTGGTTCAGGAGAAAGACAGCAAGCACTAGGGCAAGGGGACATGAAAGCAGGCATTGATACAACCTCTGGGGGACACAAAACACTGGAGGGGAGGCAGCAGAACAGCACACGGCAAGCGACAAATGTGGAGACAAAGACAGGGGAAGTGAACAGGTACAGAACCAAAAAGAGTCACTAGAGAGTAAAGAATTAAAGATTAAGAAGATGCCATGCATGGGGGTTCCTAAACTATTGGGGCGCATCTTATGCAGGCAACTAAAGAAAAAAATTGAAATGGAGAATACATGAAAATGTTGAAAGAATTAAACACAGGAAGTTGAGGGTAAATGAAGGCTCAAAAGAGAAATAACATGAGTTTGCTAAGCGTCCAAAGGTCCCTCTGGCTATTAAAAATTGGATGGCGCCCTTTCAGATATATGCCAGCGTGTACTGCGAATTTTAAATACACTGCCCCCTGCCCCTGGGGATGCCTTGGGCCTACCTTAGGAGGGATTTACAGGTAATAAAAGGGTAGGTTTTGGCCTGGCAAGTGGGGTCACTTGCCAATGCGAAATGGCAGTTTAAAACTGCACACACAGGTACTGCAAAAGGAGGCCTGATACATGTTTGCAGGGCTTCTCATGTGGGTGGGACAATTAGTGCTGCAGGTCCACTGGTAGCCTTTGATTTACAGGCCCTTGGCACACCTGGCGCACTATACTAGCGACTTACTAGTAAATCAAATATGCCAATCTCATGGATAAACCAATCACCAATACAATTTAGACAGGGAGCACTTGCACTCTAGAACTGGTCAGCAGTGGTAGAGTGCCCAGAGTCTTAAAACAACAAAAACAAAATTGAACTCAGGATCAAAAATAGGAGGCGAGAAGCAAAAAGACAGCAGAAACCACAGCAAGAACGTGAAACAACTCCCATTAAGCTGGATCAGCTAAAATGTCGGTTAGATAAGTATAGTCTTACGCTGGATGCAAAAGCATTAGAGGATGATTTCACTTATGGTTTTTGTTTGGGATATTAGGGACCTAGGAGGCGCAGATGGGACAGCAATCTGAAATCTGTGGGCCTGCTGAAACATGTGGTCAAAGAAAAATTGCTGAAGGAAATTCAGAAGGGTAGCATGGCAGGACCGTTCGATGACTAGCCCATGGTTGAGTTAATGATCTCACCCATTGGGGTGGTTCCGAAAAAGGAACAAGGACAGTTTAGACTTGTATAGCACCTCTCGTGGCCAGGGGGCATTTCTATCAATGATTTTATTCCAGAGGATCAGTCTTCGGTCTCATACTCGTCGGTTGATGTGGCATTGTCCATTGTTAGAGGTGTGGGGAGGGCTACCTTGATGGCAAAGAGTGACATTAAGTCAGCTTTTTATTTTCTCCTGGTATATCCCAATGACTTCCAATTATTGGGCATTCAATTTGACGGTCAGCAGTATGTAGATAAAGCACTTCTCTAAGGGTTCTCTATTTCATGTGCATTGTTTGAAAGGTTCAGCACATTCCTTCAATGGCTGTTTCCTTGATGCATAGGTTATATGAGGGTGACACATTATTTAGAAGACTTCTTTTTTTGGGTCATTCTCAGACAGACTGTCAGTGAATGATGAAACGTTTCTAGGTGATTATGGTGGACCTGGGTGTTGGAAGTGCACATTCTGGTTGCTTGAGGTAGGGCCCTAGCCAGGCATAACCTACCACTCCAATGAGTGGTGGGTGATTACACTCACTGTATAATCTATGCTCACTTTTGGGTAGCTTGGCACAGAACAGTCAGGCTCATCACAGGGGCAATGTGTAAAGCGTTGGCACAGCACTACCACACAACAAATACACCAAGCACCACAAAATAGACTTCACACAAGGTGTATGTAAATAAAGTTTGAATTCAACACACAAATTAGCTAGCACAGTGTAAATTTCATGCAAGTCTGGGCATAAATCACATTTCTAATTATCTCTAGCAGTACTAGGCCTAACTGAGTTAAAATGACATTAGCAGTATGTACACATGAGAAAAATAATAATTTCCCTCCCAGTACCCTGATGCGATGCCAAAACGTTGTCATCACGAGACCCACCCTAGCGATTACCCCATTCAATATCACTCAATTATAGGAGCACCCAGGTTCACAACTGTAGCAGCAATGTGTACATGCATAGACTTGCAGCATTTTTAAAAAGCCCTGTAACCTAGGCTGTTTCGTGGGTCCATTTTTTGTTCCCTGTCTGGGCACAATATTTGGCTTAGCTTAGGCTTGCGGCCTGTGCCCATATAATATGCTCTATCTTTATTTATTCATTTTTATTCATTTCAGCACGGCTTGTTTTAGTGGTAAAGTTTTTATTTTTATAATCGGTCACTATTCTGCAAGAGCGTCACTATCAGTGTTATGGATTACATATTTTCATTGTGTTCTTCTGCCCCGGGATGACAAGATCAGAATTCGAAGTACACAGGATAATATTTTTGCATTGCTGCCACAAGACTGTGTAAAAAGCACTTGGGTACATACCCAGGTCTGGCTTATTTTGCAAGAACAAATGATGTTCCCTATAGAAACATCTTCTGGGACGAAGGGCATCAGAGGGGGTTTCAGCCAGGATTTTCCATGCAACCTGCATGTCAGATTGCAGCAAAACACAGCTTTGTGCCTCTACAGATCCTGATCTGGAGACTTGAGGCCTGAACTTGTGCCAAGGTAAAGGGGCTGGGGTGTGCTTCTTATGGACACTGCACGGACAGATTGAGCTTACATCGCCATGCTCTCACTAGAGGCTATAGAACAGGCTTTAAGTGGGAATTATATATTCATGTTTATTGCAATATGTTGGGGTTGCTTATGTTTACATCTCAGGATTTTCACAATCCTGATTTTGTTATTCCTTTCTATCCTAACCATTGCAACTCATGCATTTTAACGTAGATTGCAGTCTTTTCAATAAATGTATTGAATACAATCCTGCATCTCCTTTCCTGCCTGTGTGTGTGTAAGAGACTTGTATTTGGAGAGAAAAGGGTAAGGCTTGATCACCACGATTTCCCTTAGTGTTTTTCAGAGTTCCATGCGCTAAGCTGCCACAAGTCACCTCTACCATTTGGGTTTAGGTGAGGTGCTGCTAGAGAGCCGGGAAGGATGCCAACTGGTGTGGGAGTGACTCAGTCACCTACAAGCAGAGGTGCTGCCACACCAAATCCAGCAGTCTCATTGAGAAACGAGAGTCCATACGACAGCTGTACAGGTAAAACTCAATGTCAACTGTGATAGTCCTCTGATAAAGAAAAAACTTACACGGCAACACTGCTGTGCAGTGTAGTCAGTCACAGGCAATCTCTCCCACTAACTCACTTTGTACTGCTACACAGTGCCCCGGATATCAGACAGGTTAGTATAACACTCACTCGCACAAGCTCACTCCCAGCACCATAATGTGGTGCACTGATATCCAGCAGGTTATTGGTCATTGTGCTTGCAGGTCCCTCGTGGTTCCAAACCCTCAACCACCCTCCAACCAGTTCCTACTACCCCGCCCCTCCACAAGCTGGAGATGAAAGCACCCTTTCCCAAGATACTAGTCCACTCGCAGCCAGAATTACGCTTATTCAGGATCCCAGGGCAAAGGTAGAGGGAAGAAAAAAAATAACACCTGATCAGTCAACAGTCAACAAATGGAGGTCTGGCCACCTCTCTGGAAGTTCATTCAGGGGTCTCCGCACCGTCCGGTCCTGTGCAGACCCTGGTCTGCAAAGCATGGGGGAGGGTCACTTTGAGTTACCCGCTGTTTACAGAGGCATTAAGCCAGACACTTCAATTCCCAAAAAGTTACAAATTCCACACCTCCCTAGAAGGGAGCACAACCTCTGTGGCACAATTACTTGAGTTGCCCTAATGGTCCCAGTTGCGCACAAAGAGTTTCCAAATCTGCACCTCCCGGGAAGGAGGCACATCATCTGGGGCAGGATGACCTGAGTCGCACCAGATGATTCCGATCACCCATGAAGCGTTACCGGTTTCTGTGCCTTCTTGGAATGGGGCATACCGTCTGGTGCAAAATGACTGGGGTCACACCAGACAATTTTGATCTCACAAGCAAGGTGATCACTGGTGTACCTCCCTGGAATGAGGCACAACATCTGGTGCATGATGACTTGAGTTGCACCAGACAATTATGGACATACACAAAGAGTTCCAATCCTGAATGTCCCTGGAATGAGGCACAACCTCTTGTGTGCTATGACTTGAGCCGCACCAGACAAATCTGAACACACACAGAAAGTTACCAAGGCTGTACCTCCCTAGAATGAGGCACAATATTTGCTGCGCATTGAGTTGAGATGTACCAGAAAATTCCGGGCACACACACAGAGGCACAAGTTGAGCCATCCAGCACGAGGTAGAATGCGACACTGCTCTTGGTACACCCCCACCTCCGTGGGTCACAACCAGTGAATCGGGCAATACACACATGAGCATTGTGTCAGGTGTTGCACAAGAGAAATGCGGCAGGATTTACAAAAGCGGGCTATGCGGGGTCCCACGACCATTGAATCGGCTAACTATCATCAAGATGCTTGCATGCGCAGTGGCCCCAAGATGAAGGGTCACGCTCCTTGAATACAGGCAGTACATTTAAAGCTCCATACCAGACAAATCCGGTCTCCAGACACAATACTTTGTTCCACGCCCACTTCGCTGCTACCAGTTGATGTCAAGCTGATGATTTTAGCAATTAAGAGGGTACCACTCGCCAGATGACACAGATAAAAGGTACAGTTACCTCATGGAAGGTATTTGATGACCCCGAGGCCTCCACAAAAGAACAGGGGGAAGCAAACAAGCCTGTGGAGAGCACACTTCAGAGTGCCACACAGCAGCAACCAGTTTGCCCAGGCTTGCCACAATGCAGGAAGGGTACGCGGTCCCTTCCTGAAGCAGTAATTACTCCTTGTGCACAACAGATTCTTCTGGTCATGTGCACCACGTACCTGCAAGTGTAGCTTTACTTTGCTTCAGTGCGGCGCCGGTAGTTATACTGCAGTGTACCTTTGAAGTTGGGAGAGGTTTAGAGGGTTCCCCTATAAACCACAGATATCTCCCCTACATTTCAGTCCTGTCTCCCTAGGGGCTGCAGAATGGAGATCTTCATCTTTGATGGTGCCATGATCTGGCGCAGAGAGGCCAGGTGTCAGAACCCCTCCCTCAAATCTATCCAGCCAGGCCCTCAAATAGCAGAGGTCTTTGTTCCAGTTGGGTGCCCAGGTTTCAAAGCTGTCACTGGGGAATACGCAGATTTGCTGGTCCATCCCCCAGTGTGGACTCAAGTGGAATTAAAAGGCACACCAAGCATTTTAGAGCAGAGAAATGTCCACTTTCTAGAAGTAGCATTTCTCTCTGATTATTGACAAAACTACCTTTACCATAGAAAAGGGTTTGTCGGGGCGAATTCAATGATAGTAAATAATATGAGGCTGCTCTGCTGTAATTTTCTGTTGCAGCTAGGAGTAATTGTAACAGTTCCCTCATGTTAATCTATGGGCAAAGCAGCTCTCCACTGCAGTAAAAACCACATGGATATTCTTCACTCTTGGCATACGTGCCCTTGCGCACATACAAGCCTGCAATGGCAGACTGGACATGTTTAAACGCACCATGGGTCCAAGTGCGGACACAGGCCTGCTTAGTCAGCAGGATAGATGTTAAAAGCACCATAGGTGCTAGTGGACACACCTGGGCCTGCGCCACTTCCCAACATATGTGGGAAGGCATGTGCGCACATTCACACTCTATTTATAGAAGGAAAGTACCCTGGACCCTAAGGCCACTACGGGGGAATAAGCAAAACCTACTAGAAAAAGAAAAAAGTTTGGGGAAACACCACTGCATGTCAGGTCTAATAGTGGGGGTTCTGCCAGCACCATAGAAGATAGTGGGACCAAGTACAGTGCTGTCTCTTCTGGGCATTAAAAGTGATTCAGAGGCAATGGAGGTCCTCCTACAGGTGGTTAAAAAGCTGACCATGAAGATACTGTTGGACACAATGTTGGGAAAGAAGAAGATCATAGACAAGGAGGTGCAGGTGCTGTTGTGGAACCTCAATTTTGCATGCATGATAGTGAGGGTGGGTAGGACATTCTGTAGGCCATTGTGGTTGGTGCTGTCTGGTGCAAAGTTGCCCCATCACCATATCTAGCTGTCAGCGGGGAGGAAGGAGGATTTTCACATGTGAAGATTCTGTTTAGACTAAATTAATGGCGTGCTTCTACTGGCGCTGTCTGTTTTCGAGTAGGATGCACAAGTGTATACTGACATGATGGGGGAGTTGGTTTTGGTCTGTAGTGGCAAGGCAAGTGGTGTGCAGAAGAATGTTCAGTAGCATATAAAGGTAGGGATCAAAACATAGGCTTTTTGGAGTTTTTCCCTTTAGTCGTAGCGATTACCTTGTGGGGGGAGCAGCTGGCAAATAGGAGGGTGCTGTTTTGCATTGATAACATAGCTGTGGTTCAGGTGGTGAATAGACAGTCCACAAGGGAAGCTCAAGTGTTGAAGGTGCTGAGGGTCTTCACACTGCAGTGTCTGAAGCATGATATTCTGTGACATTGTGGATGTTTTGCCTGATTCACAATGGAACAGAGTTCCGGGAAATGGACACAGGAGTGGACACGGTCAGTACCAAGTCGCAACAGACATTATTGACAGTAGGAGACACATAATGCTGCAGCTGGTGGTAGGGCCTCTGGTTGAGTCAACAAGACGGGCCTATAGTCAGGCGTGAGTGGATTTCCTGAATAGTGATGCTCGATGGAGGAGAGGATCTGGGGGAAGGATAGGGCGGTTTTGCTGCAAAGGTACCCATTTCCCAGAGAAGCAGTGTTTCAACTAAGGAGGGCAGGATTTTCAAGCATAGGTTCGCCAAACCTTTTGCAGCCTACCAGCTGTTGGCAGTACTCCGGTAGGCCCTTACCCACGCAGGTGTTGAGGCTAAGCGAAATGGTACACATAGTGATGGTGACTGAAACTGAAGCGGGCAGGAAGTGGTGGAGTAGAGAACACATCACAAGACTGGGGAGGTGGACACCTGGATGCTTTCAGCACTATGAGCGGGCGGGTGGGGGTGTGGGAAGAGCTAGTCAAGAGCAGGTTTTGCCATTATGTTATGTTTTTCAGGTTTGGTTCTAGGTCCGGAAGCTTGGGGATTGTCACTATAGATCACAGGACATTCCTTTCTAAAGTGGGCAGAGAAACAGGTTAAGCAAAGCACCTATGGCCCCAACCTTCTGCTTAGACCTCTCCAAGTAACAAGTTTGGTGGCAGGGAAAGATGGGTATAAGATGTGCCAAATTGTTGCCATGTTTGAATAAGCTGATGTTTAGGGGACAGTGTCTGGATGATTTACTCATTCATTTGGGGGAGAATTGCCTGGTAGAGTTGAAAGGGTAGTACTTGTGCATTCTATAAAAGATGATTTGGTGGAAATTCAGGCACAATGGTTGTCATGTTATGTGGACTGAGTTTATACAACAGGGTTGTGACGGGGGACTGTGAACCCAACTGCTATTGTAAAGTCAAGAAGAAAGATTAACAAGGTGATGAGGACATTATGTAGGCAGTGAATAATAGGCAAAATCAAGCATAAGGACTTGACACATGATGCCTCTGCGTTCTTCCCTGGGGTCGGGGTACACCTTTCTGGGTATGGAGATTTACTTGTTGCAGGTTTACAAGGTGATTGCTAAGGCCCTTGACTTACATTAGATGCCCCCTAGAATATGGTTCAGGGAAATGTAGGGTGGGCTGGGGTAGCAGAAAAAGGAGGTGCAGTGATCATTTTTCTGGATGGCAGTTGGCCAAGGAGTTGGCTTGGGTTAATCAAGTTCATAGTTGTTGATAGCTGCAATCCAGGCAGAAAGGAGACAGGTAGAGAAGTGCAAGCCTGGATGAGGCTGAAAGTTTAAGGTTCATTAACAAATTAACTTAGTTACAGGTTAATAGTTTCAGTAAATCTGTTGAGAGGTTAAGGGCTTAAGAAAGGACGTTTAGTCAGGGAAGGGGTAGAACCTTGCAGGTGTAAGTTTGTGGAGAGGGGCATTTTAGGGGTGGGGGTGGTTTAACATAGGCAACTGTTTTTAATAGTGAGGTTTAGTTTTCTAAGGCATTAAGGCCTTGGCTTTATATGTGATGTGCACCTGTTTCAATAAAGCAGCCTTTTTCCCACAAATACGTAGTGTGAGTGATCTGTGCTGCTCCCCTATTCCCCAATGGGGTTTGGGAGGCAGTCGACCCCAGGGAGGTCTGCCTCCTAGGGTAGTTTGGGGAATGGAGAAGTCCAGAGACTACTCTGGCATTTAAGGCTTCTTTTGGGCTATGTGGGCATCAGGCTTTAAAGCCAGCCATGTTAGAGGCCAGCCACTATTTTGTGGTAATAGAACATGGTGTCTCGCTGTTAGGCAGGTTCCTTTGCCCCCACTAACCCATCCCTAAGTTTAGGCATTCGTTGGAGATGCATGTTGAAGTTTTGCCAGTCCGCATTTTTTGGGAAAGTTATGCAGAGGGATAGTTGATTTTATGGTTATCACTTTGAAGCAGGTGCATAGGTGGTTGGTGGAGGATCTGATTTGGGTTAGCCAAGTTTTTAGTTGCTGACAGCTGCAATCCAAGAGGAAAGGAGATAGGTAAAGAAGTGCATGCCTGGCTGAGACAGAAAGTTTAAGGTTCATTAACAAGTTAACTTAGTTACAGGTTAATAGTTGCAGTGAAACTGTTGGGAGGTTAAAGACTCAAGCGAGGAAATTTAACTTAGGAAGGGGTACAACCTTGCAGATGTAAGTTTGTCTGGTGGGGCATTTTAGGGGTAGTTTCATGTAGGTAACTGTTTTGTATATGAGGTTTAGTGCTGTAAGGCATTAAGGCCCATGTTTTATATATGAGATGTGCACCTGTTTCTATAAAGCAGGCTTTTTCACATAATTATGGTGTCAGTGGTCTATGCTGCTCCTCTATTCCCACAAGTAGCGATGGAGTAGAAAGCTGATCTTTCGCCTGTTCCTGCTTCTCTGCAGTCAGTCCAGCATATAATATGGACTTGCCTATTCTATAAGCAAGTACTGATGAGGACAGTTTCTTTATGAAATACCATCATACAAATTCTGAATCATTAGCCCTGCACAGTGTGGTGCACATGGGCATCACCCTTGAGTGTGAAGACATTGACAAATCCTCCCCTTCCATGTTTTCTCCCAAAGCAGTATCCTTTGGATGGTTTTGAAGAGGAGTTTTCACCCACAGTGAAGGTGGATGATTTAATTCCTTGACGTTCTTCTCAGGGTACAGTGCTCTCAGAAAATGTGTTGTCCTCTGAACAAGTGGATAAAAAGGTTGAAGGGGTGGCTAAGAGAGCCTATTCTCCAACTATTTAACTTACACTGTCCAGTATTTCCTGAAGGATTTACATGCACTGTCGGAGCAGATGCTGGAAGTCAAGACTCACCCTCCATCTTGGCTATTATGGAGACTCAAGTCTGCTTTCTGTCTGATATTTCCTCTGACAATTTGTGTGAGTTTTAGCAGCTTCTGAGGCAAAAATAGCTACTGAACAACATATTTGGATGCAAGCCTGGAAGGTGGATTCAGCCCAGAAATCTGTGCTCATGAAGTTGCCTCTTGAGTGGGCTAAGGCAGTTTTGCATCCCATCTAGAGGACATGGTTTAAAAGTCAGCAAAAACAAAACCTTCTAGCCACATATCATCAATACTGAAAGGGCAGTAGTTTTCGATACTGAAGAGCTTTTGATCATTCCTCTGCTAAAACTACCAATCAGCTCTTTCCGGGTAGTGGTCATGGCCGAGACATGTCCTGGTTACAGCCATCTGGTTTCTCAACCTATACTCTTCCAAATAACTGACTATTCTGCACTCACAGTGGGGGTTGACTGTTGTCCTTTCAAGAGGGATGGTATCATTCAATAACCATTGCCTGGGCTCTACAGACTATTTCTGAAGTTCACATTGATGTTTTCATCCTGCCTCACAAAAGCTTTTGTCACTTTTCTCTGCCAAGATATCCAATATGCTGCTAAACTGTTCTTTCCAGAGTTTATTTCCTTCTGGAAAAGTGAGCAATTATGCCAGTCCCCCGGGTGAACAGGGGCTCAGCTTTTATTCCATTCTCTTCTTGGTGAAGAAAGCATCAGGAGACTATAGCTCAGTTCTGGACTTCGAAAGGGTCCATCAGTCCTTCCTCATTGTTTGTTCAAGATGATAATGGTTTAGGCCATCCTGCAACTAGTCCATCAAGGGGAATTTTTGGCATCATGAGACATGATGGACGCTTACCTGCTTTTTCTGATTATTCCTCTGTACTACAATTTCTTGGGGTTTGCCATCCATGGAAACCATTACTAGTTCTTGTCTTTCAACCCTTTCTCAGCCCCAAGATTTTTTACCAAACTCTTGGCACCCTTGTTGGTTTTTTTACATTCTTTAGGTATAGCTGTATTTTGATGACTGGTTGATTGTACTTACTTCTCTTCCTAAGGCAACAGATCATGTGCAACAGGTCTGCAACCTTATGATGAGATTCAGATTACTTCTCAACTACAAGAAACCCGACCTTCCAGGGAACTTTGTTACGGACAGGTCTGGGGAAGGTCTGTTTGACAGAGGACTGAAATAACAACCTGATGTCTCATCGGTCCTTCCAACTGTCTCAGCCTACTGCACCAGTGAGACTTTGATTGCAGAGCCAGGGGAATGTGTTTTTGACTGTGTCTCTTCTTTAGGGGAGCTGACTCCTTTTGTATCCCTTATTTCACCTAATTTTACAGTGTTGGAACCCGTGTCTCAAAATCACAAGTCTCTGGTTCCGATCACACCATACTTCTCCCAGGATCTACATTGGTGGCTTTCTCCTCAGAACCTAGAAAGATATTCATTATTAATCGCCAGCTTCAATTCTCACCACACATGCCAGTGGAGTGGGATGAGGTGCAACCTGGGAGGGTCGGGAAGCCCAGGGCTAATGGAACTCCTTAGAAAGACATCAATTGTCCAACTGGAAGTTACTTGCAACTGTTTGGAAAGATCTCCTTAGGTTTTCTCTGCTTTTTCATTCCCAATTTGCATGTTTTCAGACAGTTAATCTGGTAGTAAAGGCATATGGCAATCATCAGGGGATTATGAATCCCCATCTATATCTACTTTCTCTGAAGATCTTCCTTTGAGTCGAGAGTTATCTTTTTAATCTCTCAGCCTGTGAATTTAAATTCCTTTCAGCAAAGGTTCTGTTTTTAGTTGCTAATTGTTCTGGTCATAGGACCAGGGAGATAGACACTCTTCTTGCTTCTCCTCCAATTCTGTGACTTTGTGGTGACAAGATTATTTAAAGACCCAGTCCTCTTTCTCTTCCAAAAGTTTATTCTCAGTTCCACAATGAAAAGGACATTGTCTTGCCAGTTTTTTAATCTAAATCCAACCTCTTTATATGAACAGAATCTTCATTCCCTAGAGGTCCATCAAATTATCTCTGTTTATCTTCAGTGCATTCATTCCTTTTGTAAGACTGATTCCTTGCTTGTTACCTATGGTCTTTCAGGGAGGGGCTTCTGCCCCTCATATTCAACTGTTTCAAGACTGATTAAGATGGCAATTATCCAAGCTTATGAGGCATTAAAGGCCAGCCTGCCTTCTTCTGTCCAACATGGATATGGCTTCAACTTGGGCAAAGTTTAAGGGTGTCTCCTCAAAAGACATTTGTAATGCAGCCATTAGGGCTTCCCCCCCATACTTTCATGATGTATTACCATCATGATGTAGGGATTGGAACATCAGTAGATTTGATCTCACAATCATTATTGGTTGAATTAACACTTGCAGCCTTTGGCTTGTGTTGTATAGTTTTCTTGCATTATGATCAAACTTCATTTGATTGGGTATTGGCTCACTTTGTAAGGATGCAGTAGAAAGACACAGAAGGAGGTAATGACCCGGTTACTTAGCGGTAATCTTCATTACTGGTAAGTAACTGGGTCATTCAAGAAGTCCATGATGATATTTTCGTAGTTTGTTTAGCATTGGTGCATATTAAGCTCTTTTTAAAATTTCTTTAGTTAATATTAAAAGATAACATTGATTGATGCCAACAGTTCCACATACAACCAGAGAAGATATAATGCAATCCATATATCATATCAATTGTCGTATACACAAGTTAAAGTTTAAGATTTATTGCCTTGTTAAAGCAGAACCAAATGCCCAAATTTTAATTTTATTGAAAGTTTTCCATTTTATTAAAACAGAATTAGAAGAAACATAATTAGAATCAACAACAGCGTTGCTTACCTCCAAAATTCAATTGGCAGACATAGACCACGTATTGCGGCTCCAATAAACACAGCGTTTTATTCAAATACAGATGAGTGTTTTTTTATGTATTTGTACCAGTGAGCAAGGAGCGTTTGCTCCGAAACACGTAGGGTGTGTGCTGCCGTCTGAATTTGAATAAAACGCTGTGTTTATTGGAGCCTTGGTATGCGGTCTAAGTCTGCCAATTGAATTTTGGAGGTAGGCGATGCTGTTTGTTGATATAAATATATATCTCCAAACAATGCCGTGTTGATTCTACGGCCAGCCTGGCTGTGACGAAGATCACTGACATCGAAACACGTTGCTGAATAAAGTAATTTTGACGAAACCCCTGCCCTGGAGTGTGCTCCTTTGATGTCCGTAGAAGCAACACAGCATTGTTTGGATATATATTAGCAGGCTTGCGACTTCCCATGGACGCGCACCGGCCTCGCTAGGTGGAAGTGATCGACCAGCTGGATTCTTGGGTTTAAATATATATATATATATATATATATATATATATATATATATAGGTTAGGACCATGCTTCCAGAGAAAAAGTGTTTTTTCAGTTCCCTATATCTTTGCCACTGTTCGAGGAATATTCACAAAATGTTCTTACAAAAGTGTGCCAATGCATCTTGCAGTGCATGGGAAGTTTTGAAGTGATCAGTCAAGCAGGGACCGAGAAAAAACAAGGGCGTCAATAAAAGTACATTTCCCATGTTAATTCCCATAGGAGATTTGAACATGACAACAGCCCGAACCACTGGGCAGAATCATACCAAAATTGGCTGCAGACACAGGCTTCCAGCCTGCCCTACAGCCAAACCTGACGCTGCTAAGAGCAGCATCAGGATTGGTTAGACCGCCCAGCCAGCGTGCTCCCAGTCAGACTGGGAGCCTTTGCAGGCTCTTTCCACCCCAGTAACTGTGTTGCAGGGCTGGAGAGACCTTTCTGCGCATGTGTGTTTATCCAGCCCAAGGCAGCCGGCCAAAAATACATGCGCACTCCCCCTCATTGCTCATCACCCCTGTGGCCCTGGCCCTTTCCCCCCAAAACGATGATAAACACAGTTAATGGGGAAAAGGTTTGTAGCTGCCGCTGCTTGCAGGGGGCAAAGCTCCTCAGCCCTTATGGAAGAGCCGCCCCTGGGTTTCAGCTGACGCCGTCAAAAGCAAAGTGAAAAAAAAGAAAAGGGCCCAGGGTAGCAATACTCTGACCCTCTCCAGCCTTGTTCCTGGGATCCCAGAGGGACCAAAGCAACAAAAAAAAGCATTAAAAAAAAATAAAAAATCGAAAAATTCACAAAATTTCCTGATTTGTAGCGCACAAATTAAAAAGTCAAGCTTGGGTTCCTGTGTTTTTTTTTTTTAAAGCCCCTGGGTGAGCCAGGTCCTAGGGGCATACTAAAAAATGAGGAGCGGAGTATGGGCCCCCACCTCCTGGGCTTATTGTTGCCCTGGGGACCACCACATCCTGGGGGCAGAATATGCAAACAAGTGCAGAGGGCCGTCCGGCTGCCCCGCCGTCCCAGGGACCACCACCTCCCTGGGGCGAATATGTAAACAAATGCGGGGGCTGCCCAACCCCCCGCAGCCACGAGGACCACCACTTCCCCCGGGTTTTTTACCTAGTAGTGGGCGCCAGTAGGTAGGTATTGTTAGGACCTAGTTTCCATAGAAAGTGTTTTTGGTTTTGGCAATAACTTTGGTGCTATTTGATGAATCTTCACAAAATTTCCAAAACTAATATCCACTCACTTTAACTGCTGTCTTGAAGGATTTGGGGTGATTAGTCAAGCGGGGGCTGAGAAAAAGAGGGGGTTACCCAAAATGCATTTTTATCAAGCAATTTCCCATTGGGGTTTTAGAAACAACTACAGCTCAAAATACTGGAGTTTGGCAGAAAGTTAACTCTAGGTCCAGAAAGTGTTTTTTTAGTGATTTAGTGATATCCGTTCTGTGGCTTTTGAGATATTAAGCGAAAAACCGATTTGCATAGCTAGGGGTGCTGAACCTTTGTGGATCCGACAGTCCCCATGCTGAAATATGATTGGCTACTAACACTTCAATCAGGAAGTGTTGGCAGCCATTTTCAAAACTCTGCCTCAGCTGATTCCCAAAAGAAATGGTAAAGACAAAGAAAAGGGGGGCAGGGTAAGAATATCCTGACCCTCTACCCCTGATACTGGGATCCCCCGGGGACACTCCCAAAGGAAAAATACATTTTTAAAAATATTTTTGCCCTGAATTCACTGAGATCCTCAAATTTGCAGCAAATGTTTTTAGAAAAAGAAATGTGGTCTTCCACACTCCTTTAAAACTGAGCACTTAAGTGGGCCAGGTCCTGGGTGCATATTTAAAAATAAATAATGGAAAAGGGGGTGCTGCATCCCCCTTCTGCAAGGCCAGTTTGAATCCTGGGAACTGCCACCTCCCCAGGACAGGCTGATTCAGGTTTTAATCGGAGAGGGCCCCACATTAGGGCAGGAGATCAGCGGGTCGCACGTGTATTCGCTTTTAAGTGAGTATACGTGTGACCTGCTGATTTTCTGCACTATGGAGAGCCTCATTTTGGCACATTAGTTACTTGATGCCAAGAGTTCTTCCTACCTGATTCGTGTTTTGGACGTTACTATGTACTCTGTTGAATCCTCGTGTGATTGGCAAACCCTTACTACTATGTACATTTTGCTATCTATCACATACACATTTCAGAGGTTCCTAGTTATTTTGTTGGCTCCTTGCATAAATATATACTTGCAACAATTACTTACTTGACGTTTTCTGATATGTACACACTTTCAGCCTTGAAAATTCATCCAAGTTGGAACATGTGTCAGCTGTCTGTTTTTGTTGGAAATACAGTGGCTGTTTGCTGATGTTGGAAATACATTTTGTTGACTGGATTAATGTTGTTTCACCAATAAACGGGACCTGCTATGGTCAGCATACTATCAATAGCCTTTGTGGTGCTCTGAGTTATTCATATATGTTTGACATGTGGGGACTCTCACCATAAATTTCTCACCATTTTGGTAGCATGGTGATTGTTGCCCACTTTACATTTGTTTGGACTATACACATCCTGCATTAGGAGGTGCAGCATATTTCTCACACCACTGCTACAAGTTTTGTCTGTCCTGTTATTTCAAGTAACTATAACTTGCACTCTAAGGTAACTATAACTTGCTCCCTGCCTTGCACAGTTTTTTCTTCAATAATTTGACTGCAAATATTTAATTGATATGTTTATTGATGATATAAAAGTTGTCACGAGTGCTGTAATTTCTGGGTTAATTAGCAGTGCATGGTGAGGGCACGAGTTATAGGTACCTTATGGCACAAGTTATAGTTACTTGAAATAACTTCAACTATAACTGCTGAATTTCTATGGTTTTGTGCGAGTAAATTCAGAACCTAACTATAGCATCCCTGTAACCTTTGGTTCCTTCAGTAAATTTGTATGTTTTTTTTTTTTTACTGTAAGGTGATTTTAATTACTATACTTAATCCACCCATTGCCACGGAGGGCGTGGGTCTCTGGGTGTCAGAATAGGTGTGAGATGGTGTCTCTGAGTGTGACAGTGGGTGTGACAGTGTTTGGGTGTGAGAGTGGGTGTGAGACGATACATGTGGGTGTGAGAGTGGGTGTAAAAGTGTCTGGGTGTTAGAGTAGGTGTGACCAGGAGTCTCTGGGTATGAGAGAGGGTGTGAGAGTACCTCTGTGAGTGTGTGTGTGTCTCTTTGTGGGTCTATGAGAGTATGAGTGGATCTGTGAGTGGGTGCATGAATGTTTGAATGAGTCTCTGAGTGGGTCTCTGAGTGAGTGCATGGGTCCTTTGAGTGGGTTTGTGAGTGAGTGTGTGAGTCTCTGAGTGGGTCTGCGAGTGGGTGTATGACTGTCTAAGTGGATCTGTGAGTGAGAGTGGCGGTTCCCTAATGTCTGGGAGTGAGTGAATGAGTCTCTGAATTCAACTGTGAGTGAGTGCATGAGTCTCTGAGTGGGTCTGTGAGTGTATGTCTGAGCCTGAGTGGGTCGGTGAGTATTTGTATGGGTGCGTCAGTAGCTGCGTGAGTGACTTGGCCACAAAAAAACTGCACCTGCCCATTTATCCAACAAGAGTCCACAAATGTCTACCGAACTGAAGTACTTTCTACTGGTTAGTAAGTGCTATGTCCTTGGGTAAAGGTTGCCTGTGTGTTTTACACTACAGCTGCATAATGGACCATAAGGAAATGTCTCTAGGTGACCTTGTTTGCGGTTAGCAATGTGATTGCTCCTCATGCGTTTTCCTCCACAATTCTGTGATAACTAGATCCGCTCCACCAGCACAGTTTGCAGAATTTGGGCACTCTGCACTGCATGGAGTAATGCAGAGAAGCTGAATTCCAAAGTCTGGCGTGGAGCGGATTTTGTTTGCATGTGCAGGATTTGGTTTTCGGACTCTCTTGCGACAGCCACAATACTCTAGGGCTCCCAGCGAGCACGCACAAGACTTTGCCTTCACTTGCGCTGTCTGAGGCCGCATACGAGAGACTTCACATTCACCCATTAAGCTTCCGGCCTGCGACAGCAGGTAAAACAGTTCTGCTCCCGAGTGCACCTGGAGTGGATTTCCTATGTGAGATAAATCTAAATCTAGTAAAAAAAAATAGTTTTTTACGTGGATTTTCTTCTCCAATGGACCATTCAAGATGTTTTTTAGTGTGAGAAGCCTTTTTCTTTTTTAAAAAAAAATAGGAATGAACCGCCCCAAAGACTCTAACTTCCTGTTCCTGTCCAGTAGGCTCTTCCCAGAGCTTTGTCCATCTCTTGGCCACTTTTCACTTGGATCAATCTACTGTCTCTGTCTCCTAGATATACCTCTGGATTTAAGGACTTCGTTTTTGTGAAATCACACAAGTAAGTTCCAAACTGTTGAATAAAGGTGTGGTTGGTTGCTTGTGTATGCAGCAGTATTTCTTTGTACTTTAATTTGATTTAAAAATGTAAAGAGGTGGGTGGCCTGGAGTTTATGTATGGGCCTAGCTATTATTTATTTCGCATTTCATAGATTTTTCATTGTTTGTAAAGGAAAGCTCTTGCATAGCTCAGTATCTTTTCTACACGTTTATAACATTTGCAATATTTATACGATGTGGCCTACATTTCCAAAGGGCCATCTAGCTAGAAGGCCCAGTAATAGTAGTCACCAGTGCATGGAATAAATGTTTCAGTGGTATATATTTTTGAAACTTCAGTTAGGGCAGGGGCAGCACTGGATTAAATATTTTTTTTTAGCTATTGTTTGCATTTCATTTTTTTTTTAAAGTGTATATGTTGTGAGGTAATGTTTGATGGCATAGGAGGATATGTTCTGTTGTTCTGAATTTATTATAGCTCACTTAATTGTCGTGTTTTGCATCGCTGAACTAATGTTAAAGTTTTCTTCAGTGTTACCACCATGCCTCCTTATGGCCAGTGTGTGTGGGGGGGGTATGTGTGAGTGTTTGTTTGTCATCGCCCACTATTTGTTTTTGTTCTTGATGTCGTGTGGCCAGGGGCCATTTTGTGTAGTCTGTGTCCATAGGCTTGCATGTGTTATTTGTTCTCCATGCTTCCTTGTTCACAGTTGTTGTTTGACCATGTGGCTGGTAGGCATTTTCTACATTCAGCCAGTGTCTCATTGCCATGGGCTTGCAATTGCTCTTTGTTTGGCATGCCTCCTTGCTCCTTGTTGTTTTACCATGTTATTGGCAGCCATTTTGCACATCCAGCTAGTGTGTATTTTTCATAGGCATGCATGGGTTCTTCTTTGTTCCCCATGCCTCCTTCCTCTTTCTTCCTTGTTGTTGTTTTACCATGTGGCTGGCAGCCATTTTCTGCATCCAGCAAGTGTGTCTTTGGCATAGGTTTGCATGGGTTCCTTATTTTTCCCTGTGCTTCATTGCTCCTTATTGTTGTTGTTTGACCATGTGGCTGGCGGACATTTTCTGCATCTAGATAGTGCCCTTTTGCCATAGGCTTGTATGTGTTCTTTGTTTGCCATATCTCCTTGCTCCTTGTTGTTATGTTACCATGTGGCTGGCACTGGCAGCCATTTTGTGCATCCAGCAAGTGTGTTGTGCCCATACGCTTGCATAGGATCTTATTTGTTTCCCATGTCTCCTTGTTGTTGTTTGTCTACGTGACTGGTGGCCATTTTCTGCATCAAGCCAGTGTCCCTTTTGCTATAGCCTTGCATGTGTTCTTTGTTTGCCATGCTTCTTTGCTCCTTCTTGTTGTTTGACCATGTGGTTGGCAGCCATTTTGTGCATGCAGCCAACGTGCCTTTGCCATATGCTTGCAATTATTGACCAATTGTTTATTTTAAGTTTATAGTTTAATTTTAATTTTATTATTTTAATTTCTTAGTTTTAATTCAGTTTAGTTTCTTGCTTGTTTATTTTAGTTTTTTTTAACATTCTGATTTCTTTATTTTTTAAAGTACAGCATTTGGTTTCTTTGGTTGTATAATAATTCCATTTCCTCCTAGACATCATGGCTGTGGTGCATCGCAGAAAAATCAACAGCATAATTAATTTGTTTGTAATGATTATTCAAATTCCCCTGGACCTACTTGCCACCATTGTTTTTTTAAAGATTATTCCATTTACCCACGCACCTCTCTCTGACTACCACAGGTGTCTCCTTTTAAACAGAGGGAGAGAAAGCAAAGATATCTGTGTATTGTGCTACCTCATTTTAAATGACATTGTGTGGTGCGGTGGTGTAGTTTGACTTTATAATGTTTGATTGAGTTGGTATTTATTACATAAGTAACCAACTACACTAATATTGCATTTGTCTGTACTATTTCAACCTGCAACATTGCCATGTTTCACTAACTACATGTTTTTCTTGCTTGGTTGCTTTTAAGTGCACAAGAGAAGTGATGTCACATCACCCACAGTAGTGCCAAAGAGAAGGCCTGTACAGCTAGTCCTCAAGTCTCTCCGCTTGTGCAGCTTAGTGCCACTGCCAACTGCGAGACTTAAGGTAGCCTCAAAGAAAGTTGCTCAAAAGAAAGTGGTCAGTGTGGAGAAGCAGTTTTCCACCAGTGGTGTGCTGATGGCAACTTTTTTTAGGAGTCGTGTGCCTGCCACACCGGCCTCCAGGTAAGAACCTGGGAGCAGCACTCAGGCATCTATAGTACCTCCCCAACCTAAGCCCAAGGCCATGTGTGTCAGAGAGGCAGACATTTCAATTATGGTGATGAACAGCGACGTTGAATTGGATTTGACCCTTTTGCAAAGTAGTACCCAATCATTTCAGGAAACAAAGCAAATTGGATAGCAGCTGTAGACAGCAATAGTAGAGCTTCCCAAAGTTGGAGCAGAACAAGAAGAGGGGCTTCCTGGCAAACTATAACCTCCTCTTTTAAAATCAATGGCTCCCAGATCTCCATCAAGAAAAAGGAAGAGTTTTGCTACACCATCTTCTCCAAGCACCACTTCTGTTGACAATGATAGGGACATGGATTGAACCCCAGCAGAGTCCAAGAGATGCCAGGAGAGGCAAGGGAAAAGAAAAGTTCCAGAAAGCCTTAGAATCATGGAAGGGGATGATAGTGTAGAGAATGATGATGATGATGATGAGTCAGTCATTGTGAAGGCTGGCACAGAGGAGTCCAATATTACTATCCAAAGTGCTCTAAAGGATGTGTCACAGACAGTACCACCAGCTCCCATATTTGTAAGGCCCCCGCAGAGACCTGAACCAACCCGTACGTCAACCGAAATATGCAATGCTGCGAGGCAATCAACACACCCACCTACTTCCAGTTCTTCTTCAGGAATTGGCAGTGGCCCAGTAAGAAAGTACCTCTCCCCAGTTTGGGACTTTTTTTACAATTAGCAAACAGGAGGAGAAAAGTACAATATGATCAATTTCTCATATGAGTTTTTGTCAAGGTAAGCCTGGTTCAAATTAGGATGCTGGGGCAGATGACCCATATGAAAAAACATCAAGCAATCTAGTGGCAGGAGCACCTTCAAAAGTTGGTGAACATGGTCGCAGTGGTGAAGATGAGGAGAGCTGTGAAACATCAGCTACAATTGGTCAAATCATAGTGAGAGGTGAGGAAGAAGAGGCTGACATCCTCACGCAAAGCAACCCTGTCCCCTGCAGTGCACCAGAATCACCTGCATCAGTGATCTCACAATGGCACAGGAAGTCTCAGAGTCAGATGGAGACACCACTGCATTTGGTGTTGTCTGCACCATGATACACATTGAGTCTACCAATACCTACATTTCAAAAGTCACCTATGTCAGTGGCCCCAGAGAAGAAGAAAATCCAGACTACTATTATGGGCATGTTTAGACAGGAGGGGCCGTAGGACCTCAACCACTCAATGCACGTTTGTACAATGGGAAGCTGGCAAAAATGTTAGTGCTGGACCTCCTCCCTTGTTTTTTTGTGTAAGGAGTGGGATTCTTAGAGCTTGTGGCAGCCATCTGCCCAAAATTGAAGGTTCCTTGACAGACCTATTTTCCCAGAGTTGGTGTTCCAGCACTGCATCACTAAATGCTGCAATCAGTTGGACATGCTTTTCAGCAAAGTGTTGTCCATACTATCCACCTGACAGCACACATCTGGACCGGTTTACAGGCTACTGATTACATGTGTATCACTGGGCACTGGATCTTTTTTGCGGGTGTAAAGCAACAGCTATCTACAGTTCTTGTCCCGAATTTCTTTTTAAGAACGTCAACGGCATGCAACAGTAGCCATATTCACCACAAAGGAATCTTATATGGCTGTAAACATCTTGGATGAATTTAAAAGCAATGTGTCTGAATGACTGTGACCCAGAGGTCTCCAAATTGGATTGGTTTCCATGGACAATGGCAGTAACATAGTCAAGGCCATGGCAGATGATGTCTATTTTAGGGTCCTGTGTTCAGCACACTGTATCAACTGGATTATACAAGACTTTTTGAAAACATAAGACATAGTCAGCAACTCATTTGAGCCATTCTTTTAAAGCCCGGAAGCAGTTGCGGATTATTCAGCATGGCAGAAGAGTACCAGTTAAAGCCCTGATACAGAATGTGCCAACTCATTGGAACTCAAACAATTATGTTGCAACATCTTTCTGAGCAGTATAGACAGGTCAATGACTACGTCATTCTAAGTGGAGGGGGGTGCAATTGGGAAAACTATGACCATGAATGCAGAAAAAAGGGGCCTAGTCAAATGCCTGGCACAGATGCTGCTCCCTTTTGAAGGTTTCAGACTGGAGGTTAGCAAGGAGGACAGTTCAATAGGCCAAGCTATCCTGTTGCTGCATCTGCTACAGGAGCAGCTAAAGATTGTGTCAGAAAGGTTCACACTTTGAGGTGTGAATGAAAACTCAGAAGTGCATGCCTTGGTTGAGAGCCTAAGCTATTACTAGACTTGTAATAAAAGGCTGCAAAATGACACTATCAAGGCCAAAGAGTACATCTGTGCCACCCTACTTGGTCCACACTACAAAAAAGTATTCCCACTCGTATTCCTTTTTCTGAGCAAGCTAAATAACTGAAAGAAGAATAGCTAGAACTTAGAGTCCCACTCTGGAGTTCTGGGGTGCCAACTTCAACTTCCAGAGAAGGTTGCCTTATCTCACAACAGCCAACAACAGCAACAAGAACACTGTCAACAACAGCATCTGAAGAATCAGACCCAACCTCTGCATTAGCTTGGTTTCAAGTGGCAGGTCTTAAGTCCACTGCAAGGCGAAGGCAAAAGAGGTTGGGCAAATGGTAGCACCTTTGACACTTCAGAGGATTTTGGATCAAAACCCATTGGTGTATTTGTATGAGAAGATGCGCCAATTGTCACAGCTTAGCAGGCTGGCAATAAAGTATCTTGTGTGTCCTGTAGCCAGTGTGTCTGCTGAACATGTGTTTAGTGCAGATGGTGCAGCTGTTACTCTGAGAAGGTCTAGTCTCTTACCTCAAAACTTGGAGAGATTAACCATGATCAAAATGAACCAGTATGTTATACCTCCTGATTACACAGTTCCCTATACACCATAGGAGGAGGAAGACGATGATTGGTCAGAGTTGAGTGCGTTTGCTGACCAACTCCTAGGTCAGCCACCTGAATTGAGGATAAACTCTATTCCAGGGACTGAGTATGCCAGCACCACCATAGAACATTTAAATTATTTCTCGTTTAACTTCTTTCTCTATTTCTTTGTAAAAAATAAAAATTTAAAAATATAGTGGAACATTGTTTGTGTTACATTTATGCCGCCCCCTCCACCATTTACAATAATCACATATATGGCCAGATTAGAGTTGGACCCGCTTGTAGTGAAGAAGCTCCCACAAGCCCTTCAGGACATTAGAAACAATGCCTGCCTCTCTCACATGTCATTGCCTATAATTTGTTTGCATCATCTAGCCACACTTCCCCAGAAGATCATTGACTAAAAAACTGCCAATGCCAATGCCAAAATCCAATGTGTTGCTGCCATCAAAGACGAGATAATATATTTGCATCAACCACCGTGCTTGGATTAGAAGAGGTAACTAATAACTATTGCACAAATGAGTGGTGATATACTGAGTGATTGTGAGTGATGATTGATGTATGTGGTTGCTAACAGTGAGGGAGGGAATTCAACAAATGTGTAAACTTGATTTCAATGTTTTGCAATGTTTGGGGGCTGATGGTTGATCATTTTTTCCTGAAAGTGATTGGCTTTTCAAGCTTATTGAAATTTACCTGCAGGGCCACTCATTGTTTCTGGTTCCTCAGAGACCAGACCAGTCACTTTACTTACCATAAACAATTCTACATAGATTCTGTTTCTGTATTTGTTCTACAACAGCAGTGTACTACACATGTCTACCTCGCTCATTTTGGGACTGGGAGAGAGTAACTTAGAGTCAGGAGAAGGAGGATGAGGATGGAAGGACTCAGGTTGGGACTACCTCAACAGCTAGAAGGAGAAAGCTATTAACTTCAAAGAGAAACCATGATGATGGCGAAGCCTCTGAGGCACAGTGCTCACTGAACACTGGAATGGAGAGAGGTGCATTGATTTGGGAAATGCTGCTGGGTGTGTACTTGATGCATTGCTGACTCAAACATGAAAATCCTCTTTATGTTCTATCTTTTCCTCTGAGCCTTCTTGGAACATTCCTGACTCCTCATCAAGCTCACCTTGCTTCCATTTGTCCTTCTCCTCCACTCTATAATACAGTTACTGTTTTTCAATTTGCAGGCCTTTTCCTAGCCCTCTCCTGCAGAACAGAAATAGTGAAAGCCCAACACTCTAGCTTATCTACTGGGCAGGTTCACCCAGGCGCCCAAGAGTGACAGACATTCCAAGAAGAATGGAGATGCACTGCTGAATTTGTCAATATAGTATTATTTTCCTTTGAACAATCATAATTTTTAGAACTGGGTAGGTTAACTTCAATCCTCCCTCATTTGTACTCTTCGAACCTAGAAGACATAACATTTAGAGATAGACTATCTTGGGTCTATCTGGAGCGGAAGGACTGTTTGCAATGCATTTAACTGTACTGTGTCATACTTATCCCTTCATTGTTTCCTTCCACAGCAGACTGATGATGGTGTGTTGCTCAGTGCCCCAGTGATTATTATTGTCATGGTTTCTTTTGTGTAGTGTTTGTCTTTGCCAAACATTTCCCCAAATCGTCTTTCCCATCCATTCATCGAGCCCCTAGCTCTCTTCCCCAGGGCTGTGTGATTTATTGATGTGTGACTTAATTTTACACCATCAATGGATCACACACTTGCTAGGGCAGATGTGGTGAAAATGACAGCAAATCACTGCATGACCTTCTATTACGTGAGCAATATTCCAATATTCCACACCGGACCCATGAACATCATCATTAAGGCCATGTGTTGTGTGTTATGTAAATGCTTAACCTTGTTCAAACACTCTTGACTCTGAGCCCACTTCTCCTGACTTGAAGATTTCACTTCCTAAGTTTGTTTTTTAAATAATAGTTCCCTATTGCTCAGAAGAAGTTGGTATTGCTAGATTTTACTATCATATGAGGTCTCCTTTGTTGTGTGTCAAAAACTGTCATTGTGTTGGCTGGTCTCAGTCTTCAGAAAGTTATAGTAAATGAACCACTAAATCTCCGTTTTCTTTCAATCTAGTTGACAGTAATCCTGCAGTTGGAGTTAGTGTAGGTGAAAGTGGCACCTTGTGTGTTCCCTGTTAGCACGCTAGCCTGCTACTCCCACTACTACCACCGCCTTAAGACACCACCTTGGGAAAAACACTGCATTAAGAAGACTGAGGTATTAGCCCTTGCTTCACCTATTCAGGTAAGACTATGGATTGAAGTGAACGTGTTTTGTTAGTAATTAACTTTTACTGAAGAAGATGTTGCTTGTGTGTATCTAGGCTCCTGTAGGCAAAATAGGCAATGGCAATCATCCTCTAGTGGTCAATAAAGTTAGAGGGCAGTAGAGCAAGGGTATAACTAAATGGCATACACTTTTGTAGCAGATTTAGAAAAGGCTACACTAAAAGACAGCAGTGCAAACTAAAACACAAAAATAAATATTTGAGGCATAAATCAAGTAAAATAATGTATCCCCTATTATCTTTACAAATAGAATACCCACCCTTTCCACCCACAACAGGTAGACCCCTCTCTCCAAAAAATGGCCTCATCTCCAAAAGTCAAAAGCCTGCAACAAACATCCACAACAAAAGTCCAAAACCCAGTCCCAACTCCCTTCCGACCCTCTCCACCCACAAGTCCCTCCCACCAAAACAAAATATTCAGAGAAGGGTTAAGATGAGGGCACTGTTGATTTGGGTCCAGAGCTGGACCAGTCTCCACTTGATCCTCTCTAGCGGGCTCTCCATCCACCTATCCAGGCAGTTCAGCTGCTGCCGGATGGGCAGTAGCAATGTCCTCTACCTGTCAGTTTGGGAGGGGGCTACAGCAGTTCCTGACAGATGGGGGAGGCGCTGGTGATGGAATGGCTGGGAGGCTGGAGGCTGGGACTGGCTTGCTGAACTGGAGCCCGGGTCAGAGGCAGTTTATATTTCTGCCTGTTCATCCTCCAGGACAAACAGCTGCTTTTATTTGGCCCGGATAGTCTCCACCCACTGCTGCCAGAGAGGGGCCACTATTTCCAGCCTGGTGGGTGATACTAGTGGGCTAGCAGTACCACTCACCAGAAAAACAAAAAGAAAAAAGTCAAAATATAAACAAGGCTCTATGCAAACACTTGTTTAAACTGAAGTAGTGGGTGGTATAGTAGTAGTATATTGCTGGTCCCCTAGGGCCATTGGGCAGCTGTAGTTGATAATTATTTATCTTTAATTCCAACGGATCTGCTCTTCTCCAAATGCCTTTCACTTTCTTCCCTGACTCCAAACAAGCAGATGAATAATAAAAAACAGACCACGTCACACATTATGTATATAATGTGGATATTATTATCCTGTCTGTCGTAAGTAGACGGTGGGGAAAATGACACACTGCACTACAGGGAAAGGCATGGGCTATATCAATTTTTTTTGCATGTTTGTCACAGAGTATCCCTTACATCAAAATTGAAATCAAATCAGGCACTTAGTCCCACTTTACTCACTGGCCTCATTCACCTCCATAAGTTATTTCCAACAAATTAATTTGCTGGACAGTAAGGAAAGGAAACTTGACTTACTCTACTGCAGGGTAAGGTAGAGAGATTAGGAAAATAGGTAGAGCTTTTTTTATTGAATAGAAGGGTGTCACTGATCATTGATTCATCATGTGCCTAAGCTTTGACTTATTGAGTCACCATAGTAGACGAAAGTCTAAAGAGAAACATCTGAACAGGTGTAAAATAAATCTGTTATGGGAAACCATTAAATATATTTTAGAAACAATTCACATGGCCATAGAAATGTGACACTTGGCAAGAATGGATTTTTCTATTTTTTGGTAGGCTGGAACTGAAGAACGTAGGAAAGAATAAAGGAGTGAAGTACTGAGAGGTGACTGAGTAGACGAAACGAAACAAACGTGTCTTCAGTTTGCAATGCATTGAAAGGTTTGTAAATGCTGTATTAACTGAAACAGACACGCACTACACAGCAAACACTGCAGTCATGAATTGATCATACTACATTTCGGTCAGGGGAGGTGAAGGTTTATGAATGATGATGGGTAGAAAAAATATCTGCCTTGCTTAACAAATGCAGTGATTCAAGGGAGTATAGCAACAATTAAAATACCCCCACTATGAACCATAGCTTTGATAGCTACAAAACAAAGTAAGCGAAGTAGATGAGCAGTATGCCCCCCTCCAGAAGAGCTCCCTTGTTTTTTCACCCAAGCAATCATTCAGTCATTCTTTCATTCCTCCGTCGCTATTGCCCCATAGCCACCACAATTTAAGCTTTACTTTCAATTATCCAGTCTTTCACCAAAATTTCCAGTCCATTATCCATCCATTCAGTATCTACCATTTTTTCAATCATCCTTCCATCCATCCATCCATTTACCCAAAACACACCCATGCATTCTTTCACCCACCCACGTGGTCTTTCCTTTCACTCATTTCACCCATCCCTTTTTCTAACCTCCAGCTCTTTCCCGTTTCCATCAGGCCATCATTTTTAGCATACATTATGTGAGGTTTTGCTGAGTTGCAGATAGAAGAGGCCATACCTCAACCACCAATGTTACTTGTAAAGTCAGGGGTTTATGATCATGAGTCACAATGATGCCTTTTAGCTAGTGAATATAATAGTAATTGTGAATAAACAAGCAATGTGACTTACCACTGCTCATCCCTGCAGCAGCTTCTCCCTCTCCAACTGACACTCTTCCTGCAGCGGCACTTGAGCTGATGGCACTGGTGGTCAGTGTGGCTAGCAACAAACATTGAAAAAACTTTTAGATGCCAGATATGCCTCCCCATATAACTTTTAAAAAAATACAATTGTAAAACGTCACTACAGTTCAGTTAGCACTGCAGAATTTTCTATCAAAAATATCACTCTGGGCATTTTGTTGGTTCACAATGCTAGAAAAGCCAATGTAGATGAATTACACTGCACAACATTGGGAGTTGGGGGGTGGACAATGGCCACTCTCTCTTTGGCTGTTATAGCATGAGCAACCCCACGCATAACCACTCAACCCCCACGCTGCACATGGCTTTTGGTCGTGCACATTGAGGTTTTCCCAAATGGCCTGGCCTGCGGCCGGGTCCTGCAGCCAATGCCTATAACCACCCAACCACGCACAGCCAAAGGCCATGCACAGTGGGGGTTGGCCATAGGGCGTGGCCCGTGGCCAGACCCCATGGCCAACCCCTCTAACCACCCAAACCCACACTGCACACAGCCTTTGGCTGAGCAAAGCAGAAGTTCGCTGCGGACTGTCTCTCTAGGTGTGAAAATAGCAGTGACAGTGTGTGTCTGTGTGTGAGAGTGGCTGTGAGAATGTCTTTCTGTTAGTGGGTGCATTAGTGTCTGTGTGGCTCTGTGAGTGGGCGTGTGAGGGTTTCAGTGGGTCTGTGAGTGAGTGTGTGAGAGACTGAGCAGGTCTTAGTGGGTGTGTGAGTGTTTGAGAGGGTCTGTGAATGGGTGTGTTAGGGTCTGAGTAGGGAGTTTTAGTTAGGACCATATTTCCATTGAAAAAGTGTTTTTTTACTTGCCTATATCTTTGGCATTGTTTGACGGATCTTCACACAATTTTACAAAAAAACTGTGCTGGTGATTCTTGCACATGGGATATTTCAGGTTGATCCATCAAGTGGGGGCCAAGAAAAATGGGGATCAAAAATCTTGCATTTCCTATGTTAATTCTGATGGCATAGGAGTTTTGAACATGACTACAGTCCGAACTGCTGGACTAAATTACACCAAATTTTGCAAAAAGTTAGATTTTGTTCCTGTCAACACCAGGGCAGTGCACGCTCTATTGGCGACTAGAATGCAAAAACCCAGCACTCTCAAAACAACGTAATTTAAGCATTGTGCTGATATGTTGTTGTTTAACCTTTTGCATTGCAGAGTTTAATCCTGAAGACTTATGTTTAATGTGTTTACAAATACTGTTCATTTGTAATGTATTGCTGCAGGCTTTCAGAGTGTGTTAGGGTGTGGTCCCTTTCCAGGGCCTTCCAGAGACTTTCCCTGCAGCATGCCTGGGTGTGGTTTTGGGCTGGGCCAAGACTCTATAAAAGGGAGCCAGCCCAGCTCCAAGTGCTCACTATTCAGGGGTCCCGGTGCAGGGCAGCGGCTGCTTCCTGGGCTCCTGTCCCTGTGGCCTATTTGATCTTCCGGGCCTCTGCCCTTCATTCTTCATTGGTGGTCCTTGTTCTGGGCGGTGGGACGGTGGTTGGGCTGACCTCCCGACGCCGTTATCGAGAACTTTCATATTCTTGGCCTAATTCTTTAATGATTAACAGATTACTTTGCGCGCTACCATTTCTTGACATTTGCGTGGTGGCTTACGAATCGGCAAGATGCGCGATTCGTTTCATGCTGATTTAATCTTGTTATTCATTGCGCGCTACCATTTCTTGGTATTTGCATGTTGGCTTGCGGGTCGGCAGGACGCACGATTCGTTTCATGCTGATTTGATCTTGTTATTCATTGCGTGCTACCATTTCTTGGCATTTGTATGGTGGCTTAAGAATCGGCAAAAGACGCACGATTCGTTTCATGATGATTTGACCTTGATATTCATTGCGTGCTGTCATTTCTTGACATTTTGCATGGTGGCACTGGTCGCAAGACGTACGATTCTCTCTTCGATCTTGATTCATGTTGTTCATTTTATACCATTATTCTAAGACATTTATTAGGTAATATTCGTGTTGACAAGTTGTGTGATTTTTTTTTTCCTGAATCCATATTGTGTTATTCATGGTGCACAATCCTTTTATGGTGTTTACTATACATATGAAAATCTGCAATGTGCGCAATTCGTGTTGAAACATTTCAAAAGAACACAGAAGACCAGAGTTTCTAGATGCAATATTGCATGGTCCTAATATGCATTCTCAAAAAAGGATTCACATGACTGGTTTAGAATTTATTCAGAATGTTTTCCTGATTCTCATGTAAAGGAAAGTACTTGAATCTGAAAGTTTCATTTAATCCATCTTGATTCCCTTACAGGTATCCGGCCATCTTGAAACTTAGTCATTTTAAGCCTAATTCTTAGGTTGTTCATGTTTTCAGAATGACTATGCTTAGAGTCATAGTCTAGTATTGATTTCATGAGATGTAATTTTCATATTGTGTGTTTTAACCTTTTTCTTGCTACAGGTCTCCTTCCCAGCTGTTCCCTTCCTGGTCCCCTCTTCCCCTCTTGGACTCTCTTGGCCTCTGTGGTTTATCTGTCGGAGTTTTGGAGCTGTTTGGCGGTTGACGTGTTGGGGGCATGCGCAGACCCCGAGGATCTTGTGACTCTGACAGTTCCACAGATTGTGCTTTTGGGTTTTTGGTATAAATCTGTTCAGTAGTTTAAGAGAAATTAAAGAAAATACAAATTTGTATATCTGAAGTCATGAAAGATTTGTGAATATTCGCTATTTTTTGTGAATGCACTCATGAATAGAAGCACTGTAATTGGCTAACCACAACCTGAACAGAAAGTTGGAGCCACCAGTTTAAGGTCCCAGGACATGGTCCCTTGGGCTTAAAAACAAAATTAAAAGTAGCATAAGGGGTCAAGGTGGAGAAACCCTGACACAAGGAGTGATATAGGGGTGTTTGCGGGTCAAAATATGGGTTTAAAATTATTTTTCTTTACTCTGCATGATATTTGCAAATATTCAAGATTAAACGAGACTAATCAAGAATAATCACAAATAAGCAAAAACATTTTTTTTTTAATCACAGACTCATTCATACACTAATTATTTAACTCATACATGTACTCGGAGACTCACGCGCCCACTCACACATCCACTCATGCACCCACGCAAACCCACTCATAGACTTTCACATCCACTTTCAGACCCAATCACACACTCACGCACCCACTCACAGATGCACTGACAGAGACAGGACCTGTGGTCAACCCCCGCTACGTACAGCCAAAGGCTCTGTGCGGCGCGGTGTTACGTGATTATAAGGGCTTGGCTGCAGAGCCAGTGTACTCCTCCTGGAACCCCATCCCCCTGGGAGGAGTGTGTAACCCCACTCTTTGAGCCACCATCCCCTGGGACTTTGTGTAATTTTTGGAGAAGGGTTGTGGGGGCCCTCTCTCTCTAGCCATTCTACAAGACCTCTTATCTCATATTTTGGGGAGTGGGGCTTGTGACCCTGCCTCCCTTACCTGTTGTACTGCCTTTGGGCCTCATGACCCAGGGCCAGTGTCTGGTATTTTAGGGAGGGGGCGTGCACCCCTTGAGTCATTCTATGGCCTCAGAGACCCCATCTCTCGAGGCCTGACATCTTATGTTTTGGTGAGAGGAACATATGACTCCAATCCCAGAGCCTTTATATGGCTCTGGGAACCCCAGCCTCAGGGCTCGCTTGTCGGTGTCCAGGGGATCCACCCGTGACACTGTTCCCTACCCCCGAGTGGGTGGGCAACAAAGACTTTAATGCAGAGTTGCTCATAACGTATGGGAGCACAATTGTTTTCCTTGCCTGTACTTTCAAGGACAAGGAGATTATGATTGTTCCTCCCAACCAGGAGCAGAGAGAAAAGCTGGTCTCAATCATACAGGAGCAATGCTGGCTCCCGCCTGCACACAAGATAGGTGCTGGCAGGGGAGCTGGAAGGGCTCTCTAAACTGCCAAGGCCGTGGACCTCCCATTACAGTCCCCAATGTTAAATATGTTGTTGAGAGCCCCAGGTGGGACCGGATCACCCAATTTAATTTAAATTGCGTCCTTCTTTTGTGCAGCCCCATCAAATGGTGTTAATTGCAGGGAGCTGGCATGGCTGTCGGGCCCAGGAGCTCCCCACATAGACCCCACCAAAATAAAAACAAGCCATGGGTATCCCAAGTGGGATTCCGATACCTGCAATAATAACAAAACATACAAAAAAAGGAAAGAATAATAAATGAGTGGACAGAGCCACTCATTTATTATTCACTGCTTCTGTGAATTAGCGTCCTATAATACCCTTCATGAGCTAATTTACATATGTTATACAGCAGTGGTTCCCAACCTGTGGTCCGGGGACCCCCGGGGGTCCGCAAAGCCTCCCCATGGGGTCCACGACTGCTAGGAAAATTAAATAATATTAACAGATTAGGTCCCCAGCTTTTAGCAATGACTCAATGGGGGGGTCCCCAGGTTCCAGTAATGATAAAGTGGGGTCCACAGAAGTGAAAAGGTTAGGAACCACTGTTATACAGCATGCTGATACCCCAATCTGAGCAGGGACACCTCCAGCATGTTTTTAACTGGTTCTGTGCCGCGGACGTAACGGTTACGTCCTGCGGCATAGTGCTCATGTGCCGAGGCCGTAACCATTACGTCCTCGGCACTGAGCTCCCTATGTGGGCTTCCCTCCCACCCCCCCAAGGCAGGGATGGAAGGGGAAGCCCTTCCCCTTCCACCCGCTCTACCCCCGCCTAATGACGTCAGCACGCAATCGCGCGCTGACATCATTACACAGTGCCGGTCGCACTGGAAGCCATTTGCTTCCAGTGCGAGTACAGAGAAACAGGTGAGTTTCTCCTCTGGTGGGTGGTGGGTTGCAAACAAAGAGGCGGTTTTCCTTTCCCCCGGTGTCTGCGATCGGGCAGCAGGAATGCCCACTAGACGCCAGGGATTTTTTATTTTATTTATTTGTGCAATGTTTCGTGTTTGGGAGTGGCCCCTTGGGCAAGGGTCGTTCCCATTTGGGGGGCAGGTTTGTGTGGCCATTTCTGCCCCCCTTGGGGGCAGATCGGCCTAATATTTTTACTAGGCGCCAGGGTTTTTTTTTTGGTCACATTTCTCTATTTTGTTGTTTGGGAGCGGCCTATTGGGCAAGGGTCACTCCCATTTTGGGGGCATGTTACCTGAGGCAGATCAGCCTATTATTTTTAGGCTGATCAGAATGCCAGGGATTTTTTAATATGTTTATTTTTGTGGGGGGCGTCCCCTTGGGCAAGGGGGGCATTGAACTGTTGGCCATTCCTGCCCCCAAGGGGGGCAGATGGGCCTATTTATTTTAGGCCCATCTGCCCCCAAGGGGGGCAGAAACCACTTAGACACCAGGGATAGTGTGTGTTAGTGGATGGGGTGGTGGCCCCTTGGGCAAGGGTTGGCCCTTTTTGGGGGTACGTGTACCAAGGCCATATCTGCCCCCCTTGGGGACAGATCCGCCTATTATTTTTAGGCTGATCTGCCCCCAAGGGTGGGCAGAAACCACTAGAACGCCAGGGATTTTTTGTATATGTTTATTTATGTGGGGGGGCGTCCCCTTGGGCAAGGGGCGCTCCCCCTAAGGGGGGCATTGAACTGTTGGCCATTCCTGCCCCCAAGGGGCAGATGGGCCTATTTATTTTAGGCCCATCTGCCCCTAAGGGGGGCAGAAACTATGTAGACACAAGGGATAGTGTGTGTTAGTGGATGGGGTGGTGGCCCCTTGGGCAAGGGTCGCACCCTTTTGGCGGCACATGTATCAAGGCCATTTCTGTCCCCCTTGGGGGCAGATGGGCCTTTTTTATTTTTAGGCCCATTGTCCCCAAGGGGGCAGAAGCCACTTAAGCACCAGGGATAGTGTGTGTGTGTTTTTTTTGTTTTGTTTGGGGAGTGGCCCCTTGTGCAAGGGTCGCTCCCCGTGGGGACACACTACTAAAGTTATTTTCTGCCCTCCTTGGGGCAGATAGGCCTATTTCTTAGTAGGCCCATCTGCCCCTATGGCAGAATCCACTTAGGCACCGATTTCTAAATGCTTAATGGTGGGATGCTTGTGAACTGACAAAGTATTTGCATTTGTGATAATTTGGTAAGTAAGAACAATTTACTCCAAAGGAGTATTGTTGCCATGCATGAATGACATGTTTGTAGGTGGTGTACTAAATGCAGGTTTGTCTGAAATTGTCCTTAGATTTGTGCACAATGATATTTGTGTTGTCTTATTTCTAATTTGCTTTTCTTTCTTTCTTTTTAGTGGGATATCATTGGTGATTGCTGTGTCTGTGCAGAGTAGTTGCTGGTGATTCAAGCTTTTTCAGGCAAGTGAGCGGTATAGTTTTTGAGTTTATAACTTTTACTAATAAAGCTACACTTTATTACTTATCTTACACAGTGCTGGTTGTTGGTGGTGCATTTGTCCAGTTAATTTTCGTAGTAAAGATCATGGCTAGCCGCAGGATGACCACTCAGCAGGTGGTTGGTATGCTTTTTGAGTCATTGTCTGATCATGATTATGAGACGGACTCTGCATCTTAGGCAGAGGAGGAAGTGAGAGATTCTGGCAGTGAAGTTTCTGTCGGAGAGGAATCTTCTGATTAGGAAGCCACACAGTGCAGATGAAGGGCCTGTTTTAGAGGAGGACACTGATGTGCCATTAGATCAGCAACCTGGGGCTGAAAGGTTTCCCGTTAGAAGACCTGAACTCTGGGTTGCCCCAAACATAGAGCAGCCAGAGTTGTCTGCCTTTACTGGTCTCCTGGGGTGTAGAGTCAATACAGAGAACTTTTTGCCTGTCAATTTCTTTGAGTTATTTGTGGATGATGTGTTTTTGGAAGAGATTGTTGAGCAGACTAATTTGTATGCGGAGCAGTATTTGAGGGATAACGCTGCTAATCTTAGGCCACACTCTAGAGCTACCCAGTGGATTCCCACAAATTTGGAGGAGATGAAAAGGTTTTTGGGTTTGACTCTTTAGATGGGGTTGATAAGGAAGTCGTCACTGGCTTCTTATTGGTCTACTAGTCCCTTGATGGCAACAGCTATATTTCCTGCAACCATGAGTCGTAATCGGTATTTGCTTCTTCTTAGGATGCTGCATTTTATTGACAATGCATTAGAGTTGCCACGAGATCACCCTGATTCTGACCGTCTTTTTAAGATTAGGCCTGTCCTTGATCATTTTGTAGATTGGTTTTCAGAGGTCCATGTTCCAGGCAAAGAAATAGCTGTGGACGAGTCTTTGGTCCTCTTCAAGGGTTGTTTGGTTTTTAGGCAGTACATTCCTAGCAAGAGGGCACGATATGGAATTAAATTGTATATGCTGTCTGGAAGTAGTACAGGATATGTGTATAGTTTTCGTGTCTACACTAGTAGGGATTCCAGTATTGACCCCCATGGTTGTCCTCCCACTTTTGGAGTTGCTGAGAAAATTGTGTGGGAACTTGGTAGACGACTGTTTAACAAAGGTCACCATTTGTATGTAGATAGCTTCTACACTGGAGTGCAGTTTTTCAAGGAATTGTTTAGAGTGGACACTGTTGCTTGTGGCACAATTCGTTGTAACCGAAAAGGCCATCCAAGGGAGCTTGTCTGTAAAAAACTTGAGAGGGGACAGTGCAGTGCCTTGCGGAATGATGAGCTGCTAGCTTTGACATTTCCAGACAGGAGGGATGTCTACATGCTAAGTACCATCCATGATGAGAGTACTTGACTGTTTGGGGCCAGGTTGCTGAAGTGCGCAAACCTGTGTGCATTTTAGATTATACTAAGTACATGGGAGGTGTAGATAGAGTTGATCAAAGGGTGGAACCTTATACTGCTATTCGTAAGTCTTATGTTTGGTATAAGAAGTTAGCAATTCACCTCTTCCACTCAGCAACTTTTAATGCTTTCATTGTGTTTAAGGATAGTTCTCCAGAGTCAAAGATGACATTTGTGAAATTTCAGGAGTCAGTGATAGAGAGCCTTATTGTGGTGGAACAGGCCAAAGTTCCTAGAGAAGCAGTGGTGGAGGATGTGGCTAGATTGAAAGATCGCCACTTTGCTGAGCACATTCCTCCCACACCCAAAAAATAGACTTTCCAGCTAAGAAATGTAGAGTATGTTTATATAGAGGTATCCGGAGGGAGAGTCAAATGTACTGCCCAGATTGTCCTTTAAAGTGTGGGCTGTGTGTGGGTGGTTGTTTTAAGAATTACCACACCCAGAAGAATTACTGGGAAAAACCATGAGTGTAAACTGCCTGTTTTGTATTTTCATGTGTTCAGTTTCATGGTTGGCGCTTTTGTGTTTGTAGTTTTGTAATTATTTCTAATTAGTTAGTGGTTTCTTTGTTTAAAAAAAAAAGTGATGCCATTGTGTGTGGAGTGGCGCTTGGCTGACGGTGTACGTAGTGTACATATTGACTTGCTGTTGGCTACTGCAACACACTGCCAGGCAAACACCAGTCCATACACTCTCCAGCTGCTGTGATTGCTGTATCAGGCATGTGGGTGTATGTAAGTGATGGTCCCTTGAGTGGCGCTGTCTGTCGATGCAAGTGTTGTAATGTGCTGGGCCCGTGGCTGGCGCCGTGAATGGTCTTGTGCATGTCATGTATGAAAGGTGTGTGAATGGACTGTAAAGCGGTTGGTGCCTTGCCGTGGCTTTACAGTTCACGAGCTGTGAGTCACTGGTTCCGTTTTTTGGCCTTTCAGTTATTAACAGTGCATTTCATTTTTTTGTGAATTCTCTTGTTAATAAAATTTGATCCACTGAACCATCACGCACCCTTGTGCCAAATCCAACCAGTATGTGTGGTACAAAATGACAAAACCTGCTCCGCTGTAATCCGGCGTCGCAGCACACCTGTGACACGCTAGGTGCCTTCCGGTGGGACCCCGATGATGAAGCATGCCACCAACTTAGTTGGTGGGTGAGGGGTGTTTTTAACATAACCTAAGTGCATTTCTTTTCACAATGTTAGTGTTTAGAACATCACATAAGTATGTGGACAAACCAAAATGATCTATTGCAAAACTACCTGTGTTTGGGGGGGGGCACCTGTGGTTTTGGTCCCGGGTGCGGCCTTCATCTAGGGAAACCTACCAAACCCAGACATGTTTTAAAAATAGACATCCCCAAGGAGTCCAAGGAGGTGTGGCTTGCCTGGATCCCCCAAAATTTTCTTACCCAGACACCTCGGCAAACCTCACAATTTGCATAAAAATCATATTTTCCTCACTTTTCTTTGTAGGATCACCGCTGCGGCACAAATTTCCTACCACCCAGCGCTCCCCTCAGTCCCCCAAGTAAAATGATACCTCACTTGCATGGGACCCCAAAGCACAGTTAGCCTAAAAGATGTATAAAAGAAAAATATGTGCTCATCAACTTGCTGTGCTATCCCGTCAAACTCTACAAGTTTTTGGCCTTTTTCTGTTGCAGGTACCTGGCCCATCCCCACAAGTGAGGTATAATTTTTCTCGGGAGACTTGGGGGAACGCTGGGTGGAAGGAAATTTGTGGCTCCTCTCAGATTCCAGAACTTTCTGTCACCAGAATGAGAGGAAAAAGTGTTTTTCTGGCCACATTTTGAGGTTTGCAAAGGATTTTGGGTAACAGAACCTGGTCAGAGCCCCACAAGTCACCCAATCGTGGATTCCCCTATGTGTCTAGTTTTGAGAACTGCACAGGTTTTCTAGGTTTCCCTAGGTGCCGGCTGAGCTAGAGGCCAAAATCCACAGCTAGGCACTTTGCAAAAAACAGCTCTGTTTTCTTTGTGGAAATGTGATGTGTCCACGTTGTGTTTTGGGGCTTTTCCTGTTGCGGGCGCTAGGCCTACCCCCACAAGTGAGGTACAGTTTTTATCGGGAGACTTGGGGGAACGCTGGGAGGAAGGAAATTTGTGGCTCCTCTCAGATTCCAGAACTTTCTGTCACCGAAATTAGAGGAAAAAGTGTTTTTTGGCTAAATTTTGAGGTTTGCAAAGGATTCTGGGTAACAGAATCTGGTCAGAGCCCCACAAGTCACCCCATCTTGAATTCCCCTAGGTCTCTAGTTTTCAAAAATGCACTGGTTTGCTAGGTTTCCCCAGGTGCTGGCTGAGCTAGAGGCCAAAATCCACAGGTAGGTAGTTTGTAAAAAACACCTCTGTTTTCTGTGGAATAATTTGATGTGTTCACGTTGTGTTTTGGGGCATTTCCTTTCAGGGGCGCTAGGCCTACCCCCACAAGTGAGGTACCATTTTTATAGGGAGACTTGTGGGAATGCTGGGTGGAAGGATATTTGTGGCTCCTCTCAGATTCCAGAACTTTCTGTCACCAGAATGAGAGGAAAAAGTGTTTTTTTGGCCAAATTTGGAGGTTTGCAAAGGATTCTGGGTAACAGAACCTGGTCAGAGCCCAACAAGTCACCCCATCTTGGATTCCCCTAGGTGTCTAGCTTTCAAAAAATGCACTGGTTTGCTAGGTTTCCCTAGGTGCCGGCTGAGCTAGAGGCCAAAATCCACAGCTAGGCACTTTGCAAAAAACAGCTCTGTTTTCTTTGTGAAAATGTGATGTGTCCACGTTGTGTTTTGGGGCATTTCCTGTCGCGGGTGCTAGGCCTAACCATGCAAGTGAGGTACCATTTGTATCGGGAAACGTGGGGGAACACTGAATAGCAAAGCAAGTGTTATTGCCCCTTGTCTTTCTCTGCGTTTTGACCTTCCAAATGTAAGGCGGTGTGTAAAAAAGACGTCTATTTGAGAAATGCCATATAATTCACATGCTAGTATGGGCATCTCGGAATTTAGAGATGTGCAAATAACCACTGGTTCTCAACACCTTATGTTGTGGCCCTTTTGGAAATACAAAGGTTTTCTTGATACCTATTTTTCACTTTTTATATTTCAGCAAATGAATTGCTGTATACCCGGTATAGAATAAAAACCCATTGCAAGGTGCAGCTCATTTATTGGCTCTGGGTACCTAGGGTTCTTGATGAACCTACAAGCCCTATATATCCCGACAACCAGAAGAGTCCAGCTGACATAACGCTGTATAGCTATAAAATATCGGACATTGCAGCAAAGGGTTACAGAGTAAAACGTGGAGAAAAATGGCTGTTTTTTCACCTCAATTTCAATATTTTTTTATTTCAGCTGTTATTTTCTGTAGGAAACACTTGTAGGATCTACACAAATGACCCCTTGCTGAATTCAGAATTGTGTCTACTTTTCAGAAATGTTTAGCTTTCTGGGATCCAGCATTGGTTTCTCACCCATTTTCGTCACTAACTGGAAGGAGGCTGAAAGCACAAAAAATAGTAAAAATGGGGTATGTCCCTGTAAAATGTCAAAATTGTATTGAAAAATTGGGTTTTCTAATTCAAGTCTGCCTGTTCCTGAAAGTTGGGAAGATGGTGATCTTGCCACCGCAAACCCTTTTTTGCTGCCATTTTCAGGGAAAAAACCACGAGCCACCTTCTGCAGCCCTTTCTTCCCATTTTATTTCAAAAAACTAAATTTTCACTGTATTTTGGCTAATTTCTTGGTCTCCTTCAGGGGAACCCACAAAGTCTGGGTACCTCTAGAATCCCTAGGATGTTGGAAAAAAAGGACGCAAATTTGGCGTGGGTAGCTTATGTGAACAAAAAGTTATGAGGGCCTAGGCCCGAACTGCCTCAAATAGCTAAAAAAAAAAGGCTCGGCATAGGAGGGGAAAAGGCCTGGCAGCGAAGGAGTTAAGTGTTGTGGGGGGGGGGGGCAGCAGGGTTTGCAGCAGTCCCCCAGACATACTTAAAAATAATTCACACTGTTTCCTGGAATCTGTGGAACATCATCCTAGGAAACGTTGATGATGTTTTTAAAAAGTATCAGAGCTGGAGCTTTTGCTATTCAGCTTGGGAACGCAGGAACACCTTGTGGTTGGTCTTATGGCTACATTATGTGGCATGAGGAGTGTAAAAGAAAAACCCTAACACATACTAAATGTTGTTTTGCTTATTTATACTTTATTTATACGTTTTCAGACAGAAACTGCAATAATGTGTTGACTTCCTGAGAAAGTAAATGGACTTGTTTTGTATATTGATGCACTTATCTCCTGACAAACCCAATATGCCTTCCCTTAATATATGGACAGTGACTTACATTAAAAAAAACATAGAAATTGATTGAAACAAAACTAAAGGTAAAATGACAGTTCAGTTAAGTATTCAAATCCCCCGTAGATTCACTAAAAAATCAAAGGCCAAAGTGATGTCATAGTTAGGTGAAAATATCAGTTACAACATTGCATTTTAATCTAATAAAAGAACTGAAATTCACAGTTTATGGTTAACTGAAGTAGCTATAACTCGCTACCTAAAGTAATTATAACTCACACCCTCAGCATGCACTGTATATACCCTCACATAGTACATCATTCATGACATGTTCAATGACAGCATTGATCACATCACTGATGACATCTGAAATTACATAATTTATACCAAAACTGTGAAATTGCAAGGGTGCTATAACAAGTGCCCCCACCTTGTACAGTGTTGTTGTTAATGATGTCAGTTCAGTTGTAACTAGTAATGTTATCATTTATGTCACAGAACATGATGAATATTTTAAAATGTGAAGCCATAAGCAGTGCATTACAATAGTGCTTTATAGTTATCTGAAATAACTATAAACGGAGCATATAAACTGACATATTCACATAACTATAACATCACTTTAACCTCCATTTTTTCAGTGTCTATGGGCCTGATTACAACTTTGGAGGACGGTGTTAATCCGTCCCAAATGTGACGGATATACCACCTACCGTATTACGAGTCCATTATATCCTATGGAACTCGTAATACGGTAGGTGGTATATCCGTCACATTTGGGACGGATTAACACGGTCCTCCAAAGTTGTAATCAGGCCCTATGTTTTTTTAATACAAACTGTATAGCAAAGTCTATATATTGGGAAGTATGTATAGCTGCTATTATACATAATCATCTAAAAGATAGCCAACTTCATTGCAATTGAATTGAAAAGGTGGATTTATTACTTTTTAGAATGAAGTTTAATAATAGTACCTTTTGTTTGCTTAATTACATATCACAATCCTCTCTATTTGGCTAATTATGTTGAGATAATGTTTGAAGTCACTTGTCCTCTGGCCTCTCAGTAGTCAACAAATGTTGATCATAAATTACTTCAACTTTTGGATAGATTAATTGGATATAGAGCCTAAAGGTCAGATGCTCATCAATTCAATGATGGTTCTGAACTTCTCACAGCAGGTAAAGGGGCTGATTCACATAAATTGAAATATGTTGGATTTGATTTGGACGTTAAACTTAAATATAGTTAATACACAAATATGTCCATGTATCTGGTAAAACCACTATCCAATAGAGTTCTTTATTCCCATTTAGCAGGTTTCTAAATCTTACATATTGAAAGTTAGAAATATATTGATGGAAACACGTTAATATGATGGTACCGCCTGATGCACTTCAACAGACTGCACCAATGCTGAGTGTCATTCCTTAAAGGGAAGCAAGAATTCACAAGTTGGGAGACAACAGCAGTCAACTGTCATATGCTATTACAGAGAGAGACCATGTGCAATCTGCAGGGCAAAGCCTAGACCATAATATACAAAAGAATTGAAGGAGGCTGATCTCCACTGTGCTAAATAGAGCCTCGGCACTGCAGTTTGAAGAAGAATTACAATTTATTTTTAAAAAGGAAATAAATGAGTATAAAGCAAAGTCAATGCTAATTGAATCTAAATGATGAAGGCAACTAATAAACATAAAGAAATGTTCTAGAAACTTGTGGAGTTGACCTCACAAGAAAAGGCTGTACCCAAAATTAGTCCTTCTCAGGAATACTATGATAAAATCAATGATTTCTCTCATTGGTAAAATACTGATGATTAAAGATAGTATCTCCTCCTGTCGCTTAAGATCTCTGGAACCTAAGAGAGACAGGAATAATACAACATTACTTAATTTCTTGGACATTGAGGAAAAGTGAGTGTGAGATCTACTCACCAAAGTCAAATCAGGTTCCCAAGGGACCCTTGTCCACCTACTTTTTTGAAAGAACTTACTGCTATAATACATCCTCCACGGAACGTGATTCAGTGGGCGGTGTTCTGTTGATGGGGAGGTGGAGCAACCTCCACTTCCCCGCCAACCGCCAGTATGGCTGCTGGTGGCTCTCCATCCGGAAAAGAACAGAGGGCTGCCAGCAGTCATAATTCGCTGAGCGGAAAACCGTCTGCATTGGCGGTCTTCAGCACGGCGATCCCTCGGCAGTCTTGCAAAAAGACCGCTGAGGTTGTAATGACCACCATAGTCCCTATGTTGAAAAAAAGGAGCAGATCATATGATTCCAAAAAATTGTACACCCATATCATTCTTCCTTTTCCTGCAAAAGAGTAGGAGGCCCACGTGGCCCAAGAACTGTATACATATTTACAGGACATGGCTTTTCTCCAGACAGATCAATTTGATTTCTGCCCATTACACAACACAAGGGGCATATTTAAGACCCCCTAGGGCCATTCTGAAGCCACCATGGCGTTATTCCTTTATGCTATTGTGGTGTTGGAAGGGCAAAAACGCTGTGCCATATTTACAAAGTGGTGCAATGCATGCATTGTGCCACTTTGTAACCCTTTGTGCTAGTTTATGCCTGCACCAAGCATAATGTATGCAAAGGCGGCGTTCCCCCAATAGGGCGGGCAATAAAATGGCACAAAGAAATCTAAGAGATTTCTTTGCATCATTCTTTTCAGCACTTTTAATGCCTGCTCAGAGCAGGCATTAAAAGGAGGCTTCTGTTGCTTACAATGGCCTCTGGGTGCTTTGCAGGATTAGTGTCAAACATTTTGAAGGTAATCCTGGAAAGCGTTGGACTAGGGTAAAAAATTCTGATGCTAGACCCCTAACTATTACCATGGTGGACCGTATTTCAAATAAGGCACACACTTAGTGGCATTAGAAGGGAGCTAAGGCGTGCAAGAAAAGTGTGCAGCGCCACTTTTCTTAAATATGCCCCAAAGTCTGTAATTTTGACTATGATGAATGAATTAATATCTAGAGGCTGCAGTGTATATAATTAGGCTGATGATTACTAATACACTTAGATGGCACTCTCACATTTTCAAAATACATAGAGATACATTGCCAGCTGGATGGACCATAATCAGTTGAAATGTAATGCAGACAAGATAGAGGTAATTCTGATGAATAGCTGGAAGTGTATCTGGAAACATCTTTGCTGACCAAGTGAGCTTTGTTCATCCTGGATGCCATCAAGCTATGCCACCAGCTCAAGGGTTATGGTTAATGGAAATTTTTCTCTAATGCCACAAGTGATCTGTTTAGTTTCCAAATGCCTGAGCCTGCTAATAATGCTGGGAAAACTGGCACCTGTATTGTCTATTGAAGCACAGAAGTCGATAGTGATAGTTCATGTCACTTCAAGGCTTGACTATGCAAATGCCATCTATGCAGGTTTCCCTAATGTTACTCAGCATAAATTACAAGCTACTCAGAATGAGGCTGGTGGGTTGATTTTTCTTTTACCTAGACATAAACATGTTACACCCTTCCTAAGGAATCTCCACTGGCTTTCTTTGAAGGAACAAATACAGTACCAGGTGTTCAAAAGTATAAATGGACAGGAAAGGAATAAGAAATACATCCCCCCCAATGTAATTTGTGACCATCCCATACAAATCAACTGAAAGTTCCTGGATTTCAGAAGAACAAATCCAGGGGTAGGGTAATTGCTCCCACCATGTATAACTCACTGCCAGCAAAGATTTGCCATGTGACAGATTTTAGTTACTTTTGAAAATGCTTAAAGACTTGGTTGTTTAAACAAGAGTATGTGAATTAGCAGGTATGCCCCCATCCTACAGAATACTACTGTCAGCATCATGGGAGCATTGGTGAAAGTCCACAAGTATTTGTAGCATAACACAATATAACATCAAATATAATATAACATAACATAACGTAACATACCCTTTCGAGCTTGGAGTGCAGCATAAATTATGCAAAAAAGGAAGCAGGGAAATCTGGGCAGTTACCAGGTTTAAGGTAGATCAGCTGCTTTATTTGGAGCACCCTACAGCACCACGACTCTCTGAATGTTTGAATGTTCCTGTCACATATGGATGTTGCTCTAGCAGAATTTTTAAGCATAGATTTAGTACAGTGCCATCCATACTGAGCTGGAAAGTGACAAAACCTTTAGCCATTTTTACAGCAAAGTCTTCAAGCACAGGATTAGCTAGTGTCATCCATGCGAGCTTAAAAATGACAAAAGCTTTTTACCACTCTGGGCACAACATTACTCCTCTGGAATGGTAAAATACCATCCAAGCCAACCTGGAATGAATCCATGGCTCATATCATCACCTGACATGTGTTTCATTCCACTTAAAGCTCACCAGAGAAGCTTTGTCCGGACACATTCTCCACCAAACTTGAGAACTACCCAGAGTTCCCTGCTTCCGTGTGTGTGTGTGTGTGTGTGTGTGTGTGTGTGTGTGTGTGTATGTGTGTGTGTGTGTGTGTATATATATATATATATATTTATAAAACAACACTTCAGTTGTTTCAGCTGCTATCTTGAAGCTTCGAATTGATCCATCAAGCTGGGGGCTGAAAAAAAAGGGGGGGTCTTTCAACATGCATTTTCCCATGGGGATTTGGAACACTACTGCAGCCGGAACCGCTGGACGAATTACATCAAATTTTGCAGAAAGCTGGCTCTTGGTCCAGAAAGTGTGCTTTTTGTGATTTGATGGAAATCCACTCAGTAGTTTTAGAGATATTAGAGTTTAAAAAATATAGCTATCTAGAAATGCAGATCCTCTGTGAATCCAGCTGAACCCGTTCTGGTATCTGATTGGCTGCCAACACTTCAACAAGGAGGTGTTGGCAGCATTTTGGGACTCTGCTTCAGCTGAGTCCCCCAAAAAACATTTTAAAAAGAGAAAAGGGACCAGGGTATGGTGACCCTGAACCCTTAGCCTTGGTCTAGGTGTCTCTGATGGATCCTTCCAGGGCTAAAAAGCATTGTTTTAATCTTGTAAAAATCGAAGTATGGCTCAGTGGATTTTTCTGAAATAAAAAAAAAGGGTTCCAACACCTCCCCAGGGCAAAATTAAACACTGGAGCTATACATGGCCCTGGGGACCCCAAACCCCAGGACCGCCTCCTGCTATGTCCTGGGGTGCCCACCCCCGGGACATAGCTGTTTGCTTTTGATTGGTAGGAGTTTTGACAGCACCCATCAAGAAAAAGCAAATACTCTGGTTCTAGCGGGACTCAAACTGCTCCCACCTACTGGAAGCAGATGTTTCATCTTTTTACCAGCCTGCAGACATGCAGGCAGGGAAAGAGATTAAATGATTGCTCTTGCACAAAGGGAGCTGTCTTTGTAGCAGCTCCCTGTGTGCAATAGCAAAGCTGGCTCCCACAGTAGGTGTGGAGCAGGCTGGGACCATAGGGAACTTGAGGCTCCCCCCACAGTTCCACTGCACACTGCTTTGGGAGCACCCAGGAGTTACGGCTGGGCCTCAGAATATGAGGGTCCTGGGGCCGAAAATGGCTCCAGGAGGGGGGCCATGTGGCTCCCTCCTCTATTAAATGAAGGTCAAGCCCCAGGGGATGCTTTCCCCAGGGCCACAATTAGCCTAGGGATTTTTTTTATATATATATAGTTGCAAGAAGGTTGTTATCCATAGAAAAGCATTTTTTGGCTTACCTATATCTTTGGCACCATTTGACGAATTCCCAAAAAGTGTGCCCATAAAACTTAAAAGATGAGTAAAAGATGGGGGGAGGGTAAAAAACATGTTTTTCCCATGTTAATTCCTATACGAGTTTTGAACACCACTACATCCCAAACTGCTGGAAGGAATTGCACCAAAGGTGGCAGAGAGTTAGCTTTCTGTGCTCCAATTGTTCTTTTGGTTATTTGGTGTAAATCTGTTCAGTAGTTTTTGGGATATTAAAGGTAAAATACATTTGTATATCTGAGGTTGCAATGACTTCGCAAATAATAACAAGCTTGTGCAGGGAAATGTGGTGCTCGGATTGGCTACCAACACTTCAACTAGGAAGTGTTAACAGCCATCACAGGACTCAACTTCAGCCGAGTCACAGAAGAAAAAGTAAAAAAATATGACAAGGGTCCAGGGTAGAACCACCCTGACCCCTTATCTCTGGTGCTTAGGTCCACTTTTTTAGAAAATGTTTGCCACAAATTTGTGACGATATCAGGAATATGCAGGAAAGTTTTTAAAACAAAACACAGGCACTGGCTCCCGTGTTTGTTTTTAAGAAGGTCCTGGCTGGATCAGGTCTCAGGGGCATGTAACATTTTAGGAGGAAGGCACAAGTGGCTCCCCTCCTAGGGCAGTTTTACACCCTGAGGCCTGCTACCACCTGTGGCTTGTTTAAAATTTATTGTGGTGTGGGCTCAATGGGCCCACCTGTAACCCCAGGGAGTGCCACCTCCCCTGGGCTAAACTAATTATGTTGTGTGGGGGGCACGTGGCCCGCCTGCAGTCCCAGGACTGCCACCTCCCCGGGTGATATGATATGACATGCAGGGGACTGTGGTGGCCCCATGCAGTCCCATGGACCCCCTCCTTCGTGGGGCCAAGATGATGTGCTATGTGGGGTGCTGTGTGCCCCCCCCACAGCCACAGGGACCACCTTTACCCTGGGGCCAATGTCATATGCTATGCAGGGGGGACGCATGCCCCCCACAGCCCAAGGGACCGCCACTTCTAGGGGCTCATGTCATATGCTATGGGGGACTGTGTAGCCAGCTAACAGCCTCCACCTCCCCAGGGCCAAAAAACTAAACAATGAGGGGGTCTGTTTTAGGCCCCTGGCACCACCCCTCCCATGGGCTATACACGTTGGAGTGGGGCCGTGCGGCACCCCTTGAGGAGCCAATGTGGGCCCTGGAGACCTTCACCCCGAGGGCCAGCTCATGCTAGGTCCCAGGGTGCCCACTCCCAATACATTGCTGTTTACTTTTGCTTGGTGGGAGCTGACAGCTCTTACTAAATGAAAGCAAACAAAGGGCCTCATTCCAACCCTGGCGGTCATAGACCGCCAGGCTGGCGAATGACGGAAGCACCGCCAACAGGCTGGCGGTGCTTCACACGTCATTCCGACCGCGGCGGTACAGCCGCTGTCGCCCAGCCGGGTCCAGCGGTTTCCCGCCAGATTAACCCTGGCTGGGAGAATCCTCCATGGCGGCGCTGCAAGCAGCGCCGCCATGGGGATTCTGACCCCCTTCCCGCCAGCCTGTTTCTGGCGGTTTTCACCGCCAGGAACAGGATGGCGGGAACGGGTGTCCTGGGGGCCCCTGCACTGTCCATGCCACTGGCATGGGCAGTGCAGGGGCCCTCTAACAGGGCCCCATTAAGCTTTTCACTGTCTGCCTAGCAGACAGTGAAAAGCGCGACGGGTGCAACTGCACCCGTCGCACACCTGCAACACCGCCGGCCCAGCGGGAAAGTCAGAATGGCCCCAGCGGTCTTTTGACTGCGGGGCGGCCAAGTGGCGGTTCCCTCCAGGCGGGCGGCGGTCTGGAATGACCCCCAAAGTCTGCTTTTTGGCAGCAGGAGCTATTAAACAGATCCCGCTGGCAGAAAGCTGACTTTTCATCTGTTTCCCTGGATCAGAATATGTGTGCAGGGAAACAGATGAAAGCAATGCTCCCACCACCAGGGATCTGCTATTTTAAGCAGTTTCCTGCTTATGGGAGCAGAGTCGGCTCCCACAGGAGTCAATGTTGTAGTGCACAGAAAGTTTCAGGATTAAGTGGGGGCTGAGAAAAAGGGGGGGGGGGGTTAAAAAAACATTAATTTTCTATGTTAATTCCCATAAGAGGTATGAACACATATACAGCCCAAACTGCTGAACTAAATTGCACCAAATTTGGCAGAAAGCTAGCTTTCAGTACACAGATTATGCTTTGGGTTATTTGGTGTCAAACAGCTGCCGCTGGCAGAAAGCAGAGTTTTCATCTGTTTCCCTGCATGTAAATATGCATGCAGGGAAACAGATGAAAAAGCATTGCTCTCCCAGGCAGGGAGCTGCTATTTGAAGCAGCTCCCTGCTTGCGGGAGCAATGTCGGCTCCCACAGGAGCTGGGAGCTGGCTAGGACAGCTAGTAGGCTCCCCCACAATGCTCTAGTGTAATAAATAAAAAAATCTAAGAAATGGCCTACTGGGAGAGCTCTTAGACTGTCACCCAGTAGGTGGAAAGTTGAAGTCTTGGGATCTCATACTTTGAGCTCCTTTTCAAGCAGTCACCTGTGGCATAGTGGCCTAGGTCTCAAAGTGTTACATTTAGGGTTGTGGGTTCTAGTCTAGATGTGAATAGGGTAATTTCTATTTTACATTCTTTTTAACTTCAAATATTTCAGGTACATCTCACTCTACTTACTTGACAAAAGCATTTTTTCAGTTTGTCTGAAAATATCTAATTCTAAGCATATAGTTCATCAAAGCCTTAAAAAGTTATCTCTTTCTCCCTCCCTTAACTTTTCTCTGGTTGGTTATAGGGGTACTGCAGCCAACTGCCGCTATGCATGGCTAAAGGCTGTGCACAGTGCTCAGTTGGGTGCTTTCAGGGTTTTGGCTAGAGGGCTTACCAGGCCCTGGGGCCAACCTCCGCTGGGCACAGCTGAAGCCCATGCGTGCCATCCGGTTGGCTGGTTACAGGGGTTGGGCACAGGGCCTGACCTCTGACCAGTCCCTGCAACCAACCCCCACTGTGCACAGCCGAATGCAGTGCATTGGCAGGTTTGGGTGGTTATAGGTGTTTGCTTCGGCCCGGCCCTGCAGCCAACCTCAGCTGTGCATCACCAAAGGCTATGCACGTCGCAGTGTTGGGTAGTTATAGGGGCTGGATTCCGGGCCTCACAGCCAACCGCTGCTGCGCACGGCTGGTGGTTGGATTAACGTATAGTAATGAAAATTACTTTAGTTTTAAAACAACATAGAAATTCACTGAAAAAAACAAAGGTTACAGAGATTTTATAGTTGGAAAGTGGAATTTAAAAAAACATAGAAATTCACTCAAAACAACAAAGGTTACAGGGACGTTACATTTAGGCCCAACCTTTAAATATACAAAACCACAGGAAATTCACCTGTTACAGTTAGTTATCTCAAGTAACTATAACTTGTGCCCTAAGGTAACTATAACTTGTTCCCTCACCATGCACTGCTAATTACCCCACAAATTACGGCACTCAGGTCATATTTGATAACATCATTGATAATAGCAATGTAATATTTGCAGTAAAACGTTTGATGAAAATAGCTGTGCAAGCAGGGGTGCGACTCATAATTACCTTAGAGCATGAGTTATAATTAGTTATGATAGCTCTCACAGGTAAATTTCTATGGTTTTGTATGTTTAAAATGTGAGCCTAACTATAACGTCACTGTAACCTTTGTTTTTTAAGTATATATATATTCCTTTGGTATTTATAGGCGCAGACAAGCTTCCATTATGACGCTGACTTAATTATGTCTTTCACCATTCCAACTCTCTTGGGCCTTGGTGTACTATATGAACCTGCATAAATAGAGGGATAAATAAAAAATAACTACAATAAATGCAGAAATCGGTGAAATAAAAAAAAAGTTGCATGTGCTCTGCAGCTCTGCTGTGTATTATCCATATTTGTGCTCTCAATAGAATATTGACACATTGCCTGATTCACCGAAAAGTTAGTAAATCTACATGTGCATATGCTAGAGTGCCAAGATTTGAAAATAAAAAAACTGGGATATTCCGCCAACATAGAAGGTGGACTACAATGTTGCATCGACCAATAGGCATAGAATGACTTGAGTGAAAACACTTACTCCCTCAGAAAGTGAAGTATTAAGGGGAATTAAATGTAACTTTGAACACACTTTTATACAGTATCATCCATGTTAACAAAATTGCGTTCTGCTAGAGAGATTTCATTAGGGATCCCAGTTTTATAGTATTTCTTTTTCTAGCATTGCTGGCTGCATTCATTCATATTTATTCTTCGCCTTCTTATCCGTATTTTCTCCATATCAATTTTGTGTTCTGTGAAGAAATGAAGTTGTAAAATGGTATATTTCCATATTTATGTAACTAGCAAATGTGCTCATATTTTGATGCCTGTTGTGTTTTAGTAAATTAAGCAGCCAAATTCAACATACCAATACAGGTGCAGGATTAGCATTATACTACAAATGGATGTTGATATATGTTGTTATTTAAGGAAATGTCATCTTGTTTTTTACTCCCTGTGCCATCTATAAGCCCATCGATTAGCTTGGAACTGATGAAAGACACAATATAAAGTCACCCATAAGAACCTAAATTGTCTGTATTTTTCATTTTTTTTAAAATAAATATAAATAGGAAACACTTTGGCCCAAATTTGTACTTTTTGGTGCAAAACTGTGGGAATGTAGTTTTTCACCAAAACATACAGTGCCGGCTTACGTCATTTTACAACACCAGCCAGGTGCTGTATTAATAGAATGGCGCAAAACTTGGGCTAGTGTCTTAAAAAAAGATGATAGCCGGATGGGGATGGCGGTAGGCAAGGAGGCGGTTTTGCAAAAAAAATGCCTCTAACCAGACCAGCACCAATTGCTGGCACAAAACCACCAAAAACATGACTCCTGTCTTAGGAAAGACAGCAGTCATTCTCACCACCCCAATGGCCAGCACAGGGGACAAGTGTCCCCTGGGCATGGCCATAGCACCCTGTGTCATGCAGGGGGCCCCAATTTTAGGCCCCCGATGGCAAAAAAAAATAATTAAAAAATACTTACCTGGACTTACCTTGGATGGGGTCCCCCATCCTCTGGTGTCCCTCCGGTGGGCGTCGGGTGTTCCTGGGGCTTGGGGAGGAGACCTAGGGATCCATTCCATAGTGTGTTACCATGGAAATGGGTCCACAGGTCTCCTAACGCCTGGTCTGACCCATGCGTTAAATAATGGTGCTATGCAAGCTGAGCACCATTATTTAGCCCCTCCTCCCACCTGTGCATCTTTTTAGCAAAGGGATAAATATGGGGCTATTGGGATAACACCATTTTTTGAAAGGGAACGCCTACCTTGCATTTCAATGGTGCAAGGTAGGTTCACTCTTCCAAAAATTGCGCAAACTCCTATATTTTGACTTTAGACGTCTAATGTCAAAATATAAATATGGAGTTGAGTTTACGCAGAGTTTGCGTCAAATTCAGCGCAAAAGGAATTGTTTTTGTCTGTACGTATCTGGAAAAATCAGTAAAAACAGAAAACTGGGAGCTTTACTGTTAATTAATATTGCATTCTTTTGTCTCTGTTTACTAAGATTTGTCATTTGCAGGCACTGATGGTATCGCTGTTTTATTTAGGTGGACAAATCGTTCTGTAGCTCAAACCCAAACTGTATGATTTCACATTCCCATTATTGGGCTGCTGATTGAATAAACTGAGTCACTATCTTCTATTTATTAGTAAAAAGGAATGTCCATTAGAACCAAAGCCTTGATTTTATTGAGATAACTGATAAATATTGGCAACATTTTCGAACAGACATGTTGACTACTGAGTTTCCAAACAAGGAATTATAAATATTAAGCAAGATCTGAAAAGGTTTTGCATCATCCTTCTCCATCTATCAATTAGTATGCCTATCTTTAAAGGAATTTGAAAGCCTTATGGTAGTAATAATCTATGCACGATAACAGCTACCTCAACAGCTTCATCATTTTTAATAATGCTTAGGAAATTGTCCAAATCAAGATATTGGCGAGGAGAGTAGAATAAGATGAATACCTCGTTTTTTTTTACTTTAAAGTGTGCCCTCCTTTTTAAAAAAACTTTTGATGAGACATTTATATTTTGGCGGCTTCTCTAACATTCTTTCCCTACAATTAAATCTGCTTGCTGTAGCTGCCAATCAAACTAGCACTCAGCAAATGAAGACTCAAGCATCACTTACAATTTTATAAGGTCTAAAATTGGGAAGCTCGTCACTTTGTCTCTTCATAACTACCCCTGAATTGGTCTTCCAGGGTACTGAATGTTTTAGCCTGTAATAAGCTAATTGGCCTCTCCGGGAGTGGACGTTCCTGCTTTTAATCATCTTTTATTTTACAGTTTCAAGAAAACCCACGCAGTCTGATACGTTGCTAACTTGTACCAAGAAGTGACAGTGATGCATGAATCTTGAGCATTCCACTTTGTTCTAGTAACTACTCATCAACACAAGAAAAATAGGTTTGCAAATGCCTTGCATTGGTGCCAGGGGCAGAAAGGAGATTCCCGAGACTTGTACATAGGTTTTGGTCTCCCAAACCTATTTTCAGTGTTCTGGCTGAGCCATTGGCTGTTATTCTAAAGAAATGTGTTTATGATTGCATGTGTCAGTTTACAAGCACAATAAATCATGAAGTAATGACAGTCAAGAAAAATGCAGCAGCAAAATATTGACGTCAAGAAAGAAGATAAACCATGCAGTGTGAAATGGGAGCAGACTAGATCGTCAAGGATATAACAGAATGGTAAATCATCTCTTCAGCAACATTTATCTTCTAGAACCAAAGGTCTGTAAATAACTTATAGTTCTGAAAATGTTTAATCCTTAAAGGCTATACAAAGCTGCGCGTATAGGAATTATTATTAGATGTGTGATTTAATACACTAACTCTTAATATGTATATTAATGGTTTAATTGATTAGGCATTTGCTTGAAATACCTTTTAGTGGTAGATATGTTCAGATTAGGAGCAACATTATCTTTTTCATCCAAAATTTGAATAGGCCAAAGTTTTCCATTTTTATTAAATTATCAAAACTGGCTTTTTTAACTAATGAAAGGTGTAACCTGCCACACTATTAAAAAGAAATCCACCATAACCAACTAAACTTTGCTCCTGCCCTTTCTTTGTGAACGCGAAGGCACTGTGTAAGTGTTCCCTTATTTGCTTGTAGGTCCCCACGCATGGTATGGTAATCACCAGCGCCTCTTGACATCTCAGTTTAATAAAAGCATGTGCACAGACAAGGAGGCCCTAATCCCCACAGGAGGTGGCACACATTCAGTGTACCTACCAATGCGCTCTTTTTGAAGGGTAACCGAGGATACTGTGACCCTTTGGGAGCCCGCTGGATGGAATGGGGCATTATAAACTGCACTGACCAAGAACTGGAGGCCTTTGTCCACTTCAAATGTTAGGTTGGTAATTGTTGTACAAACAATGCTGTCAATGTCTGCAGATGGAAGGATTGCACGAAGGACAGGGCGTACCAAAAGTGTCAGTGTGCTGTCCAGCATGCACACTTGGGACGACCATTGTGTCAGTGTGATGTACACACTCTTGTGCATGCGCTAACTTTGCCATGGGTAGAGGACTAACGGTCTGATTTAGAACTTGGTAGACAAGTTACTCTGTCACAACAGTGACGGATGTTCCATCCGCTGAAATCAAAATCCCATTACATCCTATGGGATTTAAATTTCAGCAGAAAGGACATCTGTCACCGTTGTGAGGAGTAACCTGTCCAGAGAGTTCTAAATCAGACCCTAAATTGGGTGTTGGGGCACACATCCATCTTCTGCATGTGGCACACTGTGAAAGCACAAGTTAGTATGTACAACTTTAAAAACAATTGAACGTATTCATCCTTTGACACTGGGTTATTGGTAAGGACACGTTACCAAAAGTAAAGTGAGAGAAAAATAATCTCCCTGCATGATACACAGCTGTTATAACCAAAATTAAGACAAATTAGAACTTCTTCTCATCCTGGAAATTCCTTTGAGATATAGCTTTCTGGATTAATTTGATTTTGACTGGCTGTCATATTTCATTGGCCAGTGGTTATTCAATTTTAGGTCCTGCCTACACACCACATGCCCTGTGCTGCAAGACATATTGTTTACAATTAAGTAGGTTTACAATCTGCCCACAGAATACCATTAGTTGTTTTTGTTGTCACTCTTATTTGCAATCTTTCGATTTATGAACTCCCATAGGCTTCCAGTTCTTTCCTGTGTGAGCTCCTTCCTGGAGCATGGACCAACTACAACTGTGCTTCCTCCTCGTTTTCAATGCACTATTTTTTTTAATTTTCTAAGCGCTTCAGTATTCTTAGACATGAAATGTGCTTTCCTACTTTAACACAGGGATACGCCTTCATATTTCTGTTGCTTTTCCTTATCTTGCAGCTTTATTGATGCTTTAGTTGCTTACACTCACAGCTGTACTACTCTGTCAGTCTACTCTACACTACTCCACTCCATGCCACTCCACCCAATGGCACTCTACTACTCTATGTCACTCTACTCTACTCTTCTCCACTCTACGCCACTCCACCCTATGGTACTCTGTAACACTCCACTTTATGCAACTCCACTCTAATCTGCTGTGCACCGCCCCACCCTATGCCACTCTGCTGTATGCTACTCTACAGCACGCTACTTTGTGCCACTCTAATCTATGCCACTCCACTCTACTTTCTGATACCGCACTCAACTCTGTGCCAATTTACACACTCCACTCTACTCTATCTCACTCTAAGACTCTCCACTGCACTTTCCTCAATGCCACTCCACTCTACACCACTCCACTCTACCCTACTCCACTCTAGTCTGTTCCCCTCCACTTCACACAATGCCATTCTCACCACTCTACCCTATGTCACTCTACTATATGCCACTCTATACCACTCTACTTCATCTACTCTACACCACTCTACTCTACGCCACTCTATTCTACGCCGCTCCATGCCACTCTACACCACTCACCTTTACGCCACTCCAAGCCACTCTATGCCACTCTGCTCCACACCTCTCCCTCCACTCTAGTCCACTATGTACCACTCCATGGCACTCCACTCGTTGCCTCACCACGTCACTCCACTCAGTGCGAACTCTAGGCAACTCTACACCACTCTACTCAATGCCAATCTGCTCCACGCTACTATATTCTATGCCACTCTATGCCTCTCCATTCCGCACCACTCTACTGTGGCCCACTCCACTCCACTGTATGACACTCTGTGCAACTCTATGCACTCCATTGTATGGTACAACACTCTATGTCACTCCACACCACTCCACACAATGCCTCTCTTCTCTATACCTCTCTACACCACTCTAGTCCGTGCCATTCTACTCTTTGCAACTCTACTCTATGTCACTCAACTCTATGCCACTCTACGCCCCTCTACTCTATGCCACTCTATTGTACACCACTTTACTGTGCGCCACTCCATTCTATACCACTTCACTCTAAGTCACTCTATGCCACCTCCACTGTGCTTTATGACACTCTACCCAGGCCACTCTACTCTCCACCACTCCACTCTATGCTACTCTAGTCTATGCCACTCTAGGCAACATCACTTACTTATAGCCATGCTGAAAAGCACCAATGCTGCTGTACTACATGAGTAAAACATATTGGCAAACCTAATAGCTCTCACTGATGCGAGACCTATTGGCTTTGCCATTGCTTTTTATGAATCCAGCTGCTCTGGTGACATTTCTTTTACTTGCAGTTAGTAAATTCATATGCCATACCTCCTTGAGCTCTTTCCACATTCCATATTTTGTATGCTTATTTCCATTCACCAAAACATTGCTATAATTGTAAATTATTTGATTGCAAAGATTTAACTTGTTGTGAGGGGTATGCTTTTCTATGTTTGATAATGTCAGCAAGCATTTTAGGGATTAACGCATGTTAACATTGTACATATCTGCGAACTGTGAATTGTTCAAGTATCATAAATATATAAGCCTTGAATTTCAGGCAGAAATTAGCATTCGGTTTTCTGCAAACTGAGGCCCTCATTATAACCTTGGCGGTCTTTTCAAAAGACCGCTGAGGTTACTCCGGGCTGAAGACCGCCAGTGGTGCTGGTCTTCCGCCCACCTTATCATGACTGCTGGCAGCCCTCCGCCCTTTTTGGGACGTAGAGCCGCCAGCAGCCATGCTGGCAGTTGGTGGTGAAGTGGAGGCTGCTCCACCTCCACCGCCAAGTCATCAGAACAACGCCCACCGAATCACGTCCCAGGATTCGGCGTGGTGGTGTTCAGGTGACGGGGTGCTGGCGGCTGAGTAGCCCCCATGGATCCCGTTCCCTCCCGGAGGATCACCGGACCAGGTAAGGTGATCGTCCGTTAGAGGAGGGGGTGGGGGGTGTTGTGTGTGTGCATGGGGTGTGTATGTGAGTGTATAGAGGGGTTGTGTGAGTGCGTGTATGCATGCGGGGGGTGTTGTGTGTATGGGAAATGTGTGCAAATATGTCTGTGTGCATGTGTGCGTGTATGTCTGCGTGTATGTGTATGAGTGGTGTGAGCGTGCATGTAGGGGGTTGGGGGGTTGTGTGTTGATGTTTCTTTGGGGCTTGGGTGCCAGGGGTGGGGAGGGGGTCCTGCCACCTTTGGGGGGGAGGGAAGGGGGAGACCCCTATCAGTGCCAGGGAACAAATTCCCTGGTACTGATAGTACCTACCGCCATGGATTTTGAGGCGGTACAAAACCCCACGAAGTCCATGGCGTTATGCGGTGTCCTGATACCACCGGCGGTCTAGTGAGGGCCGCCGAGCTGGAGACTGAAGTCTCCAGCCCAGCGGTCGTTACCACCCTGGCGGTCAAAGTGTAGAAGTGGCGGTTTTGCAAGCCGGTAACCGCCATGCTAGTAATTTCATTTTTTTTCCGCCGGCCTGTTACACCAACCGCCAGGATTGTAATGAGGGCCTGAGTGTTTGTGCGTTTGAAAAGTTCACCTATCTGCTTACATTGTTTCAGCTCCAAGGTGATTGTCCATTCCTTGCTGAATGTTCATGGTGGCTGTGAAAGACTTCTGCAGATTGACCTTGTGCTGTCCTGTCATGACGGAGTTCAAAAGTTACAAAGGGCTGTTGTATTCACATTTCCTAATATAGCTTATCGAAGCACAGTTGTCAGCTTTATGTGTCAAATATAGGTTCTGAGCACATCAGCTCCCAAATGCTCCATAGATTCTTAAGGGGGAAAAAGTAGTTGCAGTTGGAGCAGGGCAGATGCAACCCCTAGTTGCTGGGATGCATTCTGTTGTGGAAGAAACACATCTCTGTAAGCCAACTGAGAGTCTATATGTATTATGCGAAAATAAGCAAAGTGCCACTACTCATTGAGACGCAGCTTCACCTCACTAAGCAAATAAACATGTATTGCTTCTCCTCCTCAAATCCCTCCAACCACTATACATTCTCTTCACATAGGAAATAGAAGCTGCTTACATGTGATGAAAACCAAATGTTTAGATAAATGTACTAGCAGGTGCCAGTGTTTCTCCTGAGAAGAATTAAAAAGAACCTTAAAATGAGATACAATAACAGTGATCTCGGCCACTGAGCAACCTTAATTGAGAATCCATGCTTCAGATTGCCATGCACTGTAGCAAGGTTGAGCATGTAAGTGACAAGGGAACTAAAGTACATTTCTAAAACATGGGCATATAAAATCTCTGTGGGTTCTGAAATATGGAGGTTTAGCAAATGTGCCATTTAAGCAGAGAAACCATTACAACAAATTCACACTGTCAAACAGGATATCAATTTGAAGGCCTCCTGGCTATCAAGAGGCGTACTTCAACTATTGCCTAAGGGGCACAATGAGATCCACAAAGCTAACGCAGCTTGCGCCCATGTTCCTGATACCACAGCTCTAGAGCTTGAAATGAAGGTGCAAGGGAAATGGGAAAGAAGAAACACAAGGTAGGAGCATATAAGGAGGGCTCCCAGAAAGCTAAAATGAGCAGGTTAGGTTGCTAGTTGTATTACCCACAAATCAACTCAGTACACTGGTCATGGTCTGCTACTATCCCTGCTCGAAACATTTGACACAGATTGTGTCAAGATAAAGGGGACTGGATTGGGTATTTTGAAAAGCAGACAATGCACTTAATTTTATTACATTGTTGTGGTAAATAATCTGCCTCACATGGGTCCAGCTTGAGTTTTTTCAGGTAACAATGATGAGGTGTCGAGGGGGGTCCATGAAATTATCTACTCAAGTGTAGTGAATACAATTGTAACTCACTGAATGTCAAACACTTTCTACTCCCCAAAGTGGTGAATTAGGCCCACCCAAGTAAGTGCTGTGGTTTACCCTCCTCACTTCCTGATGTACTCTCAACTAGTCCATAACAATACTCTGGTGTTTCTTGTAATCATTTTACTGTAGCTTTTGCCCTATGGATTCACATCATGGTACCTCGACTATATTCCTAAAACCCTGCATGAAAGGTTGACCTTGATGTTCTTCTGCTTGATTCCTGTCGCTTCTTTCTTCAGTGATCCTCTTCTTTCCTTCCATCCTCTGCATTGCCTTTTATTTCTAAGTATAACTCTCTCTCAGTCTCATGCCTGCCTTAATCCATGTTATTGTAATTCTGAAATTGGCTGATACCACATTTTCTAGATCAAATATTCTCCTCCTTAAAATCCTATTCCTGGAAACTAATGCTACCTAATCTCCCCAGTCTATCTATCTCACCATCCATTCACTTGAAACCTTACAGCCCCAAATGATGATCACACATAAATGGTATTAATATACAGGGAGTGCAGAATTATTAGGCAAATGAGTATTTTGACCACATCATCCTCTTTATGCATGTTGTCTTACTCCAAGCTGTATAGGCTCGAAAGCCTACTACCAATTAAGCATATTAGGTGATGTGCATCTCTGTAATGAGAAGGGGTGTGGTCTAATGACATCAACACCCTATATCAGGTGTGCATAATTATTAGGCAACTTCCTTTCCTTTGGCAAAATGGGTCAAAAGAAGGACTTGACAGGCTCAGAAAAGTCAAAAATAGTGAGATATCTTGCAGAGGGATGCAGCACTCTTAAAATTGCAAAGCTTCTGAAGCGTGATCATCGAACAATCAAGCGTTTCATTCAAAATAGTCAACAGGGTCGCAAGAAGCGTGTGGAAAAACCAAGGCGCAAAATAACTGCCCATGAACTGAGAAAAGTCAAGCGTGCAGCTGCCACGATGCCACTTGCCACCAGTTTGGCCATATTTCAGAGCTGCAACATCACTGGAGTGCCCAAAAGCACAAGGTGTGCAATACTCAGAGACATGGCCAAGGTAAGAAAGGCTGAAAGACGACCACCACTGAACAAGACACACAAGCTGAAACGTCAAGACTGGGCCAAGAAATATCTCAAGACTGATTTTTCTAAGGTTTTATGGACTGATGAAATGAGAGTGAGTCTTGATGGGCCAGATGGATGGGCCCGTGGCTGGATTGGTAAAGGGCAGAGAGCTCCAGTCCGACTCAGACGCCAGCAAGGTGGAGGTGGAGTACTGGTTTGGGCTGGTATCATCAAAGATGAGCTTGTGGGGCCTTTTCGTGTTGAGGATGGAGTCAAGCTCAACTCCCAGTCCTACTGCCAGTTCCTGGAAGACACCTTCTTCAAGCAGTGGTACAGGAAGAAGTCTGCATCCTTCAAGAAAAACATGATTTTCATGCAGGACAATGCTCCATCACACGCGTCCAAGTACTCCACCGCGTGGCTGGCAAGAAAGGGTATAAAAGAAGGAAATCTAATGACATGGCCTCCTTGTTCACCTGATCTGAACCCCATTGAGAACCTGTGGTCCATCATCAAATGTGAGATTTACAAGGAGGGAAAACAGTACACCTCTCTGAACAGTGTCTGGGAGGCTGTGGTTGCTGCTGCACGCAATGTTGATGGTGAACAGATCAAAACACTGACAGAATCCATGGATGGCAGGCTTTTGAGTGTCCTTGCAAAGAAAGGTGGCTATATTGGTCACTGATTTGTTTTTGTTTTGTTTTTGAATGTCAGAAATGTATATTTGTGAATGTTGAGATGTTATATTGGTTTCACTGGTAATAATAAATAATTGAAATGGGTATATATTTGTTTTTTGTTAAGTTGCCTAATAATTATGCACAGTAATAGTCACCTGCACACACAGATATCCCCCTAACATAGCTAAAACTAAAAACAAACTAAGAACTACTTCCAAAAATATTCAGCTTTGATATTAATGAGTTTTTTGGGTTCATTGAGAACATGGTTGTTGTTCAATAATAAAATTAATCCTCAAAAATACAACTTGCCTAATAATTCTGCACTCCCTGTAATGTATTTCAAAAGCATAACATGTTTTTCTAAAGAGCATGACTAATCTCAAAAACAACATTAACCACTAGATTAACCTCTAAACTTGGGTTCCAGAGTAGCACTCTATTTGCCATAAACTGCTTCAACGCCTCATCAGAGGTAGGAAGTGCCTCACAAATAAAATTACAAGTACAATATCTTTGACCAATTCTATCTGGCCATCAAGAAACCATACCTACACATGTTCTGTGCTACACCCAGTTTCTGTGTTTCTCTTTAACTTGTTTTTCAGAATCCCAAAAAATTGAAACATATAATAATGATCGACTCTCACTTTCTCATTGCTTGCCTATTTTTTTCTTTTGCACTAACCTACCTGTCTCAGTGATTCTGTGCTGGTTCTTTTCTATGCTTTTGCCTTAAATTGGTTAATTTGCACCCTGACAGATTATGCTAGTCCCATTGTTAACAAGGCTCCTGATGAGATCCTTGAGAAATATAACACATCGATAACTGTTCTTTATGGATCACAGCTCATCAAAATTAAGTTTGACATGTTGTCATAAAATACAAAACTCACAATTGTAGTTAACAATTTAATTCTAAATTCAAAAGATCACTGGAGCCTTTGCTGATCTCAGCAGAAAAAAACGATATGTCTTGAAATGTCAATATCAATGTCATTGCGCCTTCTGCTGTGTAATCCTCAATTTGGTGAAGCTTCATTGTAGATCAAGATGTTGGATGGTTGCACTGTGATGTAGAGCTTACTCAGATATTTGGTACTCCAACCCAGCTGCACAATCGTTCTTCAAGTCTTGCAGCCATGGAAAGCACTGATCACATACTAAGTGATATATTTAGATACCAGACCCACTAAAGATGGCCAGCCTATCCCAAGACCTTGAGAACACAGCCAGGCCCCCACTATATCCCTGCAACATTATGCAGGTAGCAAACAATGGTCTCCTGAGACAGGCACAAGCCTGCCCTGCACCTCTTTGCCTCGCACACTTGGCACCCAAACTCAATCTTCCCTCCTGCTGACACTTATTCTGCTCAGAGCAGACAGAAAAGATAAATATTTTTAACCAAGGAATCTGACAAGGCTGCCCCTAAATGGAACTGGTAATACTGAGTCTGCACTGTTATTCAACATTCTTAGTGTAAAATCATAATTGCTGGTTTTTGCTGAAGGGCTGTCTACAGAGACAATAGATTCTTACCCCCGTTATCCTCTCATCAAATTCTGCAATGCTCATAATGGGGTTCCGGTCTCATCAAGTGGAACATTATGAGCTGTATTTTATCAACTTGTTCATTTTTTATCATGTATCATTGCATCAAGAACAAGTACAAGAACATAAAAAAAGATCTGACACTACAATATTGATTGAATCTGTCCTTGGACAACTATATTACCTGGTAAAATCAAAACTAGATCTGAATGCTCTATTCAGTTTGCCTTCGTTACAAGTTTGGTGGATTCGGGGAACGATGGCGAGGGAAAGGTTGGCAGAGCGGAGTTGGCGGGAGGGGACGTAGAAGTTGAGTTTGTTGTTCAGGTAGGTGGGTCCGGCGTCGTGTAGTACCTTGTGCGCGTGGGTGAGAAGTTTAAAGGTGATCCTCTTGTCCACGGGGAGCCAGTGGAGGTCCTTCAGGTGGTGGGAGATGTGGCATCGGCGGGGTATGTCGAGGATCAGGCGGGCGGATGCGTTCTGGATGCGTTGGAGTCGTTGGATGTCTTTTGTTGGGATGCCTGTGTAGAGTGTGTTGCCGTAGTCAAGTCTGCTACTGACGAGGGCTTGGGTCACCGTTTTTCTGGTTTCCGTCGGGATCCACTTGAAGATTCTGCGGAGCATGCGGAGGGTGTTGAAACAGGAGGAGGAGACTGCGTTGACCTGTTTGGACATGGTGAGAGCGGAGTCGAGGATGAAGCCGAGGTTGCGTGCGTGGTTGGCTGGAGTGGGTGGGGGGCCCAGTGCGGTGGGCCACCAAGAGTCGTCCCAGGCCGAGGGGGAGCGACCGAGGATGAGGACTTCCGTCTTGTCGGAGTTTAGTTTCTGGCGGCTGTTTCTCATCCATTCGGCGATGGATTTCAGTCCCTCGTGGAGGTTGGCTTTGGCGGTGTGTGGATCTTTAGTGAGGGAGAGGACGAGCTGGGTGTCGTCGGCGTATGAGAGGATGCTGAGGCTGTGCTGACGGGCCAGGTGTGCGAGGGGTGCCATGTATACGTTGAACAGCGTTGGGCTTAGCGAGGAGCCTTGGGGGACGCCGCAGATGAGGTTGGTGGCTTCGGAGCGGAAGGGTGAGAGTCGGACTCTCTGGGTTCTACCGGAGAGAAAAGAGGAGATCCAGTTGAGGACTTTGTCTTGAATTCCGGCTTCGTGGAGGCGAGTGAGTAGGGTGCGGTGGCAGACCGTATCGAAGGCGGCGGATAGGTCTAGGAGGATCAGGGCTGAAGTTTCGCCGTTGTCCATTTGTTGTCTGATGTCGTCTGTGGCGGCGAGGAGTGCAGTCTCTGTGCTGTGGTTGCGTCTGAATCCGGATTGGGAGGGGTCTAGGATGGAGTTGTCTTCGAGGTAGTGGGAGAGCTGTGCGTTGACGATCTTCTCGATGACCTTCGCTGGGAAGGGGAGGAGGGAGATCGGTCGGAAGTTTTTGAGGTCGTTGAGGTCAGCCTTGGGTTTCTTGAGTAGGGGTTGGATATCGGCGTGCTTCCAGCTGTCGGGGAAGGTTGCGGTGTTGAAGGAAAGGTTGATGATCTTGCGGAGTTGGGGGCGATGGTGGCGTCGGCTTTGTTGAAGACGTGATGTGGGCAGGGGTCAGAGGGAGATCCTGAGTGGATGGAGTTCATGGTCTTTAGGGTTTCGGCGTCGTCTCCGTGGGTCCAGGTGGTGAGGCGGTCGGCATGGGAGGAGTTGTTGGGGGTGGGGTCTGGCGGAGGTGTGGTGTTGAAGCTGTCGTGGATGGTGGCGATTTTCTGGTAGAAAAAGGTGGAGAGAGCGTCGCAGAGTTTCTGGGATGGTGGGACGTCGTTGGCGTTGGGGTTGGAGAGCTCCTTCACGATGCAGAAGAGTTCCTTGCTGTCGTGTGGGTTGTTGTATAGGCGTTCTGTGAAGTGGGAGCGTTTGGCGAGTCGGATCAGTTGGTGGTGTTTGCGGTTGGCTTCCTTGTGGGTTGCTAGGCTGTCGGGTGTGCGCTCGAGGATCAATTTTTTCTTGAGTTTCTGGCAGTTGCGTTTGGAGGTGATCAGTTCGTCTGTGAACCAGGCTGCTTTTTTCTTTTCTTGGTTGACGGTGGGTCTCTTGAGTGGTGCTAGGATGTTGGCGCAGTTGAGGATCCACTGTTGGAGGTTGATGGCGGCGGAGTCCGGGTCGGTGGGGTCAGGTGGTGGGTTCTTGGTGAGGGTGCTGGTTAGTTGGTCTTCAGTGACTTTTCCCCAGCGGCGGTGAGGCAGTAGTAGGGTGCGGTGGTGTTCGGTGTTTTTCTTGAAAGTGAAATGGACGCAGTGGTGGTCGGTCCAGTGGAGTTCGGAAGTGTGGCTGAATGAGATGTGGTTGCTGGCAGTGAAGAGTGGGTCAAGGGTGTGACCGGCGATGTGGGTGGGTGTGTTGACCAGTTGTCTGAGTCCGAGGTTGGAGAGGTTGGTGGTCAGAGATGCGGTGTTGGTATTGTTGTTGTTCTCCAGGTGGAAGTTGAGGTCTCCCAGGAGGATGTAGTCCGTAGAGGCTAGGGCGTGGGTGCTTGTGAGGTCGGAAATGGTGTCACTGAAAGGGGCTCTTGGTCCTGGAGGTCGGTATATGAGGGTTCCTCTGAGGGTAGTGTTGGGGTCCGTGTGGATCTGGAAGTGGAGGTGTTCGGCTGTCTTGAGGGTGTCTTCCGTGTGGGTGTGGATCTTGAGGGTGGATTTGTGGATGATGGCTATCCCTCCACCGATTCCGTTGGTGCGATCTCTTCTGGTGATCTTGTAGCCGTCAGGGATGGCGATGGCGATGGCGATGTCTGGGGCCGAGGAGTCGTTCCACCAGGTTTCAGTCAGGAAGGCTACGTCTGGGGCGGTGGTGTCGAGCAGGTCCCAGAGCTCGATGCGTGCTTTCGTGCGGAGCGTGTGTTGAGGAGGATGCAGTGCAGGTGGTTGGTGTTGATTGTTGCAGGCTTTGTTGTTCTGTTGCAGGTGCGGCAGGAGAAGGGTCCTTTGGTGTGCTTCGGGGTGGCCTGGAAGCAGGCTGTGGAGGAGCCAGGGTTAAGGTCGAGGAGTTCGCTGGCCGAGTAGTGGAGGTTGGTGGTGCGGGGGGCGAGTGGCTCCGGGGGGGGGGGGGGGCAGCGCCAGCCATTAAGAAGGGAGGGGGGAGGGAGGAGCAGCTGGGAGGCGGGAGGGAGCGGCGAATGGGGGCGCGAGGGGGGCGGGGCCGCGGGGAGGCAGCGGCAGGCAGAAAACGGCAAGGGGGAGCGCCCAAGGGGCGAAAAAAGTCAGGTAAACAAGGCACAATAACAAGAGTAATGCACAGGTCAAAAACAGTCACAGAATACGAGTTGGCACAAAATACAATCGGGATACAGCAATTAGAGGGCACAAAAGGGGGCAAGAGCGCAAGGAGGCAAGGCGCTGAAAAGTGGAGTAAAAACACTTACAGAAACGGCGAAAGCGGCAGAGAGCCTCGGGCCTCGAACACGCTAGCAGCAGCGTGGGCGGGGGTCAGGGGCAAGCGACAGCAAGGTGGTGCTGCGGACGTGGGGGGCGCGCTCTAGACCAAAACAGGTCAGAGGTCGCTGGTGTTTTCCTGACTCTGATGGTGTCTGGGTAATGACTAAACAGTCCCAGGACCTGTGCTCTGATTAAAATGGTATATGCAAATTAGGTTAATTATGATTGGCTGTACCAACCTACCTGTAAGTCCCTAGTATATGGTTGGACATGTAGGTTTAGGGGCCCCAGAATAGATAGTACACCCATAGGTGCACTGCGGTGGTGCCAAGTGTCATTTTTGAAGCAGGCCTGCCTTGCTGGCTGCTTTTAAGTTAAAGTTATCCCCAAATTCAACTTTGGAATTAAAAGTCCTAAGCTACCTTATTTGTACATTTAAGTCACTCCTAAGGTATGCCTAAGTGCCCCCATGGTTGTGCACAGTGTAACTAAAAGAAGAGACTTTATAAAAGTTGGTTTCTAAGCCCTGGTGAGGGAAAAATAGCCAAATTTGTTTTTCCCTATTGTAGTGAATAGGCTCCATAGGCTAACATGGAGAGACTTTATTTTAAAGTAATAAAGTCTTATTTTCCATAGGAAAGAGCTAAGTATAACAAGATTGGTATCAAATGAAAAGTTATAATATATCAAACATCTTGCTACTGTTGAATTTAATATCACTTGGACAGGGAAAGAGTTTCAGATCTCTTGCTGAACTTTACCAGTTTCAGCCCTGCAGTGCCTTTCTCTGATTATTCAGACTCTGGCAGCCTGAGCCAGGCTGCCTTGATGAGGTGTGAAGTGGCCTGGGCTGGAACAATGGAAGCATCTGGTGGGAGGAGATCTGCCTCAGCAGATGGTAGAACAGGATGGCAGGAAGGCAGCCAAACTGGACTTAAAAGGAAGGAAGCAAATTTGGGACAGCAACTGCACCTTCCCCATTTCCTGATGCCCCGCACAGTCAGGTGCCCGCTGATTAGATTAAGAGAGGGCTGGAAGGGTGTGTGTTAAGGGAAACATAGCCACACCAGTGGGTGGACTCAGCCAGATCTAAACTTTAATAATTCATTTTTAGCCATCCTGGATTTTGGAGTAATGCTGCTCGCTGGGACTGATTTTTGCCACACTTCCCAGGAAGTGGACACTCAAGAAGGTGGTGGCCTGCGCATGATGGGACAGGGGCACTCCCTGTTTGCCACCCCAGGAGCAAGGATACATATGTCAGAGCTGCCCCACATTTCAGACCCCTACTGGAAAAAGACAGGAAGAAGGACTGCCCTGCTGGACCTCTGGCCTGCACCTGGACACTGCACTCAGAAGGACTGCACCAGACACACACTTTGGGCTTCATCAAGAAAAGGACTTTCATTTACCTCTGCAAGTTCAAGAAGGTACTCCCTGTAAGCCACAGGTAGAAAGGAGCTGACCAGAGTCCCCTGCATCAAGTCCTGCAAAAATAGCCCAGCTGGCCAGTGGTCATTTAAGGATTTGGATGAGGTGCATTCTGGGAGTTGAAGTCCTAACCCCAAAGAGAAACTTAGAGCTTCTGGGACCTTGGGGTGAGTGGTGGACACTTGAAGGACCTTAAAAGTACTTTTGGAAGAAGATTCAGAAGTTTGGAGGAACTTTTAAGTGGACCAACCCAAAGTTGCGAGTCAAACCTGCCAACGTCGACCGTGACCTGCCATGACTTGCAGGTTCGTTCCGCTAAGAAGCTATGGAGCCCGAGACTTCCAGGATTTGAATGGGGGCTCGTGGAAAGGCAATCTGAAGATGTTGCATCAAAATGGGCTTGCTAAGGAGGGTTGTCCAAGGTCAGGGAAGAAATGCCCCAAAAATCTTTTTGAGTCTGATGGTAAAAGTTTGACTGAGGCCTCCCACGCAGTGTATCCGAGGAGGGCTCCAGCTAGATAGGCTTTAACTGTTAACTTAGTCCCGGATAAAAGGGTACATCCCGAAAAAGTTCTTAGTCTGAATGTAGAACACTTGACTGAGGCCTCGCGTGACACATATCCAAAGAGGGCTCCAGCGCGATCGGACTCAACTTGTGACTTTGTCCTGACCGATGAGAAATGTTCTAGAAGTTTGAAGCTAAAACTTTGACTGAGTCCTCCCAATCAGTGTAGCCAAGCAGGGCTCCATTGCAGTTAGCCTCAACTTTTGACTTTGCCCTGGTCGAGTCCGACCAGATGACTAGAGTGGCGCTTTTGCTTTCTAAGAACTATTCATATCTCTGGTTCTCTTGATTTTTTTATCATTTTAGTGTAATTTTAAAGATAAAAATATATCCTATTTTGATAAATTGGTGTTAGATTTGTATTATGTTTTGTGTTTTACTTATTTACTGTTTTGTTAATATTAAATGCTTTACACACTTGTCTCCTAAGTTAAACCTAACTGCATGTGGCCAAGATACCAAGAGTTGAGCCAGGATTAATTTATTGAGACCTTGACTGGGCCTAGTGGGGGGGTGTAGCCTATTGTAGGAGGCTGGACTGGCTTGTAGTGAGTACCAAGGGGTACTTGCACCTTGCACCAGGCCCAGTTATCCCTTATTAGTGTATAGGGTGTCTAGCAGCTTAGGCTGATAGATAATGGTAGCTTAGCAGAGCAGCTTAGGCTGAACTAGGAGACGTGTGAAGCTACTACAGTACCACTTAGTGTCATATGCACAATATCACAAGAAAACACAATACACAGTTATACTAAAAATAAAGGTACTTTATTTTTATGACAATATGCCAAAGTATCTTAGAGTGTACCCTCAGTGAGAGGAGAGGAAATATACACAAGATATATATATACACAATAGCAAAAATATGCAGTATAGTCTTAGAAAACAGTGCAAACAATGTATAGTTACAATAGGATGCAATGGGGAAACATAGGGATAGGGGCAACACAAACCATATACTCCAAAAGTGGAATGCGAACCACGAATGGACCCCAAACCTATGTGACCTTGTAGAGGGTCGCTGGGACTATTAGAAAATAGTGAGAGTTAGAAAGTGCACTAAAGTTCCCCTAAGGACAAAGAAGTCGTGTTAGAGGAATAATGCAGGAAAGACACAAACCAGCAATGCAACAACTGTGGATTTCCAATCTAGGGTACCTGTGGAACAAGGGGACCAAGTCCAAAAGTCACAAGCAAGTCGGAGATGGGCAGATGCCCAGGAAATGCCAGCTGCGGGTGCAAAGAAGCTTCTACTGGACAGAAGAAGCTGAGGTTTCTGCAGGAACGAAAAGGGCTAGAGACTTCCCCTTTGGTGGACGGATCCCTCTCGCCTTGGAGAGTCGTGCAGAAGTGTTTTCCCGCCGAAAGGACGCCAACAAGCCTTGCTAGTCGCAAATCGTGCGTTTGGCGTTTTTGGACGCTGCTGGGGCCCAGGAGGTAGCAAATTGGTCCTGAAGAGAGAGGGGACGTCGAGCAAGACAAAGAGCCCTCACTGAAGCAGGTAGCACCCGGAAAAGTGCCAGAAACAGGCACTACGAGGATGCGTGAAACGGTGCTCGCCGAAGTTGCACAAAGGAGTCCCACGTCGCCGGAGACCAACTTAGAAAGTCGTGCAATGCAGGTTAGAGTGCCGTGGACCCAGGCTTGGCTGTGCACAAAGGATTTCCGCCGGAAGTGCACAGGGGCCGGAGTAGCTGCAAAGTCGCGGTTCCCAGCAATGCAGCCCAGCGAGGTGAGGCAAGGACTTACCTCCACCAAACTTGGACTGAAGAGTCACTGGACTGTGGGGGTCACTTGGACAGAGTCGCTGGATTCGAGGGACCTCGCTCGTCGTGCTGAGAGGAGACCCAAGGGACCGGTAATGCAGCTTTTTGGTGCCTGCGGTTGCAGGGGGAAGATTCCGTCGACCCACGGGAGATTTCTTCGGAGCTTCTGGTGCAGAGAGGAGGCAGACTACCCCCACAGCATGCACAAGCAGGAAAACAGTCGAGAAGGCGGCAGGATCAGCGTTACAGAGTTGCAGTAGTCGTCTTTGCTACTATGTTGCAGGTTTGCAGGCTTCCAGCGCGGTCAGTAGTCGATTCCTTATCAGAAGGTGAAGAGAGAGATGCAGAGGAACTCGGCTGAGCTCATGCATTCGTTATCTAAAGTTTCCCCAGAGACAGAGACCCTAAATAGCCAGAAAAGAGGGTTTGGCTACCTAGGAGAGAGGATAGGCTACTAACACCTGAAGGAGCCTATCAGTAGGAGTCTCTGACATCACCTGGTGGCACTGGCCACTCAGAGCAGTCCAGTGTGCCAGCAGCACCTCTGTTTCCAAGATGGCAGAGGTCTGGAGCACACTGGAGGAGCTCTGGACACCTCCCAGGGGAGGTGCAGGTCAGGGGAGTGGTCACTCCCCTTTCCTTTGTCCAGTTTCGTGCCAGAGCAGGGCTAAGGGGTCCCCTGAACCGGTGTAGACTGGCTTATGCAGAATTGGGCACATCTGTGCCCAACAAAGCATTTCCAGAGGCTGGGGGAGGCTACTCCTCCCCTGCCTTCACACCATTTTCCAAAGGGAGAGGGTGTAACACCCTCTCTCAGAGGAAGTTCTTTGTTCTGCCATCCTGGGCCAGGCCTGGCTGGACCCCAGGAGGGCAGATGCCTGTCTGAGGGGTTGGCAGCAGCAGCAGCTGCAGTGAAACCCCAGGAAGGGCAGTTTGGCAGTACCAGGGTCTGTGCTACAGACCACTGGGATCATGGGATTGTGCCAACTATGCCAGGATGGCATAGAGGGGGCAATTCCATGATCATAGACATGTTACATGGCCATATTCGGAGTTACCATTGTGAAGCTACATATAGGTAGTGACCTATATGTAGTGCACGCGTGTAATGGTGTCCCCGCACTCACAAAGTTCAGGGAATTGGCTCTGAACAATGTGGGGGCACCTTGGCTAGTGCCAGGGTGCCCTCACACTAAGTAACTTTGCACCTAACCTTTACCAGGTAAAGGTTAGACATATAGGTGACTTATAAGTTACTTAAGTGCAGTGTAAAATGGCTGTGAAATAACGTGGACGTTATTTCACTCAGGCTGCAGTGGCAGGCCTGTGTAAGAATTGTCAGAGCTCCCTATGGGTGGCAAAAGAAATGCTGCAGCCCATAGGGATCTCCTGGAACCCCAATACCCTGGGTACCTCAGTACCATATACTAGGGAATTATAAGGGTGTTCCAGTAAGCCAATGTAAATTGGTAAAAATGGTCACTAGCCTGTTAGTGACAATTTGGAAAGAAATGAGAGAGCATAACCACTGAGGTTCTGATTAGCAGAGCCTCAGTGAGACAGTTAGTCACTACACAGGTAACACATTCGGGCACACTTATGAGCACGGGGGCCCTGGGTTACCAGGGTCCCAGTGACACATACAACTAAAACAACATATATACAGTGAAAAATGGGGGTAACATGCCAGGCAAGATGGTACTTTCCTACACCTATTGCTAAGTGTAGGTACTTACCTGCCCTTACCAAAAATCCACTTTCCAACAGTGCTATTTAAGTGGTAAATACTGCATTTGATAAATAGCACATGCAAATAACATCAGCAAGTGCCCATTTTCAGGCATTGAAAGTTCCAGGAATGAGAAAATGAATCCATAGAGAGGAGAAACAGTCAGCAATGCACAGAAGAACCCCAGGACACACTCAAAGTACACCAGTAACTCATTCCTGTGATGAAGTATGTAGGCATCTATTTTATGTTTGAAAAACACCTTAAAACAAGATAAATTGACTCAATTGCCATCCTCGGATATCACACAGTCATCACAAGCAGAGACCTGTCAAACTCTTCAATCGTGAACCCCAACAGTGAAAGGAAACACAAGTTTACAGATCCTGAGCTGGTGGTCCAGGCTAAGGAGCTGGTAAGGCACCATGGCAATCTAATGTGTGCTATCTCATGCTGAAGATGCCGCCAAAACCAAACACGTACATGCCTTTGGAAGGAGATAAGGGACAAAACTTGAAACTCTATCAACCTTTACCCATAATGTTGAAAACCTTAAAAACGGGTTCTAAAGCTTGAAATGCAGGGTACTTCAGTGAGTTGCCGAGCACAAGCACTAAAGCATGATAACTGGTGATAGGTCTCCACCTCAGATCTACACAAGCCAAAATCATAACCACCATCCACATATTTAGAATAGAACATATGAAAGAAGGTCTTGAGGTCAGAGGAATCCCAGCTAAGAGTCATAAGATAGAGATATAATGGAAGTATATGGGATTATTAAAAAGTTGACTTAGCTGAGAATCATCACGATTGTGATGAGTGACTGATTTAATTTGTTACATATATTCACATTATAAATATATGTGCTTCCACAGGGACTAAGACTTCTCTCATGGTACTGTTGATATGCGTTGAGATTAGGTTTCATCAATCGTAATGTTTACCGCTACCCATGTTATGACAAACACATAACAATCCGTCACTATACAGACACACAAATAAGTCCGCCAGCCCAAAGGTCAGTGATAAACTGGCAGTACCAAAACCCACATCGTTACGCCAACAAAACTACACCCATCACATTATGACCCACGAATCACCATGGCGGACATTCAATGGCGGTAAACCATTGGCGCTACATACTGCAGCGCTCAAAATACACACAACCTACCAAAACTACACCACATTGGACAATTCAAACGACAAGTACCTGACACACATACACACACCACACCCACACAACTAAAAAACACACACACACACACATTACCGACAATCCTTTACAACTCAAGAAAATTGATAACTGAGGGAGAGGCACACCAAGAGCACCCACAGAACCAGAGCCATAGAACACCATCACCCATACACCCTCCAGGCACCTCACAGCACACACCCCACCACATCACCCCGCACCTTCACACACACCACTCACACTACACCCATGGCACCACAAAGACGCCCAGTTTCTCAGAGGAGGAGCTAAGGGTCATGGTGGAGGAAATAATCCGGGTAGAGCCACACCTATTTGAATCACAGGTGCAGTAGACATCCATTGCTAGGAAGATGGAGCTATGTCAGAGAACTGTGGACAGGGTCAATGCCGTTGGACAGCACCCCAGAACAAGGGATGACATCAGGAAGAGGTGGAACAACCTATGGGGGAAGGTGCGTTCCATGGTAGCAAGACACCAGATAGCAGAACAGAGGACTGGCGGTGGACCCCCAACTCCTCCCCCACAACTAACAACATGGGAGGAGCAAGTCTTGGCAATACTGCATCCTGAGGTCCTGGCCGGAGTAGCAGGAGGACTGGACTCTGGTAAGTCAAATCTATTACTAGCACCCCCCTACCTGCATGCCATCACATACCCCCACCACTAACCCCACCCCTATCACTCCACCACCTCACGTACACCCCACCAACACAACCCACCCCTCCCACTATCAAGCCCTGCAAGCAACATCAATGCATGGACACCCATCACAGAGCTGCATGGACACCCATCACCAAAGCATGCACACTTGAGACAATCACCTATCCAACCAAATCACCACTCGCCCAAGCCTAAGCTGCCAGGGCAATCACCAACATACAGGAAAACACAACCATGCACAAGATGTCACACGAAGAAACAATAATACAGCATTTACATCCCCATAGGTCCCCCACACAACGTCACCAGAGAAGAGGTGCCAGCAACATCCAGTCGCCCCACAGAAGAGGCCCACAGTGATGACAGCAGCTCTGCACGCCTGGATCAGGATGACCAACCTGGCCCATCCGGGACCTCCAGACAGTCGGTTACCCAGCCACAGTCCCATACCATGACAGAGCCTCCCCCCTCAGGAAACACCAACACAGCACCCATCCAGAGGGCCCATACCTCTGTCACTAGGACACGTCAATCAGCAGTGTGCCCCCCACTACAGGGACCCCAGGCAACCCCACAAACACAGGACGATCAGGGACCTTGGGTCAGTGACAGTGGGCACACGGTTCAGGAGACCGAGGCACAGGACAACATGGGAGCTGGAAGGACTGCTGTGAAACAGGAGGAGGACAGGCCCAGGGAACTGACTCTCCACAAGGCACTCACCAACATCCTGGGAGCATACCACCATTCCCAGGAGACGATGGGCCAGATACTGGCCTAGTTGCAGAAGACCCAGCAGCTGCTGCAGGAGGGACAGTTCACGGGGATCAGGGAGGACCTGAGGGACATCCACACCACCCTGGGCACCATTGCAGGGGTGCTGGCAGACATGACCAACACCATGAGGGAGGCAGTGGCACACCACCGGGCCCCTGACACTAGCCACACCGATGAACAGCCCTCCACCTCTGCTGCTGCTAGTCGTCCGCCACAGGACCAACAGGCCACCAGCACCCCTCCCCCTGCAGAAGGAGAACCACCACGCAAATGGTTCCTGCGATCCAGGCAGAAGCCAGAGACTATTGCTGAGACCCCCGACAGGAAATAAGACTCTCCTAATTGTCACCCTTTTGTCCCACTATGTCACCCTGTCCATCTTGAACTGCCATTGCTCCACTTCCTATGCCCCCTTGGACACTACACCTGTACCTGTGATACAAGTACATTGGAACTTTTACCTGGACTCTCCTCCACCACCACCCCAGCCTACAGCAATACCCCATCCACTGATTAGCACATAAATAAACACCCTTGTAAAAAGTATTAAGTCAGTCAATTGATTGAACTATGCATTTGTTTAACAATCTGTAAACGTTGCAATGCAACTGTACAGTAATGTATACATAGGTATGACCTATAGTTTGCTGCAGTCAATACACCAGGAGCCAGAGTGGGGCACATATATCTGTAAATAGACATGTAAAAGGGTACAGTAAGTGGCCATAGTAGTGGGAATATCAGCCTGCCAGTGACAATATCCAATACAAAACTGTCAATGGAAGGTGAAGTTACAGTGTCTTACCTGCGTGCCACTGGAAGTACTGTCGTATGATTGATGTTCTTTCGTCCACATCCTCATCCTCTGCCTCCTCTTCGTCACTGTCCACAGGCTCCACTGCTGCCACACTCTCATCTCCAGCCTCATTCCTCCAGCAGAAAGGGCACCTGGCAAGGTAAGGCAAGGTTGTGCAACATGCCACATGCCACGATGATCTGGTACACCTTCTTGGGTGAGTAGCACAGGGAACCACCTGTTAGATGGAGGCACCGAAACCTGGTCTTCAGGAGGCCGAATGTTTGCTCTATAATTCTTCTTCTTCACCCATGTGCCTCATTGTGACGTTTTCTCTGCCCTTGTTCTCGGATTCTTCACTGGGGTCAGTAGCCATGAGAGGTTGGGGTAACCAGAGTCACCTGCAAATATCGAGGGATACCTGTTAGCCAGACACTAACCCTTAGGGCCAACCCCATACACATACACCAACATATACTGGGTGGGGACCATGGGCTCACCTATTAGCCACACCCGGTGCCTCTGGAGTTGATCCATCACATATGGGATGCTGCTATGCCTCAGGATGAAGGCATCATGCACAAAGCCAGGATACTTTGCATTGACATGGGAGATGTACTGGTCCGCCAGGCACACTATCTGCACATTCATCAAGTGAAATCTCTTTCGATTTCTGAACACCTGTTCATTTCTCCAGGGGGAGACAAATGCTATATGTGTACCATCAATTGCCCCAATGATGTTGGGGATACATCCCATTGCACAGATGTCAGCTTTCACTGTAGGCAAATCCTCCACCTGGGAGAAAACAATGTAGCTGCACATGTGTTTCATCAGGGCCAACAACGCCCTTGTTAGCACTTTTGAGAACATGGCTGTGACATTCCTGCTGCCAGGCCCACTGTCACTTGGAAAGAACCAGTTGCCAAGAAATGGAGCACAGTTAGCACTTGCACAAGAGGGGGTATCCCAGTGGGGTGATGGCTAGCAGAGATCAGGTCTGGCTCCAATTGGGAACACAGCTCCTGGATTGTGGCCCTGTCAAGTCTTTAGGTGAGTATAATGTTCCTGTCCCCCATAGTTGCCAAGTCCACCAGGGGCCTGTACATGGGGGGATGTCTCCATCTCCTATTCATCTGCAGCGGTTGCAATCTAGGGGGTAAAATGATGAGCATCTTTTCAGTATTAAAAATTTCCAAAATGTACAGTGCATTGCATGTTGTGACTGAAACAGTATGTTGTATAGGCCCAAATGGTGGCTATGTGTGCTATGACGCAGTTAGGTGCCACAGCCTGCCCCTCTGAAATGGCATCCACCTGTCCTGTGTGGATGGACAGGTGGAAATGAGGTAATGCTGCTGATGTTGTGCGCCGTTGCGGCTGGCTGTCGAGTACTGATGTGAAACTCCTCATTGCTTGTTATTGGGCCCTATGGGTTACAATGGCCAATGGTGATGTACACCAGTGGTGACGGTACGTACCGCCGAGGACGTGACCGCCATTTTCTATCTGTTCACTCACTTTGTACCTGAGCTTCAACAGGAGACGACCTACACTGCAAGTGATGCTGTGACCGGTCTCTGGAACCGACCATGGCTCGTGTCACTGGGGAAAGGGCCCTTGCCTTCACTGTGGCGGAGTTGGAGAGACTGGTGGATGGGGTCCTACCCCAGTACCGAATGCTGTATGGGCCTCCAGACCAACAGGTGAGTACACTCCTGCATGGGGCATGAATGCATAGAGTGCTGTATGTGAGGACCTCGTGTAAGGGGGTGGTAGTTGAAGGGTCCTGGGCAGCGTGCTGCATGTATGGTGGACAATATATGTGTGTAAGGGGATGGGAGGGATATGGTGGTCCATGAGTGTAACAGACCAGACGGTATGACTGATACCTTTTTACTATGTTTATTTCTCTGCAGGTCAGCACCATTCAGAAACAGGGAATATGGCGTGCCATCGCCAAGGATGTGCGGACCCTGGAGGTCTACGGCACGCGGAGCACCCACTATCAGAAACGGTGGGAGGACTTGAGACGCTGGGCAAGGAAGATGGCCGAGGCCCAGCTGGGGATGGCCTCCCAACAAGGAAGGGGTGTCCGTCGAACCTTAACCCCCCTGATGTTCTGCATACTACTTGTGCGTGGTGGACTGGTCTTCGGGTGGGGGATGTGGGCCTGTTGGTGCTCCTAGGCCAGGCCGGACATTGCAGGGTGGGTTCAATGTTGGGCAGGGGCTAATGAACTCCACCTCCCGCTAGTGGGCATCCACTACTGGGCAGGGCTCTGTGGGTCTCAGGCATGCTGCAATTTGCATTAGGTATTCCTGTCCATGGCCTGGCGACTAGCATTGTGACTGGTAGTGAATTGCCTAGTGTGTAGGGAGGTTCCCTGTGTGTGTGTGTGTGTGTCGTGTACACCAACAGTGATGTTGTTGCTGTCGTTGACCAAGTGTATCCTCTGTCTTTTCCCTCCCTTTTTGTTTTGTGACCGATCCTTCTGTGCCTTAGCATCATCTGGCAGGGGAGCAGAGGCACCGGCGATGGAGGGAGCTGTATCCCACAGGGCCCATGAGGCCGAATCCACCAATAGTGAGGGCACCAGAGGGACAGAGGGGAGCACCATGGGGGAGACAGGAGGGGACAGTTCGGACAGTGATACCTCCTCAATGAAAGCTCCCTAGTGGTGGCGGACACCTCTGTGGCCACACCAACTTCAGGTACAGCCTCCACCCTCAGTACCAGCACCGCCCTCCCAGCAGCCCCTCAGCGAGTTTCCCGTGCCTGCTCACCCAGGAGGATGGGCATCTCCTTTGCCACAGGCACCTCAGGCCCTGCTCCGGTTAGACCTGCTGCCCTGAGTGAGGAGGCTATTGACCTCCTGCGATCCATCTCTGTTGGGCAGTGAACCATAGTGAATGCCATCCAGAGGCTGGCAGGCCATTTGCAACAAACAAATGCATTCCTGGATTCATCTGGCATAGCGGCCCAACAGAGATCAATCTAGGCTCTGGCCTCCTCCCTGATGGCAGCCATTATTCCTGTCTCTAGCCTTCCCCCTCCAACCTCCTCTGCCCAGTCCCATTCCCCTCATCCCCAACCTGTCCCAAGCACACATTCAGACCAGCATGCACCCAAGACAACACACAGGAGTGGCTCAGGCAAACACAAGCACCACACGTCATCCCACAGGCACTCACACAAACACCATCCAGATGCAGACACACCAACATCCACTGCCTCCACTGTGTCCCCCTCCTCCTCCTTGTCCACCTCCCTCCCAGAAGTGTTTCCACTCACACCTGCATGCACTACATCCACATCCACTGCCTCCATCACCATCACGCCTATCACAACACACCCCTCACTGGCAGTCACCACCCCACATCCATGCACATGTCCCCCGTGTCCTCTCCAACTGTGTCTGTGCCCCCTCCTCCCAAAGTACACAAATGTAAGCACTCAGACACCCAGCAGCCATCCACCTCACAACAGCATCCAGCCCATGCACCTGCACCCAAACACAGCAGACACCTCCAACAACCACTTCCTCTTCCTCCACTCCAAAACCTTCACCCTCCTCCTGGCCCAGTGTCACTAAGAAGCATTTCCTCTCTGCCATTGACCCCTTCCCTACCCCTCCCTCCGTCCTTCACATTGGGCCAGGGTGTTCAGAACCCAGGCTAGCACCTCGGCCACCAAGTTCACAGCCACAGTAGTGTTGGCAGCTACTGCAGGTGTGAGAGGCTCCAAGGAAACACCCATCAGCACTGGCAGTGTGCCTGCACCAGCTGCCAAGGGGAAAGGCAAGGATGCACCACCAGTGTACAAGGGCAAGGAGGCACCACCAGCTGGCAAGGAAAAGGGCAAGGAGGCACCACCAGCTGGCAAGGGCAAGGAGGCACCACCAGCTTACAAGGGCAAGGGGAAGGAGGCCCCACCAGATGGCAAGGGCAAGGAGGCTCCACCAGTTGGCAAGGGCAAGGAGGCACCACCAGCTTACAAGGGCAAGGGCAAGGAGGCACCACCAGATTACAAGGGTAAGGGCAAAGGGCAGGAAGGACAGGAGACCTGGTGCTGGGACTGATTCTGAGCCCCCACCACCAACCATGGTGGTTCAACCATCCGAGGCTGCAGGGTGAGGACTGGAGCCTCCCCCCACCACTGGAATCCCCGACACCAGCACCAGCACCGCTACATGCACAGCAACCTGCACCGCTGCCAGCAGCAGCAGCCCCAGTGGGCAGCTGTCCGAGGCTGCAGGGGAAGGGCTGGAGCCTCCCCTCACCACTGGCATCCCTGACACCTGCACCGCCACCAGCACCGCTGCCAGCAGCAGGAGCCCCAGTGGGCAGCCATCCGAGGCTGCAGGGGAAGGACTGGAGCCTCCCCCCACCACTGGCATCCCCAACACCAGCACCGCCACCAGCACCGCCACCTGCACCGCCACCAGCACCGCCACCTGCACTGCCACCAGCACCGCTACCTGCACCGCCACCAGCACCGCTGCCAGCAGCCCCAGTGGGCAGCCGTCCGAGGCTGCAGCGGAAGGGCTGGAGCTTCACCCCACCACTGCCCGCCCCAACACCAGCACTGCCACCACTAAGCAGCCGTCGCCGCCATTGGGCAGTGTGTAGTCCTGCCTCCATGGACTGTAATGCATCCTGACCCCTGCAAATCGTTTGGGTCTGACACCCAGGTGAGAGACTGTGACCTTGCACTCCCCAAGATCTGCATCACAGGGCACAAAGCCCCCTCCAGAACCAGTGGAAGAAGCCATCCACCCACCCCCATCCTTGCCAGGATGAAACACACTGGGCACAAAGCCCCCTCCAGAACCAGTGGAAGAAAGCATCCACTTGAGAGGCTGTTCCTTGCACGCCCCAAGCAGGGGGCAAACCACCCACTTGAGAGACTGTGGCCTTGCACTCCCCAGGACCAAGCAGTGGGCACACCATCCACTAGAGAGACTGTGGCTTTACACTCCCCAGGACAACACACAGGGCATGTTGCGCCCTCCAGAACAAGTGGTGTTGTGCCATCTTCTGGCTGAGGGGCCCCCCGTTCCCCGCCCCCTGAGGTGCCTGTGTATTTTTGACCTGATGCACCTGCAGTGTTCTCTTTGTGTTGATGCAGGAGTCAAGTGGGGCCTTGGCCTATGTAATGTGGCCCTGTGGCCCATGGACATTGTGGACTGGGCAGTGTCCCTCCATTTGTATATGTAAATACTGTTTTGATTTTTGAGGAGTATTTCTAGTATTTTATCTTATTACACTCACTTTAATCACTTCCTTTTGTCCTTACATTATTCCTGAGGGGTACAGGGTGGATGTGTAATGTTGTTGCATCTGTTTGTGTGTATGGTGTTGGGGGAGGGGGTGGGGTGTCGCATGTTGCATGTGTGTGTCACTCTCTTTTTCCTCCCCCCTACCTTGTGTGCTAGGCTGCAGTACTCACTGTGGTCATCTTCGCCGGCGTTGGTATTCATGGTGTGGGAGGAGGTAACCAGCATGGGGAACGCCTGCAGTTCAGACTCCATGGTGTTGTGGTTGTTCCCTGAATGTCCAGAGGTGAGTCCTCTGCCTTCTGTGTTCTGTTTCTGCCATGCTTTTGATGTCGTTGGCACCGCCCCGGAAAAGGTGGCGGATAGGCCTGTTGTAATACAGTGGGCAGTACATTGTCTTCCGTCTGGCTGTTGGCGGTTACCGCCGCAGTGCTTGTTGCTACTGCTGTGGCGGTCGGTGTGTTAAAGTGGCTGTCTGTGTGGGCGGTTTCCACCATGGTCATAATTCAATTTTTTTTATCACCAGCTTGTTGGCGGTGTTACAGTCGCTTTTTCACCGACCGCCAGGGTTGTATTGAAGGCCCAAGTGTTCAGGAGTGCAGTCAGTTATCTCTAGGATGTTTGGAAATCTTGTTGCAGCATAGATATTTGTTTTGCTGGCATTGGCTGTGTCGATGTTCACGTAGAACTGTTTATGCTACCCACTCACTCTGCAAAGCATCCAGAAGAGTATTTTGCTGAAGGTTGACTGAGAAATACCATGCACCAATCTGTCACTTCCCTCTGTGATGCCTCTTGCAAAGAATTCTAATGCTAGCAATTTTCTGAAGGTCTGATGCAGTTGCTCTCTGTGTTGGGCTCTAAGGTATCCGTATAATGAATATATGTTTTGTATGGTGCCCATATCAAGCATGAATATCCTTTGGATCTCAAGTAGATTCATGTTTATGGGTTCCAGCCTTACTGTGTGAACCCTGACTTTGCTGTGTTGATGCACCATTTGAGGTCTTTGATCAGTGGCCTGTTTTCCACTCTTAGCTGTATAATTTATTCTAGCAGAACATGAATCTGACACAGTATGATATAGCAGCCTACAGCTAGTGAATGTATGGTTGTATGCTGTGGAATGGAAGTGTGAGCTGCTGTAATGAACCTTTGAGAGCTTCACCTGGCCACAGCTGTTTAGGTAGGTCTGGCCTTCTATGTGCATGGTTATTGTGTTTGGCTAAACTGTGCATGGGCTGTGTTTTTGCATTACTGTGTTGGGGCTAATGTGTTGCATTCTTTTACAGCTTTTCTTTAATTCCATACACTTTCAGGTACTTTTATCACCTCCTATTTGCAGGAGGTATTTTAAGGTAGCATTTCCACTGGGTTGCAATGATCTCTGTCATGTATTTACCACATGTGGTATTTCACACATGCAGAAAATATCAAATGTGGGAAATAACACATGCAACAAATAATTTAGTTGGAGTACATGTTTTTTAACTTGTGATCAGCCAAATCTGTAAATTCATGCACTATTTACCCTAGCTTTAAATAATTATCACTAACCCTAACTCATAATCAGGTGCTGAGTAGCAAACTTACATGTATGAGGATCTCTCAGTTGAAATGATAGGAGAGGTGGAAGTGGAGATTTACACTCATAGTTATGTGGATTGCACTTTGTAGTAAATTGTACTACTGTAATAATACTTTACATACTGCAAAATGAGGCTTGTGATATAGGATATTTTACTTCCTTGTGATTTGTCTCTGATTTGCCTGCCAAGTGGATTCCAGGAAACTTAACTGTACTGTAAAATATCAAGCACAAGAATATCATGACACACTAATTTTATGTACAAAGGCTTGAAAGGTAAGTGCATATAGGGAAGTGTGGAGTTCCTACTCTAAACTTCACATCTTTTTACTATGAAGATATACTTACATTAAAAGTTCACGTATCTGAAGTTAGGTATAGAAAATCCATATATCGCTTTTGATATTTTGTCAGGAGATATTCCGTCTGTGACATTAGTTTTTTGCAATAATATGCAATGGACATTCAGGATTCACACCAGAAAAAAATGAAAATCTGGGAATCCTAATAGGTCAAATATGAAGGAGATTATTCAAGACAATGTGACTTTACTGTTTGTAAAGGCCTCCACTTATTTTGCATGATGGAGTAAGCTACAGTTACTTTTTTGGAGTATGGTACAGAAAATAAAAGCAGTGGTTGATCCTCTATTCAATTCTATATTCAGCACGCTGCCCTTATGGGGCAAAAAATCTTTTCAGATCAACAAAATCATCAAGGAACACATCTAGCGGGGACCAACATCCAGTACTCACAATAGCCATGCTGTTTATAGCCAGAATTTCAGGGCCCTTTGGCTTCTTCACATTGACCTGTACAAAATAAGTCCACCACTTAACACACTTAACTTATCATTTTTTCAGGCCTTGTTAAAAATTGAGTTTCTGGTTGGCAGAGGTATGTACCCTGTCCAAGCAGGAACTACATTCCTATTCAGGGCAATTCAGGGTAAGTCATAAACACACTAAAACTTAACCTATGCTCACCGTCTGGTAGCATGGCACAGAGCAGTGAGGCTTAACCTAAGAGGCAATGTGTAAAGTATTTGTGCAACACTTCAAACACTGAAAACATCACACCTGGTTAGAGAAACAGAAGTTCCTTTTATGAGAAAAACAGGACCAACATGGCAAAAAACTAATAAGTAGAAGTCGAGATATGAATTTTTACAGATTAAAATGCAATATAGTGCTTTAAAGCGGACAGAACCAACCAGGAATATCTGGTTGAGCTAGATTGGAATAAATCCACAAGTTCAGGCTGACGGCGATGGAGTGCATGTTCGATACAGTGCCAGATAAGTCTCCCTGAAGTTGTACCTTCTCAGGATTAAGCCAAGAGTCCCGTTCTCAGGGAAGAGGGTCTTTGGGAGCAAACTAGATCATCGCTGGCTGTGGTCCACGGCCGGGTGTCATGGATGGGCATGAGCAGCAAAACTAGTGGTGGTTTGTGTTGATTCTTTGTCCGAGTGCGGCATGATTTCGGTGCCAGCTACCCATTCCTGGTTGCGAAGAGCCCAAAAGCCACATTTCAGGAGCTATAATTCCACTTTTAAGGACCCAGGACTGGGGGGACACCTCTTATGGGGCCAGTAGCTGGTTGAAGAATGGTCCAGGAGCTATAGCAGGAGTGTTTCGATTCTTTTGTGTCCATGAGACTTCAGAAAAAAGGGCCAAGTCAGCAAGCCCTTGGAGTTACTTTGTTTCTGGGATGGAGAGAAAGAGATACAGGTCCAGTACTTTTCACTTCCTTGCAGGAGGGCAGCAGGAAGAAGGTCAGAAGGAGGATAGGAGCAGCTCAGACGATTGGCAGTCTTTGTAGCAGCACATCAGTCCTTCTTCCTGGCAGAGTATCGGCAAGTCCAGAAGTGTACTGAGTTGGTGGTGTCAGAGGTCCAGTACTTATTCTCAGTTGTGCCTTTGAAGTGGGTGAGATGTCAAAGAAGCATCTTTGAAGTGAACAGAAGCACTCCCTTCTTGCTCTGGCCCCAGATTCGCTACAGAGGGATATGCAGCTCTTTGTGTGTGGGAAGACACTGTTCTTTCAGGTGTGTCAGCCGTCCCACCCATCCTGGTCAGAATGACCCATGAGGATGTTGATACCTTATCAGTCACACCTAAGCCCCCTTTGTGTGTGACTGTCTAGAGGGAATGCACAAGACAAGCTGTCACCCCTACCCAGATTTGTATGGGATGCAGGCATCAAGTTGCTAAAGTAAGAAAATGCTAACTTTCTAAAAGTGGCATTTTCACAACTACAATTTCAAATATGACTTCACCATAAGCTGTGATTTTAAATTGTGAGTTCAGAGACACCAAACTTGACAGACCTATCTGTTCCAGATTGGGAATTACACTTATAAGATGTAGTAAGGAAATCCCAGTGTTAACTTATGTGAGAGATAGGCCATGCAGTAGTGAAACACGTTTTGGGGAGTATTTAACTTCCAGGACATGTAAAAACTAAATATACATGTCCTGCCCTTTAAAAAACACAAGGCATCCTGCTCTATAACTCGTCCCCTAAGGTAACTATAACGCGCGCCCCCGCCATGCACAGTCTTTTCGTCACAAATGTTACTGCAAATATTAAATTGATATTATCAATGATGTTATCAAAGATGTTGAGTGCCGTGAATTGTGGGTTCATTAGCAGTGCATTGTGTGGGCGTGAGTTATAGTTATCTTAGGGCACTATAATGTCCCTGTAACCTTTGTTTTTTTCTATGTTTTTTTTTAACGTATAGTCATTTTTATTACTATACGTTAATCCAACCGCCGCTGCGCATGGCCTATGGCCATGCGTGGAGGTGGTTGGCGACAAGGACTTGCCTGAGGCCAAGCCCTGAGGCCAACCCCGTATAAGCAGCAACCTTGCACCGTGCACGGCCTTCACCCATTTGCAGCAAAGGTTACCTGCATGACCTGGCCTAAAGCCAGACCCTGCGGCCAACCCACCCTAGCCACCCAACCCCATGCTGTTCCCAGCCCTTTGGGTGTGCACAGCAGGAGTTGGCTGTGTGAGAATAGGTGTGAGAGGGTTTATCAGGGGTGAGAGTGGGTGTGAGAGTGTCTGTTTGGGTGTGAAAGTTGGTACATCTCTGTGCGTCAGTGTGTGCTTGGGCCGGTAAGTGGGGGTATGACAGTCTGAGTGGGTCTGTGAATGGGTGCGTAACTATCAGAGGGGGTGCATGAGGGTCTGACTGTGGCTGTGAGTGGGTGCACCAGGGTCGGAGTGGGTCTTTGAGTGGGTGTGTCAGTGTATGAGTGGGTCTGTGAGTGAGTACATAAGTGTCTGAGTGGGAGAAATTGATTGAAAGAGAGACGGAGGGGGAGAAAGTGAGAGGGAGAGGGATAGTAAGTTACTTAGGCTTTGATGTATGATATATTTAAAATGAGATATTTCTGCACAATTTAAAATAAAAATTGTATCTGTCATTTTTAAAAATTTAAATAATTTGTACTTAAAAAAAAAGAGGGAAGGGAGTTTGTCTGGACTAGATCCCTGAATGCTCTGTGTGTACGTATGCGACCTTCACACTGAGCTATTGTTTTCTAAATTTTTTTTTTTTTTAGCCCTTTAAGGGCTATCTGGGACCACGAGGGAGCCCCCAAGGGCTCCTCTGCAGTACCTACATATTTATGTATTCATTTATTTTTGTATATTGAGGAAAATGCCTTTTACAGGCTTACCTCACGGTGCCATTGGTTCACCAAGCAAGGAGCTGCTTTTAACAGCAGCTGCCTGCTTGCTGAAGAGTTTCATATCTGTTCCCTGCATGTATGCATAGGACAAAGATGAAAGTTCCAGTTTTTGACAGCAGGACCTGCTTTACAGTTCCTGCTGTCAAAAACTGGAGTATTTGCTGTGACTTGGCAGCAGCTTCAAAGCCAAGCCACAGCAAACACCTATGTCCTAGGAGTGGTGGTCCCTGGGGCCATCTGTGGCTCCGGGAGGGGGACTGTGTGGCCCGCCCTCCAACATAGAGATAGCCCTTGGGGAGGTGGTGGTCCCCGGAGCTAATAGGGGTCTGAATCTGACCCACTTTACTTATTTTTATTGTTTGCCCTGGGGAGGTGGTGGTCCACGGGCTGCGGGTGGTAATGCCATGTACCCTCTCGCCAAAAATTTAGAGAGTGCCCCGAGGAGGTGGTGGACCCTGGGGCTGCAGGGGGGTGAGCGCCACCCATAACAAATTTAGAAAGCACCCTGGGGAGGTGGTGTTCCCCGGGGGTAAGGGAGTATGAAACAGACCCTCTTTACTTATTTTTATAGTTTGCCCTGGGGAGGTGGAGGTCCCCAGGGCATGTGGGCTGCAGCCCCCGCCGATATCATTAAAATCGCCCTGGGGAGGTGGCGGACCCAGAGGCAGTTGGGTCCCCCACCACACTAAAAAATATTATCGCTCCCGGGACCATGCCCACCTGGGAGCCCATAAAAAACAAGCATGGGAGCCCACACTTGTTTTTTTATTGCCACAAATTGGCAGATATCATGAATTAGTGGCAAAAACTGCTTTTTTTGCTCTTTGAGGTCCCTCTGGCACCCCACCACCAGAGCTAAGGGTTCAAGGTGTCTGTACCCTGGCCTCTTGTCTTTTTTTCAAAACTTTTTTACTGGGACTTGGCTCAAGCCGAGTCCCAAGATGGCTGGCAACACTTCGCCCCCACTTTTTTTTTACAAAAGTCCCTGGAACTTGTCCCACCTGGGGGCATTATAGTAATGAAACGCAGGAGACTGCACTTCGTTTTTATTTTTTATTTTAGAGGCTCCACTGCGTTGCCACTCGTAAAATAAAAAGAAAATGCTTTTTAGCCCTGGGGGCGTCCTTTTGGAACCCACCACCAGAGCTAATGGGTCAGGGAGTTCATACCTTGGCCCCTTTTCTTTATTTTTTACTTTTTTTTCCCAAGGTGGCTGACAACACTTCAACAGCTTCTGTTGGTAAACTGTTATCAGCCAATCAGATCTCACCACAAGATCGGCAGAGGTTGCGAATCCTTCACATCCTGAGATATACAAATTTGTTTTCCCCTTAATTTCTCTAAACTACTAAATGGAATTACACTAAAACAAAAAAGCACTCTTTGTGGACCAGGACCTTCCTTCCTGCCAAATTTGGTGTAATTCTGTCCAGTAGTTTTTGCACTATTATTGTTCAAAATCCATAGGGAAAATGAAGGGGGAAAACGTGTTTTGGGACCCCCCTTTTTTTCTCTGCCCACCTGGATGGAAAAGCCCGAAACGTTCCAGACAGCAGCTGGAAAATAGTTTTTGGAAAGTTTCATGGAGATTTGTCAAACAGCACCAGAGATATAGGCAAGTAAAAAAATTAGATATAGAAACTAGGTCCTAACTATAACTACCTAGTTGCAACCGCCACTATAGGTATATAGATAAATAAAATGTTGTAGGTTTTGGGTGGCAACAGTAATTTTAGTGTTTATGGTGGGTATAGGTTTTGGGATGGCAAGGGTCATTTCAGGAGTTAGGGTGGGTATGGGTTTTAGGATGGCAAATGTATTTTTAGGGTTTAGGGTGGGTAACGGTTTTGGGATTGCAAGAGTAATTTTATGGTTTAGGGTGGGTATATGTTTTTGGGTGGAAAGGGAATTTTTTGAGGTTTGGGTGGGTATGAGTTTTTGGGTGGTAAGGGAATTTTTTGGGTTGATGTGATGTTTTTGACAGAGACTTGGTTAACAGTGGATTCAGCAACAGATGAAGTAATGGCCCTCCCCCAGGGATACACAATAGCAAACCTAAATTGGGAAGGTAAAAGTGGGGATTTGGGGAGGGGGCAGTAATCTTTAAGGAAGAGCAATTAGGTAATTGTCTCAAACCAACACAGGCTTTAAAGAGCCTGGGATTCTGGATTGATAATAGATTTAATATGGAAACCCAGGCCCGCAAACTTGCAGGAGTTTGCTTTGGCATCCTCAGATCTTTGAAGAAATGTCTCAAAGGCTTCCTCCACCTACGAAGAGAGAGGCCCTAGGCAAGACTATAGTAACTCCTTATACATAGGAAGGCCTAAGTATGTTATTAAAAGATTACAGGTAGTCCAGAATGCTGCCACTAGAATTTCATTCAAAATACCCGAATTTCAGTCAGCAGACTGTCGTTGGTAGTCCTATATTAGCTGCCCGTACTAAAGAGGATTCAATTCAAAATATATATAGCCCACAAGATAATACATGGTAACAGCCCTCACATTATTACAAAATTGATCTCGTCTTATGATCCCACACAAACACTTTGCTCACATTCTTATGGACTCCTGAAAGTCTCCATGATCAGTAGAGCAGGATACGGGAGCCTTTCTTTTTATTGTTTTGTTCCTAAACTGTGGATTAGCCTTCCTATATGCCTGAAATTTCAACACTCAGAAGTGAAGTTCAGAAAACTATTGAAAACATATATGTTCTAGATAAGCTGCTTGTGCAGTTTTGGCAGTGTTTGTGAGTTTGTGCTGGGAAGCCTTGACAAGATAGCCATGTACTTTACAAAAACGAAATAGAATAGAATAGAACAATGGCACCAGAATGACAAAAATCAAGTTAGTGGAACCAGAGAAATTTAAGTAGAAAAAGCACCAAGAAGCACCAAGTACCAGTGATAGTCAATGGCTGCAGTACAACAGGACCTAGACACATTTTGACACTAACCGTGATAAAGCATGGGTTGGATAAACTAACAAGGTTCGTCAATGTCAAAGATTTTACCATTTGACTTAAGTTCTTTACATCCCTATACACCACAGGCATACACTTCTAAAACCCACTAAGACCTCAGGGGAGATACTTAGAAATGCAAAGAGGAAACCAGGAGGGCCCAGTCCAGGTCCAGCTGCCACTCCTCATCTGGACAGTTTGAAGAAAAGGCTTTTTGTACCTTTTTGTGTCCCTGTAGCTTTAACAGGTGATCAGTTTTATGACCCTTGGAGTCCACTTATTTATGCTGGGTACAGCAGGGCGAGAAAGTCTAGTCTTCTGGGCTCTTCTTAGGTCTCAGACAGCAGGTTAAGTCCTCTTCTGAAGTTCAACAGGTCCAGGAGTGTTCTGAAATGGGTGCCTGTAGATGCCATATTTATGCCTGGCATGAGCTAGTGGGTGGGAATGACCGCTGGGGATGCCCTAGTCAATATAGTAAAGGTTTCCAGCACAACCCATAACCCATTTGGGCACTTTCAAGATGGCTGAATACTTTACCATACTAAATTGGGCTCTGAGGGCTGGGCTTTTGTGGGGAGTGTACTGTTTTAAGTATAGTGTTTTTAAAATCCAGTTTTAGGCAGGCACTGTTCCCCCAACAAACTCTGCTATGGCAAAGCTGACCTTTCAACCAGGCAGTGGATACACACAAATTCTTTTGACATTTTCTTTCCCTTTTTGGATGTGCGCCCCAATGTAATATGAAAATCTGCAGAAGACCTGTCAAGCAGGTCTTAACACTCCAGCAGGATCTAACACTGTGGTGTCAACAGGAGGTGTGATGGAGGCCAGTTTGGCTGTAGGGGCAAAACATGGTTGTAGGTCTGGATGTTAGCTACATCTAATTGTGACAGGGTAAGCCTCTTAGAACTTAATCAAGTGCTGGGGCCCAGCCCACAGGCCATCTTGTCAAGGGCAACACTCGAGGCCTTTTGTCCCTGGGAACACTTTTGCACCTCATTCACGTCCATTGAATTGATAATTACTAGCTGGCAGAAAGGAAAGAGCAAAATGCAGTTTTATCTTCCAGACACTTCAGGCGTGGGCAAAGATGACTTTTTAAAAGTAATCTTTCCAAAATACTTATTAAAAATCAAACGTCTCAAGTACTTGTAACAAATATTTTAAAAGTCCAAACATTAAAGTTTAGCTGTTTCCTAGGAGAAGATAATATTTATTAAACTTAATATTGTATCCTAGTGCTTTCCTATCGAACAGCCAGCCCTGCTACAGTGCAAATAGATTTGAGGTACTATTCAATATTAGGACATCTTTAACATCAACTTTTGCATGTCCTACTTTTAAATACCATGTACCCTGCCTAACAGGCCAGTGAGGAGATTTATAAATATGAAAAACAGGGGTTTCGAGCCTGTCAAAAGGGGCTATTTTGACAGGTAAAATGTGCAGCTAAAACCTGCACAGCAAGGGTACTGGTAGGCCTGGGGCATGATTTATATTGCTACTGCAGTGTATGGCACAATGAGTGCTGCAGTCCACTGGTAGCATTTCATTTACCAGCATTTCATTTACACTAAGAACTTATGACAAATTAAATAAACTAATCAATGTGCATACTATGTTCATCATGTTGAATAAAAGAGCACAACCATTTTATCTCTGGTTAGTGGGGGTAAAGTGCACAGAATGTTATAGCCAGGAAAAATAGGAATTAGCGAAAATGCAAAAAAATACAGCATGACTACCTAGAGGAGAAACTTCCAACAGAAATCCCATGGAAACCAATAGAGTTATATTTAGGAAGCAGAGAAGGGAGCTATGTATGAAGATGTTAAACTAGACTAAGTGGTGTGCTCTGTACATTCTGTCAGCTTGAAGCTTCAGCAGCTTAAGACCATCTGCACGCTCTAGTACAGCCCTGAAAGGATCTCTATATAGGCTGCAAGCCATGCCTATGACAAGACTCATTGTCCTAAGTGTGGATTGCCCATGGTAGATATTGTACATATGTTCGCTAAGTGTCCTGCACTGCAGGACTTTAGGACTTTTGGTCGGGGTGGTTCAGCTGTCCATATCCCACTTTGGAGACAATTTTAAGCTATCCACTAAGGAGATTATGATGGCTCACAAAATTGATTACAACCCCAGGCAAACTTCACTGATGTTAGTCATAATTATTACTGCTCGGTTGTGTATAGCTGGGTCTTGGATACGTTCCTTTCCTCCTAAAGTATCACAGTGGTAGGCACTTCTCTGTCAGATATATGAATTTGAATTTACTATCTCTAAGGGTAGAAGTCCCAGTGCCTCTAAACATTTCCAACTTGTCTGGGACTGCCTTATTTAGTGTTGAATTGCATTGTTCTATAATTGGTTTATCTCGATCTTATTGTCATTGTCCTTTTTCTTTTTTTCTTTCTCTATTTCTTTTTTTTCTTTGGGTCTTACTTTATATAGTGGCCTGTCCTGGTGCTTTCACAATTGTAATATATGTTTGTTTTATGGTAATAAGTGTGTAACAATGTTTTATGATCATGATGGCTAGATTGGTGGGGGACACAAAAGTTTACGTGGCCAGCATGAATTGTCATGCACTTGAAAAGGTAAAGTTCTGTTGATACAACAGGAAAGCATGATGCAAATAAACAACCATCTGCATATCAGCAGTGTACTAGCTTGTGGTGTCAGATCAACATCTCATTTTCTTCGTCACCATGTTTGATCCGTCTTATGATGCTGCTTCCTTCTGATCCCACATGTCACACTGTGAAACACAGAATGGTGATACAACACAACTGTAATCACATGGTCAAGAGCTTTGTTGCAAGACTTGGGTCCACCTTCATAGAACAAGCACCTACAGTGGTACACCTTTGGCAGTCAGCAATGCATGCATGTGCATACCCCAGGTAACTCATGCTGGTAAGGCGTAATCTGCACCCCAGAGGCAGCTGCACACCAACAGTAGATTCAATGGACTATGTGCAATGCACTAATGAGACTATTATATTAAATTATAATATATTTTATCTCTCTCCTTCTTACATCTTCTTCTTTTGAGCTGTCAGCACAGGGATTGTCCTGATAAGCACTATTAGGTCAACCAAATGCAATACATTAGTCTAATTTGCTACATTGAGAAAAATAAAGATATAGGTTACATTTTGCTTTCAAAGAATTAGGCCCAGAACGTGTCAAAATAGCGCAATCAGAAAAGCATAGTTTGAAGATAGTCATGTGTGGACCCTAAGGTGGCACACAGTGCATGAATGCACGCCAAGATAAAACAGGGAATTCATCTAATGCACCAGTAAATTGAGGAAGACCATGAATGCATCACTGTGGTGGAATTAATATATTGTATCATCTATCAAGAGAGGTTCATAATTAAATTGGGAAGTATGACCCACTCTGCTGCCAAGCACAACTCCTAGGTAGGTAGCAGTTCAAACTATCCCCGGAATTGGATTCTCTGATTGAAAAATAAGTAAGACTTGCGTTTTAGGTAAATTTAGTTTATACCCAGGGAGATTTCCAAGGCTAAGGGTTTCATTTGAAACTAGGTTGATGGTAACAAGTGGATCTGGAGAAAAGAGTGCCACATCATCAGCATAGATTGTAATTTTAAGCTCAAAACCACTAGATATCACTGACTGGATCTGTTGGTTGAGCATGAGGGACTTTAATTAGGACTCAATATAAAGTGCAAATAAAAGTGGCGAGAGCGGGCATCCCTCTCGGGTGCCCCTGAAAATCCTGAATTGTGAAGAACTATTCCCACCATAAACTAGTTTACTCATGGGATTTCCATAGAGACTCTCTACCCACATAATAAATCTCCTGCCAACACCAAGAACTCTCATCATTCCCCATAGGAAGTCTCATCTGAACTGGTCATAAGCCTTCTCTGTGTCTAACAGGATCATGCCAACCCTTTACCCAATCTTTCTGGAACGTTGCATACAGCAATTGCCGTGTTTATATGACTGGTAGTATCCCTAATGGGCACAAAGCTGCACTGTGTGTGGTGAAACCAGGTGCTGGACTAAAGGGACAAGCTGGGAGGGTAACATTTTTGGAAAGATCTTAGCATCAAATTTAATCAGGGCAATGGGCTGGTAAGAACCTCTGTCCTCCGGTGGCTTATCTTTCTTTAGAAAGACAATGATATTAGTAAGGGTACACAAGGCCGGAATCTCTCTGCCTTCATCAATATGGTCCTCCCGGTGCTTAAATTCTGGGGAAAGAATTTTGGTGAATATTTTCTAGAATTCAAGTAGGATGAGAGCTTCCCCAGCTGCCTTCCCAGATGGTAGAGCTCTAACTACAGCCTCAACCTCTGACACAGAAATATCTCCCTGTAGAGCCGAGGTCTGGTATTCATCTACACGAGGTGGACAGCCCCCCTGTAGATATTCCGAGACACATGATTGACTAATTGGCTGAGACTGGCTGTAGATATCCTTATAAAAGACAGTGAATTGCTCAGCGGTGGCTTGAAGGCCAGAGTGAATTATACTGTCATTCTTTGATGCATTGTTTTACGTTCCTAGATGTTCTCTCTGAAATCTGATAGGCTAAAATTCAACCAACATTATCCTCATACTCGTATTGGAGTATTTTATTTTTATGTTAGTTGACAACAACCTTCTCCCTAAGTCCTTGGTCTAAGAGACCCTGGATGGCTACTAGCTTGAGGTGGATAGCTGACTCCTCCAGGTTTCTAACTAAAACTGTTTCAGCGTGCCAGTACTGTAACTCCCTTATTTGCTGATGCAGTTTGATTGCCACCTCCTGCTCTGGCTTGTTATTATCAAGAATGTACTTTAGGGTGAAACCCCAAATGAATGCTGAGAAGCTGTTCTAGATCTCCAAATGAAAAGCTCCGTAGATAGTCCAGATAGCTAGGGTTGAAGAGGATATATGGAGGAAATGTAAACTGGTGCTGCTCCCTGCTGTTGCTATATGATGGAAACATAAGCAGTACTTAATCTTGATCTTGGGGAAGTGATCTTGGGGTAGACATCCATTACAGTGCATTGAATTAGCTGTAACCTGGCAAAAAAACTTATCTATTCTGGAATAGTGCTAGTGATAGAGGGAAAAAGGGCACCCTATCCTAAGAGGATAGAGAGTTCTCCATACCACAATTAAATAATGCAGTCAGGCAATTTCTACAATAGACGCCCTTGTTTTGACCATATGGGGGTGAGCAGAGCGATTAGTGGTGACTAGCCCATACTTCATTATACAGTTAAAATCACTCTATAGTATTAGGTCCCCCACTCAATCTAGAAGTTCTAAGCACAACCAATCAAATAGCCCTAGTACATCTATGTTTGGGCCATTGTTGGCCCTAGTGTTCTTGGTGTGATGTCTACCTGGTTTCTTTTCTTCTGACCTACTGTTTTTCATTTCAGATTTCATTTTTGGCTTTAGGATTCTGTGCACTTTATCATTGCTGACCAGTGCAGGTGCTCTGTACTCCAAATATGTTAACATTGGCTTATCCACAACTGAAATATTTAATTTACTTGTAAGTTCCTAGTAAAGTGCATTATGTGTGACCAGGGCCTGTAAACTGAATGTTACTAGTGGGCCTGCAGCACTGATTGTGCCACCCTCTACAGTAGCACTTCAAACATGCATGCCTCAGGCCTTTCACTGCAGAGCCTATGTGTGCTTTTTTAAAGTGTACTTTTGATCTGGCAAGTGTACCCACTTGCCAGGCCCAAATCTTCCTTTTTTATTACATATAAGTCATCCCTAAGGTAGGCCCTAGTTAGCCCCGAGTGCAGAGGGTAGTATATTTAAACATTTGGACGTGTACTTTTAACTTTAACATGTCCAGGTAGTGAAAAACTATTAAATTCATTTTTTACTACTGCAAGGCCTATCTCTCCCACAGATTGACATTTGGTTTACATTGAAGCAACCTTTAAGGGTAACTTCCAAGTGGGAAAAGATAGAAATATTGAGTTTGGTGTCTCTGGACGCACAATTTAAAATCATAACTTATGGTGAAGTCAGATTTTAAATTAGAAATCTGAAAATGCTGCTTTTAGAAAGTTGGCAATTTCTTACTTTAACCATTCTGTGCTTCTGCCTGTCTTTGAATACACATCTAGGTGGATGACAGCTAGGCTTTGTGCATTCCCGCTAGACAGTCACAAACAAACGGAGCTTTGGTGTGACATTTGATGGTGCAGCACCAGGCTAATGGGTCTTCCTGGGCTAGATGGGAGCAAGGATCTGACCCTTACACCTGAATAGGGGTGTGCTTCTCCTCACAACAAGGGCTGCATACCCCCCGTGCAGTGTCTGGAGCCAGGGAAGGAAGGGCAGGGACCTTGTTATCTTCAAAGACCTCTTTGAAGTCTCTCCTACTTCAAAGGCACATTTGGGTATGAATACTGGACTCCAAACCCCACCAAATCAGAACTCAACTGGAAACAAGTACCTGTGCTCATCATGGCCAGGGAACAGATGGGATCTTTACCCATGTGGGATTCCCGAAGGAGGGGCTATCTGAGCGAGGTACCTGTCCAACTGCATGAAGGCCAAGTGGAATGAGTGTGATGTGACCTATAGGTTCATCAGTCTTCACCACCCCCAAACCAATGGGTTGCTTGAAAGGTTCAACTGTACCCTTAAAGCATTATGATAAGTCTACCTGAACCCATGAGGCATAAGTGGGACATCCTCCTCCCATGCCTTTTGTTTGCCTACAGGGAGGTTCCACGGTTCTGCCCTTTTAATCCTCTGTGGGAGGACTTCTCCATTTGGTTAAAGAAGGCTGGGAGTAAGCTCCCAAGAAGCCACCCATGATGTAGTTAGACATATACTGATGTTCTGCAAACAGACAACTTGCTTCTGAAAGCTCTCACAGGAGAACCTAGAAGCTAGCCAGGAGGATATGAAACAATAGTATGACCAGAATACCACTCTGGTTGAGTTTTAGACTGGTCAAAAGGTGTGGGCAATGAAGCCAGTGTAGCCCTGGGCCCTGCAAGAGAGTTGGTCTGGGACTTATGAGGCGAAGGAGTGCAAGAGTGATGTCACATACTAGGTAGAGCTCAAGACTTCTAGGATCTCTTTGAGGGTCCGGCATGCGAACCGCCTCAAGAATCACTTCGAGAGGTCTGAGATTACCATGCTCTTGCTTACTGATTATGGGGTGGAAGAGGAGAGTGAACCTCTCCCCACCCTCCTATCTTCCAAGATGCAGGAAGGGTCAGTGGAGAGTGTCAGCCTCTCCCCTACACTGACCCTAGATCAACAAAGAGACTGCAACCAGCTGCTGGGGCAGTTTGCCTCGTGGTTCTCCCTTATCCCAGGACTCACTACATGGTTTACCCATGATGTTGATACTAGGGACAGCACACCTGTAAAGAACAGAATTTATAAGCTGTCTGATAAGGTGAGGGCTAGCATCAAGAAGGAGGTCTCCAAGATGTTAGTGTTAGAGGGTTACAGACCCCTCCAAAAGCCTGTGGTCTAGCCCAGTTGTGTATGTTCCCAAGGCTGTCCCACCCGGGGTCACACCTGAACTTAGGTTCCATGTAGACTACTGTGGGCTCAATGAGGTCACTAAGACTGATGGCAACCCATCTACCGAGCTGATGAGCTCATAGACCAGCTTGGAGCTGTCAAGTTCCTCAGCAAGTTTCACCTAAAGTCTGGGTGCTGGCAGATTGCCTTGCCCGAGGGGGCTAAAGAGCGGTCAGTATTCTCAACACCAGAAGGGCACTTCCAGTTCTGGGTCATGCCTTTTGGGTTGAAGAAGCCCCCTGCCACCTCCTAGAGGTTGGTCAATCAAGTCCTGGCTGAGCTGGAGAACCTTAGCACTGCCTACTTAGACGACATTGCAGTCTTAAGCTCTACTGTGGAGGACTATTGGAACCACCTCCAGAGAATGCTTTGGACCTTGTAGAGCACAGGGCTGACTACCAAGGCCAGTAACTGTCAGGCAGGGCAGGGTTATGTGGTCTACCTGGTACACCAAGTAGAAGGTAATAAGGTGCAGCACTTGCAACCCAAAATTGACACCATTCTGGCTTGGAAACCCCAGAAGACCCCGACAGATGGAAATTCATCAAGGGATATGGCATCATTGTTGCATCCTTGACAGAGCTGACATCGAAGAAGCTGACAGAGCCTTGCCAGAATGTTTTTGACACCCTGAAGGAAGCCGTGCGCACTGCACCCGTGCTTAACGTGTAGGAGGCTGGCCCTCTATGTAGAGTGCAATGTTAGGCACACTGTGCAGGGGGTCCAGGCAACCACATGTTGGTTTACAGAGATACAAATTGGACCACCTAATGCTCTAATTTTTATGGTAGCTTGATCAAGTAGTTAGGCTACATTTGGAGAAGTGCAAAGTATTTGTTGTACTCACAGGATCAATAAATGAGACAACACTCAAAAGAATAACACAAGACCAGTTTACAAAAGTAAGTCAAGGGATGCCCACTAAATACTGTGTTTAGTGGGCGTTTTTGGGGTACCTACTAGTGACCAATGGGTCATCTACCTTACGGAGGCTACACCCACTAAGTGGCAACTTCCTGTGGACAGTGGCCCTTTGAAACTCACTAGCATGGCTGTTCACATTCCTGGGGAGGGAGGTGTGATAGCATATCTGCCCAGGAAGGGCTTTGTTCTGGGAGCTCTCACCCCAGGGTTCCAGAATTGTATCTGGTTAGGGCATGCTGGTTGTGTCTGGCCAGCAACCATGCCAGGGTAGTTAGCTTTTGCAGAGGGCACCTCTAAGGTGACCCCTAGGTACATTTTGTAATAAATCCAATACTCATACCAATTTGGATTTATCATTTTGAGTTGTTTGATATCAAACAAACCAGGGTTCAGGGTAGCCATCATGTAGCTGTGAAACCTATACTGACCAGAGTCTAGCACATGTATTAAAATGGCTGCCCTGTTCACTTACTATGGCCTGGGTTTGGCAAGGACAGAGTAGGGGCATATTGCTTGTGCATCTCTGCCCACACATGTCATATAGTGCACCTTGCCTTAGGGGTGGGAGGCCTGCCAGAGAGGTAACTTACACTCAGCCTGCAATAGCAGTGCTGGGTGCTTCTGTATGCATGGCCCTAGAGGGTGGCACAATCTGTGCTGCTACCCTCAGGGGCCTATCCTTAGTACCCAATGCCCAGGGTACTTATGTAACATTTACTAGAGCTTTATAGTGGCAGCTAAAGGTGTTGCCTACTGTGCCAATGCATCACAACAGTTTTAGGGAAATAAATTTGGCCCAGGGAACCTGGTTAGCAGGGGTCCTGGACACTAACAACTTTGAGACTACATCAAATACCAGGCAAAAAGTGGGGGCTAACCGTGACAAAAGAGGCCCCCAATTTCTCCAAAGAACTTGTGCAGACAGATGCCTCAGAGCATGGTATAGGGGAGGTGTGCTCTCATAGCTAAATGAAGAGGGCATGAATCAACTGTAGCCTTCATCAGTAGGAGACTACTTCCCAGGGAACAGAGGTGGATTGCGATTGAGAAGCCTTTGCTGTGTCTGGGCACTGAAGAAACTGAGGCCATACCTGTTTGGCACTTACTTCCAGGTACAGATGAGGGGTGAGAATCCCAAATTGATGAGGTGGTCCCTCTCCCTGAAGGGAATGGACTTGTTGGCACTTACTTCCGGGTACAGATGAGGCGTGAGAATCCCAAATTGATGAGGTGGTCCCTCTCCCTGAAGGGAATGGACTTGTTGGTGGAACACCAGCCTGGAACAGGCCAGGCCAATGCTGACAGCCTCTCCAGGTTCTTCCACCTACGTAGAGAGAACTCCCACTTTCAGCTGTGGGGACACATGTTCCATCTGGCACTTTTTTGCCTTCTGACCTCCGGTTTTTCAGACTTCATTTTTTGGGGCTTTGGGTCCTGTGCACTTTACCACTAATGACCAGTGCTAAAGTGCAGGTACTCTGTACTCTAAAGAAGGTAACACTGGCTCATCCACAACTGGCATGTTTAATTTACCTAAAAGTCCCTAGTAAATTAAACTACATGTTCTCAGAGCTTGTAAATTAAATGCTACTAGTGGGTCTGCAGCATTGATTGTACCACCCACTACAGTAGCCATTCAAATATGTCTTAGTCCTGCCACTGCAAAGCCTGTGTGTGCAGTTTTAAACTGCCATTCAACCTGGCAAGTGCACCCACTGGCAGGCCTAACCCTTCGTTTTGATTACATATAAGTCTGCAGTGTATTTAAAATGTTGGGCATGTACTTTAAGTTTAACATGTCTAGGATGTGGAAAACTATTACAATTTTTCACTATAGAAAGACCTATTTCTCCCATAAGTTAACATTGGGGTTACACTTAAGCAGCCTTTCAGTTTAACTTCCAATTGGGAAAAGATGGAAATTTGGAGTTTGGTGTCTTTGGACAATTTAAAATCACATCTTAGGGTGAAGTCAGGTTATAAACTGTTTAGAAAGTTGGCATTTTTTAATTTTAACCATTCTGTGCCTCTGCCTGTCTCTGAATACACATTGGGGGTAGATGACGACATGGCTTTCTGCATTCCCTCTAGACAGCCACCCACAAACAGAGCCTGGGTTTGACATTTGCATCCTGGTGGCCCATCATCAGGCTGATGGGCTAGATGGTAGGGAGGAGCCAACACTTACACCTGAATAGGGCTGTGGCTCCTCTCACACAAAGGGCTGCATACCCCTTGTAGTGTGTCTGGGGCCAGGGAAGAATAGGCAGGGACCGTGTGCTCTTTCAAGGCCTCTTTGAAGTCTGCTCTACTTCAAAGACAAATATGGGTATAAATACTGGACCCCAAACCCCACAAAATCAGAACTCTACTGGAGCCAAGGACATTTTACCAGGAAGGACTGCTGTGGTGCCAGAAGGGAATGCCACTCTGCCAACTGCATTGCTATATTGGCTTACTGCTTGCTGTGTGTTGTACTGTAGGAGGTACTGCCACTTTGTTACTTGCTGAGCTGTGTTGGCCTTCTGTGGCCGCTGCTTCTTGCCTGGAGTGAGAAAGACTGAACCTGTTCTCTTCATCCTTGAACCCAAGATTTTCCAAGGGCTTGTTGGCTTGCCCCCTGTTCTCCTGCAGTTTCAGGGACATCAAAGACTGCCTGTAACACTTCTGGTGCTGTTGGACTCTGTGAGTCCCACCTTGCCTGTGGTGCCCCAGCTGGTCCTGTATCTCAGAGGTGGATTCTGCAGCTGTTTGAGATGAAAAGATGCTTTGACCCAACTGAGTGTGAAAAATCGGTCCATCGCTCCTGCGATGCAGAGGTTGCTTGACGACAGCGGATCTACAGCCTGCACAGCTTGACAATGACGCACCACATTCATCACAATAGAGTTTGACACAGAGATGGGACCCACTGGAGGCTCGACGATGATGCAGTGACCCGACTGTGTGGAAAAAACTGATGCATCAACTTCGTATTTGCTCCTCGATGTCGACGCTTGCTCCATCCAAGGTACTGTTTCATCAGATCCAGCCTCGGTTCTGTAGCCGTCCTACCCTCCATCACAGTCAGTCTGAACTTTGGATTTGTACCGGCCTCTTGTGACCTCAAGTAACCTTTTGACTGTTAGTGACTTCAAACCACTACTTCTAGTTTATTCTTTAAAACTTCGTATCTCAAATTTTTGTCATTTCAGGCTTGTTTTGCTCAAATAAATGTTCTCTATTTTGCTAAACTGATGTGGAGTATTTTTGTGGTGTCCATCACTGCGTTACTGTAATTAAGTATTGCACAAATATTTTACCCGTTGCCTCTTAAAGCCAGGTGAGTCTCAGTTAAACACAGCAATCGTGGCATCTATAGTGCCATTTCCTCCCTAATTAATTGTCTCTTAAGAGGATGATTAAGGCGGGCAACATTCCAACAGACTACCTTAACCTTAGTCATTGTAAAAGCCTTTAAGTGCCAGTTGTGCCTATTCTGTATCTCAGACACTGACAGGTTACATGAATAGATTCCTATTCAAAGAGAGTTTTGTGATAATTCTGACTTATTTTCCCTACTTAAACCCATAGCCCAGCAAACCCTACTCAAGATAGGGAGCATAAACAAACATCACAATTAGAGCAAAACTCTCACCCCCAAGCACCCCCTCTCCCGCTTTATCTGGGGGAAAAATGAATGTCAGTTACTGCTAGTAAAGAGCCCTCTTGATGTAAAAAAAAAAAACTCAACCCCAGCGTACTGTCTCACATCATCAGCAGAAGGAGCAGAGGGGTTGGAATGAGAGTCAGTTAAAGTAGAAAAATACCTTGTTGCAAAGTATCTAGAGGGGTGGGTGATACAATTTTGCCAGGTATTGTAGGGAGCGAAGAGGCCAGTAGGTGAGTTGAGCCCAGTTCCCCTGCTCTGACTGCATCTATCAGTGATTCAGCTATTGGTGAAGCTGAATCGGTTTTAATCCACCCGCCAAAGTTTCACACAGGAGACTTTTTGCTGATCTTTCTGCAGCAGTTTGGGGATTGGTCGACTGACTTTGGAGGAAGAGTTCCTCTCCACTATAGCCGGAGATCCAACTGCAGGATGTTGAGCTGGAGCCTTTAGCGAGTCCCTTACCCTCCATGGGACGCTCTTGTTTTGGAGGGTGCCATCGTGCTCAAAGTGCTCAAAGTGATAATATGAAGGATACACCAAAGGGTGGCAAGCCTCTATATCAGGTATAGTCTTCAAATCAAAAGGTCGGAGCCATGAAGAGACGAACGAGCAGATGGGGGCAGGTGAGGAAGGGCACAGAGGAGAGAGCGCTCACAAGGGCATCAACCCACCATCTTTCTTTTCCTCCACCCCCATTGCCCCATGCTGTGCTTTGCAGTGGGCAGAATAAAACAGGTAAATACACATACAAACAATTTACATAAATATTGTATAGCTAATGTTGACACCAAGCATATGTATTGTTCATTATCATGTGCAGTGAGGATAAAACGGGTTCACAGTGAATATTAACTGTTTACATTTATTGTGGAAAATAGAGTGCAATTCTTCTGCACAAAATAAGTCATCTCAGGAGTATGCCTGCAATCCTTTCAGTGGGTGTCCACAGGCTAAGATGCAATCCAGTGATCTGTAAGAGTGTTATAATGAAAATAGTATAGGCTAATGCTGTTATAAGAGTAGCCCTGGATGAAATAAACATCCAATTCAATTGCAAAGCACATTCGTAGCTGTACTGTCATAAGTGTACAGGACCTTAAAATGTCTTAGCCTCTGAGTTAAGGTTGTCTTTGTACATTTATATTGCTTTTCTGTTGCTTTGGAGCTAATAACTCACACCAAGAGATGATGAGGACTAACTCAAAAGTTAAATCTCAAGTAAATGTGCTGAAGGTGAGAAGTTATTTCGCTCAGGGAACCACTGTCGTCTGTGATTTAGCAGGGTTGACCGAGAGTCCAGAATGCACGACCTTCGGGCACTCTAACTTTAGCACAGAATCTTATTGAAGAGGACATACCTGTGCTTGGTCATAACTTGGGCATTAGTATCCTAGAAAAATGAATAAAGTGAGGAAAAGAACATGATTTTTAAAGAAATGTTTGCGGAATTCCACACATAGTTACAGATATTAAAATGTAGCTCTACAGATTATGGAGTTATTTAGAGTTTGCCAGATGCAATACCTTTGTCAAGAACTAGAAGATGTCCCATTCGCTCTATTCACACTCTCCTGATTTGTATCACAGAGGGCAAAATACAGCTGATCTTTCAATGAAACAAAATACCAATTGGATTCCTACAGCTGTCCAATACCACTTGGTCACTAATTATCGTGCAAGACAGGTTTTTGGGAGTCTAGGTGCTTGACCAGTTAGAAATAGAATGATACAGTTCTCAGAAAAGGCCTTAATCCTCAAGAGTCTGAACATGTCTATGAGAACTCTTTCAGACTTGGAAGTGCCTTATCATGTCAGGCAGGAAGTAAAAGAAACCTTATCGTGTATTGCCATTGGAGGCCAGCTTATCCACTGTTTTTCTCACCCCGAAGTGATCAGCCAAAGTTATACGTCCTTAAAGGTACCCGAAATGTTTACAGTTATAATAATTTCTAAGTGAATCAAAGTCATGATTGATACACTGTTACTTTTTTTTTAATACAGAACCCCATGGAGACAACCATCTCCTCTTCCTGCCCTTTATTTTACATATCTATGCATTCTGGAAGCTTTATTGCTGGTGTAGTTAAACAAATTGTCCCGACAATCCCTATAACAATGTTTATAAATGGAAAGCCCAGGAGTGGAAATGGTTTTTCTGTGGCATGAAGTCATGTGGTAAATGTAAACATGGCAAGGGAGCGAGGAGAGCGTTCCCAACCATACTTTCTAAAACTGACTTGATTTTTTACGTGTGTTATGGCAGTTTATTGTGTTATCTCAAGCATTCCTCTTCACAGACTGGTATTTTTCTTTCATCCAAGGCTGCAGTAATCTGAATGACACCAAATGTATTCTAAGTGGTTGCAGTGGGAACAGGTAACATGGAAAGTTGACTACAAAAGTTGGCAAATTATTCCTTTCAATGGATAATTTAGTCAGTTCTACAGAACATTATTCGCAGTAGTATCATAAAAATGACATTTTATATTCAGAAAATAGCCCCTGCTGCTTCTATCCAAGAGAAGCTGTCCCTCTATTCTCTTTTCATTTCCTCATTGCACTTTGTAGAGTCCATTCTTTTTATAGTGTTCCCTCCTTCACACGCAGTTGGTGTGTGGTTTTCAATGCGTTTTGTTGATTGCACTCTCGACTGCAGTTTCCCCGAGGCTGTGCAATCCCCGGTTTCCAAGCACGATACGCGGTAATTGAAATATGCCAGGGCACTTACTTTGATTGCAGCTGGGCGCTTTTGAAGGCACGTGCCCTCAGGTGCCGCATATTCTTAATCATGCTGTGCTGCGTCGTGGGCACCCTTGGGCTCCTTGCCACGAAGTTCTTACTGCGGAGTTACAAAGCTTCACATTGTAAAGATGAACAATTCCGGATGGTTAGTGGCACAACGCTTTTGTATTCAATCCCGCTTTGCAGTAACGTTAAACCATGCCATAGTCTGGACTATTGTTTTCATCAGGTGCACACGCGTGACAAGCGCGCGCGCGTTTATTGAAAAGTAACAAGACAGGAACGAGGAAGCGCGGTTACGGTGCTTTATAGGATGTCCCGCTGCCTAGCAGCTGACAGAAGACAGCGGTTCGTTCAATCAGAACCGAGCTTCTAGTGTTCAATGAAGTGCAAATTAGCACCGCCTTAAACGTCGTACTTTCCATGCACGAAATAGAGCCCCAATTGTCCATCTTCTCGACTGGCTGTGCGATTTTGTGCTCTGGAGAGAAACGTGTAAAAACGGTGTTGTCTGGGGATGCCCAAGCTTTGCTTCACAAACAGCAACCATTGACAGACCCTTTTGCTTGTTGCATCATTTTTTGGGTGGTACATGGGTGCCGGCTTTGCAGACAGGGTTATTTTCGTGCAATAATGGGCGACTTCTTGCACAAAAACAGTCTTCCGGGGAAGGCGCGCAACGTCCATTAGGCTTAAAGGGCTTTAGTCCCCTCACCCCCTTTAGGTTCTGTGGGCTGGGCTGACTTGGGTGGGACTGACGGCTTCTAGGCCAGAAAAATCTAAAAGCATTCTTTTGTTCTCATAAGGACATTTACAGACTATAAAAGCACCAGTTTGCTTTTTTAAATTACTTTGGCTGGCTGCTGCTGCCATTACCTTTACTCTGAATATTGCTGTTCTCATCTGAATTTAATAGCTGAACAGGGAAGTGCAAAGGGACTAGGGGGATGTGTGAAGTAACATGGGGGATGAAATAAGCCTATTCTCATTCAGGAACAAAAAACACGAATGTCCAGAAACACCCTCACAGCAATATAAGACAGAAGTTTCCATCAAGCAGCAATAAAAGACAGGATGTTGCTTTCAAATGAATAAATAGATACTTTTTGGTACATGGCCTCTAACATACATTTTGATAGCTCCTTTTCTAATTAGTTAAAAGCAGTAAGGTCAAACATACTGTGCGACTTTATTTAACAAGTTTTGGCAAACAGAGGGAGGGCCAGCCAATAAATTAACAAGCAGAGCCGGGCTGGGTCTGGCTAGGGTGTAAGAACACAAGCTGAGCCTAAATGTAGGGCACATATTCTGTGCACCAAACAATTTATACAAATATGATAAAGACACATCAAAATCGAAAAAGTATTTTCCTTTAACATGCTGAAGCATTTCAACTTAGTACATGCGATTATAGAATTGCATTGAGAAGCATTCATTAAAAGTGGCAGTTTATAAACACAAACTTTAAAATCTTTATGTCCCACTCTTTTACTACAATAACGACTATGCCAGTACTGAATTAGTAGCAAGTCAGCTGTCATGTTCACCCTATAAGCAGACTTGATTCTTACATGGCAATGTAGACTATTTAAATCAGATACAAGGAAGGTACTCCTAAAGCACTCACGTATGGCAAAGTGCTCTCAAATGAAACAAGGAAAAAGGAAGCATGGTGAAATAAAATATTTGCCAAGGACTGAACAATTTGATAAAACCTGGGAAAAAGCTAAGGCCCAGATTTACAAAAAAATGGTGGTGCAGCGCAGTGACAAAATTTGCAGCTCCACACTGCACCACTTTTAAAACACAGGGATGCACCATATTTACAAAAATAGAGTGCAACCCTGTGTTTCCACCTGCATCGGCGCTAAATTTTGCTGCCAGTACCAACGCATGTGTCTTTGCACCATGGTGCAAGTGCGTCTGCGTTGAGGGGTGTGCAATCTTGGCTCGCAGCGCTAATAAGGGGCAGTGCGTGTGACATCACACACGATTGGAGCACCAATCCCATAACATGGTTGACCCCCGATCTATCCTTAACCAATCAAGAACCTCTTATTTACAACCCATGGGCTAGTTGGAGGCAACAAACAGTAAATACATAAAGATAACAGGATTTCTAGACCTGTCTTAGCTTTCCTATTCTGCCATCACTTTCATGACTCCTGAAATCATGGTGAACAAGGACAGCACTAGGGATATCCATTGGCATGTCAGTTGTAGCAGCCTGTAGTACTAGTTACCACAGACTGAGGTCAATGTGTGGTGTGAGGGCGCCATGGATAGTCTCACTTTGTGATGAGTTTCTGTGAGTTTTGTGTTATTATTGCCAACTTCTTTCCATATGTGGGTTGCATTTCAGACTATAATAGTGACCAAACCAATCAAAACCATGAATATATGAAGGGAATTTGAACTAAGGTTTTTTTTCATGTAGAACCAAGAACTACAGCTTCAGCTTTAGTGTATGATGAAGCATGGACATCAAGGATTTTTTCTCCTGGAAGCAAGAGAGTTGTCTATTAAACTAACATCTTACCATGCAAACAATGTATAGATATTACTTGTTGGGAAATGCACTATGAACAAAACAATATTTAAGAAATATTTTTATACTGCACCTTTTGGTATCAATTTTCTGAAACTTTTTTTGGGGGGAGTGTAGCTAAATATCTTAAATTAAGCTATTTTGGAGCTTGAGACCAATGAAACAGGCCCCAGACACAAAACCTGAAATTTTCACTCCTTGGTGGTCTGTTGGCCCAATGTGTGTTAAAATGTAACATTTTGCATCCATTCAGTTAAAGGTCCTTTAGTTAAAGTCTTAAATGCTGTGAAGGATGTCACACTAGTGTTATTTAAAATTCATCTTTGTCCACATGTCCACATGTTGCTTCTTGTGCCATATACTCCAACAGTGAAAGGAGCCACCACAAGTGAGTTTCACTTTGATTCTAAACATAGTTCTGACTCCACTGTTCAAAGTATTAGCCTCCCCAAAAGTTGGGTCTAGTTGCACCCCTGCTCTGAGTTATTTTCTTCTGTCTATGTATGCTGCAGAATGAAGCACACATGGAAAGAGAGAAAAACAAGGAGAAATAAAAATATTTTCCATTGTTACGCCTCACCTGGGGAGGCATAGAATTTTGCCACATTCCCAGGTCTACCAGTAATGATAACTCTTGGAATGCACCAAAATCCATGGGTGGATGCATGGGAACACCCATGTTCAAGTCAAGCCAAAGCCAAAGTTTATTTCATGCTTTGGAAGGTCCACAAGACCCACAATCAAACATGTATAAACACATAAAAAATGTATCACAAAACAAAAAAGAGTTACTCCCTACAATTTAAACCATTAAAATTAACAGATCAGAATGCCAGAGAGTCATTAAGAAATTCAGTACAAATAAAAAAAAGATTTTAAAATGTTAAAAACTTGGAAAAAAAGCACTTCATTAGGAGGATTATATAACAATTGGAGAGTCTCTGCAGTGGTTTGTGTGCAGAACTTAAAAAAAAAGAGGCTTCAACAACTTCCATCAGCATAGCTGCAAGACAGGACAAACAAATAGGACGCTTATAGAAACATGTTTAGGCAGGCTTTTATTTGGATCGGCAATAAAGAGGATATCACATTTTGGTCAAACTCCAGTTGTTTTAGAGTGTGCTTAAAATTTCTAAAAAACAGAGACTTCTCTCTCTTCAAATTAAAAATCTCCTTATATATAAAGTGTCTTAGTAAAGAAATGTCTCTTCGTATCAGACAAGAAGCCCGTCATTTCACTCCTACCAAGCCTTGAACAAAAGAACTTTTGATCCCAAACTCTAATCTTAGAGCGGTAGTCATCGCTAAGGTATTACATGAGATCAGACATCTTAAAATTTGACCTTCGGTCCTATCCAGAAACCCCAGACTGCCACATCTATTAACTTCAATGCATACAATAAGGTGGAAGGGTATCCCTGATATGCAATGAGAAGATGGGAAAAAGGTCTCCTATCTACTGCATTAAAAATGCACCTAACCCATTAGCTTGAGACAGTGTCTTACCCACACTGTTTGATATATGATCAAAATTGCTAAGGGAGCTAGACATGATTTTCCTTAGAAAGTATTATGATTTAACCAGCTCTAGTTTTTGAGAGCCCGGATACCACAATAAGTTGATATTTTTACACATTTTGTTTACCCCTGAAAGCATAATATTTGGCTTTCTGATGAGTTGATCTTTAAGGAATGAAGGTCCGCATAATGTTGAAGAGCCACCAAGCGGCTGTTAAGGCCTTTTCGTGTAACATCAAAGATTACAAATCTGCATAAAGCAGACAAGTTGGAGAGCGACCTCCAATACTTAGTGGAAAACCTGTGCCTTTCAATATAAAGCTGGGAAGATTGTGTATGTATAACAAAAATAACAAAGGAGCAAGTAAACAACCCTGCTTAGGGTCTTGTTTTGCAGGGAAATCCATGGATAGGCCCGATCACCTCCTATCAAAACTTTACAGCAGGTTGAGGAGTGAAAAGCTATAATTAAATGCAGCAAAGCTGCTGTAATGCCGAGCTTAGACAGCTTCTCCCACAATGTTGGACGATCAGCCTTGTCACAGGCTGTGGAGAAGTCTATAAATGCGGCATTAACTGACGAACCCCCTGATTGTTACATATTTTCAATTTATAAGCTGCAAAGCAGCAATAATATCTAACGTGCCGTGACATTTCCTGAAGCCAGTTTGTTCCCATGGGGTAATCATACTGCTGATTGAGGTGATCTAATAGGCACTTGGTAAAGACCTGACTGACTGTGTCCAACAGGGAGATATGATGGTAATTGCCTGGTGAGTTTCTATCCTTTTTTTTAATGTAATGGGATGATGACACTTCCAACACAAGAGGAGGGGACTGTACCTTTATGATAGCAATGTTTAAACACTGGCTGAAGGATCATTGCCCAGACAGAGTCCTATTGCTTAAAAACTGAGATTGGGACCTCATCAGCGAACCCACTTTCCACCCATAGAATGCCTCAGTGGGGCAGAGTAACGCAACACAGCAATTTGGACTCCATAGAGTTACTCTAAGTTTATCAAGCCATGCAGGGCCATGCAAAGTAGCCTTGCATCAGTTGATAAATCTGGCTTAGTATCCATTGCTCAAGGGCAACACAACTTGATGATAAATCTGCCCCTTAATTTTTAGTAAAAGCAAAGGATTTTGGCTAACAGAGACATATGAATGACACAAATGCTTAACCTGTTGGAAACTGAAATGAGGAAACATATTTCTAACTCTAACTATAGTCCAGTCACTTGGCCTGAGACATGAGGGTGGATGGGTGTGATATAGTCCTAGAAAGAAGCTGTCTAAGAGTGGGGCTTCTCTGGTGCAGAGGTCCTCAAAGAAAAGCAGTAGAAAACATCAACAGTTGAATTGGAGGAGTTGTCAGAAGGAACATTAGGAGGAGAGTGAAAGAGAACATGCAACCCCATAATGGCATGTTTCATCAGTCACATGTAGATAGGATTCTGTGATATAGGTTTTTCAAACAGCTCTTGTGTGGATTGACCCATAATGAGCACCAATAGAAATCTGGAACATTGAATACTCACTGTCACTGCACATCCATATGAGAGTGCAGATCTAAACGTGCCTGCTTCATTCAGGGAACACTGCCCATCCATATGAGAGTGCAGATCTAAATGTGCCTGCTTCATTCAGGGAACTTTTAGCCAGCTACTGGAATGGTTGATGCACTATTCCTAAATATTTTTATGAGGCTGCTTAGTAGAATGGGGAAGTCTCACAAAGTACGGACAAAATGATTGTCAATGTGCCCCAGCATCGCACATGCCTTAAGGCTTCTGCCACAGTTATATCATGTTATGGCATGTAATTCTACACCAGGTTACATTATGCTATATATTTGTTATGTAGAGCTTACTACCATCATTCTGGCAGTACAGCACATTCTCAAACTGAGCACTCTCTCATGAGGATCTAGGAGTGCTATCAATCCATTGTGTAGGCTAATTACTGGTGTGTGTGGTTGTCTGTGATACGAATACAGATAGTGTTTAAGTAAATAGCTTTGATGCAGAGGTTTGTAATGTTTTATGTGACAGACTTTTCAGTTTTTTTTTATTGGATAGTGGGGTTGTCCATAGTTAAGTGCTTTCTATGTATGCATCACATTCCAGGCAGTTAATAATAATTATGATAAGATGTTGTGTGCATGATGTTGTAGACTATATATTCTTGTTTTATCTGAGTGGTTCTATGGTGTCCATTGGTGTGGTGCATGCCAGTGCTGTTTGATATCTGCTGCTATTTTATGTCAATCAATGTTATTTTGGTTGGTATGTTATGCTGTTATGTTCTCTATGTACAGAATAATATTCCCGGCGCCATGACATTTTTGTGCTTTGTATGATACCTAGGAAATTAGGATGTTCTAGGGAAAAGGGCAACCACAGCACCATTTAAGCCTCTTAGGCATGTACAGGGGATATGTAGGACACTGAATCCACAGGCATAGACTCCCTGATTAGATGCAGACACATCCATTCAGAAGATAGTTCTGCAGTCTGCAGCCCATGAATATGACATATTTTCCCTTATGGCTGATCGTAGCAGTCTGCTAAATGTGAAGTATGCTGAATTCAGTGTGCAGCATCATAGAGAGATCAGAAGAGTTACTATAGGAGCAAATGAGATACTGCGTGTGATAGGACTGAGAACAGGCAGGACTTGAGGCACACAAGAATCTCTGGGATCAAGGCCACAGGGGAAATGGTGACCTTCCCTGTATTGCATAAGTAGGACTTACATTTGTAATCCTGTCCTGATTCCCAACAAGATGACCAAAGAAAGTCGAAAAGGAATTAGGCCTACTCCTAAAAGTGGAACAGACTAGCGGGCAAGGCACTGAGAGAAAGAAGGGATGCGTGTGAGGCCATCAATATAAAGATAATGACGTGATGAAGAAAACAAGCTTGCTGTTAAGAAAGATAGGGCCAACTTAACATGCACGAGAGACAAAAAAGAGCAAGGTACAGGAAGATGGGTATCAACACCCACATACTCAACTAGCTAGTGCTAGAACAATTAACTGGTTTGTAGTAACTGGGCATACAACAGGGAAGGTGGTTGTGATGGTGGTGCCCTCCCTCAGCAAAAATATGGTTCAAATACAAATTTCCAGAGACAATGTGGTGACCATGCATTTAAGGAGTACATAAGAGATTACTTCCCTCCTCTCTTCACAGTAGAAGGAAGGACAATAATACATGCTGGCATAGAACAGTCATTCTATGAAGAAAGGACAGTGTCAACCCTTGTTAATACAAGACAAGGTCAAAGGAGGGAGTCCCTCGAGTGGTACAGAGAAAGCAGCAGGATCTAAAGACCAATGTTGAGGGTCACAAACAAGAATGACAGCTCAAGAAGGGAGCAGGTAAAATGGCAATGCATGTAGTCTTGAAATGAGACATCTCAGGAACAATAAAGTCCAGTAAACTATAGAAAAGGGGAAGTAGAGGAACAGTAAATATTTCAGGATAAAAATATCCAGGAGAAGGTTCAGATAAAAGGATAAATGAGATGGACGACAACTAGAAAAGGAAACAGGTTACAAAGCACACAGCAAGAGTGAGTTGGATAAAGTCATACAAGGATATCAGAGAACATAGGGAAGATATGTGTTAAGTACATGGAACAAAAGTGAGAGATAAATGATAGAAGGTGCAAGATAAGGCAACAGAAAAAGGAAGAGGAGGTTCAGGAAATACAATGGAAAGCACAGATTGGTCAGTGATTAAACTAAGCTGAGGTAGGCACAAACCTATGAGAGAGGATGCTGGGCTCAGACCAAACAGCAAAAAACAGATGTGAGTGTAGTGGAGATGACAAATGGAAGAGAAAGGATTAATTGAAAGAAAAAATACAGGCATGAAAGAAAAAGCCATACACCGATCTTAGTAAAGGTTCCCACACAACAACATCCATGAAGATGATGAGCCGGTGAGTTCATGAAGGTGTATGAACTACTGCAACTAAATCTGAAGTGAAAAGCAGATTCCCAAGAAGATGAGTGGGGATTGAATAGAAGACCAAGGGTGGACCGGTGGTTAATATGATGTTGCTAATTAGGTCATTTTCCATGAGGCATATTGCAAGTGGCCTTTCAATACCAAATTTCTCACCTTTTTAAAGACTAGAAACTACAATTGGCTTTTGGTTCAGGGCAAGGGCGTAGCTTGAATTGGTGCAGTCAGTTCACTGAGACCCAGAGGCCTGAGGGGCCCACGGAACCCTGATTATTGCTGTTTTCCACAGTTCAAACAGAAAACATGAGGTCTATTTCCTTCTTTGTATGAAGGCCCATGACACACTGGCTACAACACTTGTTTGGGGAAGGACGGAAGAGAAGCAACAGCATATAGAATAGGAGTGTCATTGTATCATGCAAAATTCAGCAGGTCCAACAATCACATTGTGGATCTTGGATCTAGGAAAATACATTTTTTTGAATAATAACCTCCATTTATTTGGACTGAAACTACTAGTTTATTTGACTCTGTGCACTGGGACGCTGCTTACCTGGCCCCAGTGCATGTGATCTGACCCCTACACATGTCAAAAATGGCTATACTTCTTATTGACATATTTCCCTTACCTAAATATCCCTAGTATGTGGCATACACAGTGTACTCAGTGTGTATAAGTTAAATGTCACTAGTGGACTTCATGACAGTGACTGGAGTGACTGTGCAAAAAACGTGCCTGCATGCCTACTGTTGTAGCCTGTCTGTGCAGTTTTGAAACTGGAAATTTGATCTGTCAAAATTACCCCTTTTGACAGGCCTAAACCCTCCTTTTGAATATTAATGTCATACCTACGTAAGTCTCAATGCCTAATAAGGCAGAGTGCATGGTATTTAAAAGTAGTAAATGGACACGTTTAATATTAAATATGTCCTTCAGTGACAATGCTCTAAAAGTTCATTTCAATTTTGCAGAATTAGCTGCTCCATGGCAAATCACCAGGATACACTATTAAATTTAATAAATCTATCTCCGCTGAGGAACCAGTTAAACAGTTAATTCTTGGACTTTTACAAAATATTTTATACCAACCCAATTTACTACTCAAGCCAGATTTGTACTAAATATTGTACAAAAGCTATCTTTAAAAAGTCACCTTTCAGCTGCCTAAAGCTTATAGAAGCCCATTTGCAAGAGCTTCAAGCTGTCACCCTGGAGCTGAATAGTTCCTTGATGAGGTGTGAACTTGCTCCCAGAGATGAGACAAAGGCCTGGGTATGGGGAGGTGCTCTGTTCCTCTGACAGAACGACTGTCTGGGCAAAGTCCAGTGACTTAATTATCTTCAATGAGGCCAACACTGTCAAAGATAGCAAACCAGGCACCAGTCACAGTAGGAGAACTGCCCTTCTTAAACCAGTTTTGAGTGACCACCGAAGAGGGGCTGTTTATTTCCCTGACCACATGTCTGTTGTGGCCACAGGGATTCTGCACATGGGAAGAATAGTTCTTACACATTGGATTTAGGTAAAGGGGGGCACTGTGGGGTTGTTTGCAGCAAAGCATAACATAACTACTGCAAAGGTGAGTAGGGTTACCTCCGGAAACACTTTCCCTACTGGTCATGGAGGGGCTGCCAGAAGTCACCCCCACTCACAGGCTAGGGCCAAGTATCAATGTGGTACCCCTGATCATCTTCCTCAGAATACTACTGTGCTTCTGGAACACAGAAGAAGGACTGCACCTGCTGTAGAGGACTTTGATGATAACCCTTAGGGCTGGACTTTCTCCCACTTGTACCAAGGACAGAGAAGTGAACTCTGAAGGTCAATTGGCTGATCTCCTTTTAAGAAACCAAGGCATAAAGGCTGCAAGGAGCCAAGTTTCCAGGAAGAGCCCAGCTGACCATTCTCAACTTGGCCTGTCCACGACCCTGCTGGTGGCTTCTTTGAAGTCAGCCCTGAAACAAGTACTATTCCTGAGGTCATGGAACCCTTAGTTGGTGTCAGTATGCACCCCTTCTGGGTTTTGGTTGTTTTGGTGCAATTGTGCTCATTAAAATATTCTCTGTTTTTATAAGTGGGATTTGTTTTACTGTGTTTGAGGTTTCAATTTTTTGTCACTTCTATATGCTTTAAAAAATTTCTTAAGTTAAGCCTGTCTGCTCTGTGCCATAGCTACCTAGGATTGGGGTAAGGGTTTAATTACTGAAACCCTTAGTGGACCTAACAAGAATAATTTTCACTGTTGGTGGACTACTATCCACCTCAACTAATAATCCACTTTCTCACAGTGGAAAATTAAGCAAGAGTGAAAACACAATCAATTATTACTAGGTAATCCAAAGTTAGTGTTGTGTGTATCTCAATGTGTGTACTATGTATTATAACCAAATCTGGACATGTTTTTGTATTATTCTGAAGCACTCTTTAGCCCCAATTATGTTAGCTACGTTTCATGGCTCTATTAGGCATAGAAGTAATTTTATCCAGATAGGTACATATGTCAATTTTTGCAAAGTCTAACCTAACTAGTTGGATTTTGGGAGAAAAATAAAATCAGTATTGTATTCATGAATGGTACTTTCTACTCAATGAAGTCTCACACTTGCTCCAGGAGAATATCATGCCACCTGCGCTTCACATACCTTTTTCTTGTAAGTAACATGTTTCTGTCATGTGAATATGTTATATATACTTTCACTGAGGGTAAATATATATAAACTGCACTAAATTTCATGTATTTTAGAATTAGACTAGTGGGGTAATGAAACCTGACAACCTCCCCTGCAAAGAACATGGAGGGCCCCCCCTCTGGACTCACTCAGGAGCTCTCAGGACAGAGTGCTGTGCTGAAGGGGGCCCCCTTGAGCTTGGGCCTCCCCCACCCGTGGGAGCTGCAGGGGCGTTTGTTACTCCACTACATTAGGCTCCAATTGACCACTTTGTAGCGTACACTCTGGTCAGTTGAAATGGCATTGTCTGTTGGTTTTGATTATTTGCTGTGCTGCTTGCTCTTTTTACATTAAACACATTAGATTTGTTGGCTTCCCGACATATTTTTAGTGCAAGTTTATGTAGTTGATGAATGAAATGGAAAACAAAAAGTAATATGAAATAATAAACTTTCAATAGATGCTGGAGTATTTGAATGTTTCTTGCAAAGTGGTAGCCATGTCAGGGTCATGTCACAAGCAGACCCTGCCACAGAGTGTGAATTTCTGATTACATAAAAAAGGCTTGGAGATGCAGTATGTATTCCTGGGCAAGTCTAACATAGTGTGAGTACTGATGAGGAAACATGTCACAGGAAGAATGACATTCATTCAGATATATCAGTGGTAACTGATTCTATACTGGATGGTGTGCTTGTAGGGGAAATTACAAATCTATAGCCCAAAGCAGGGACCTGGGAGAGTACAAATGAAATGCAACAGTGAACCCCCTTGGTGAATTTAAGAAAGGTATTTAGTTGTGAATAGCATAATAGTTTGTTTTGGTCCAAATATTTTTACAATTTCGATCATCAACATTATCAGTAACTGTGTGCCTCAGACAAAAAGTGCTTCCGTCTACACAATGCAAATTTATTGTAGACAAAGTTAGGTTCTTGGTTTAATGGTGTGGGCAGGACAATACTCTGCATTTACAATCATGTTTATAGTACTTTACATGCTTTGTAACACAAATAAATATGCAATAAATACATATGAAACAAAGGCTGCCTTGAGTAGATCAAAGCCTGTTTGGGTAGTATAAGACAAAAAACTGGTTTTTGTGAAGACAGTTTAGTGGAACCGAAAAGGCACAACCTTGTATACTTAATGAGCATGGTGGTCTTCCAAAAATGTTACATAGTGGTGTTCCTACATTGTTTTTCAGATTAGCATTTTTTATATGTTAAACACTATCAGTAAAAGTAAAGTTTGCCAAGAGATCCCTGAACAGTCAATTAGCCAATATCCTCACTGTCAGTCTGCATATATTACTGCATTCATTAATCTCTCAGAGAACGGACACAGGATAAGTATTTCCAATATTTGGAGAGTGCTCTGACGGCACTTGCAGTATCACTGCTTTGCTGTGCATGAGTGTTGTGCTGGTAGTAATAAATAGTTTACACATTTCTCCCAAGTTAAGCATTTCTGCTCTCTAGTAAATAACAATGCCATTGATTCGACCCCCCTATTGACAAAATATTAGGTGTACCCCTCACCTTTTAGTGACCATAATCCCATAATCATTAGTCTTGCTCTCCCATTTTTAGTTTCCCAACCGCCCAAGGTCAATCTCCCATAATGTATGCACTAAACAGGGGGATACTAAGAAGGTGGAAACATGTGGACCCTAACACAGTATTCTTTGACCTTAATACAAATAACCAAGTAGAGATCTGATGTTGTCTTTCAGATACCGTTAAGTCAGTGTGCATCCAAAAAAGCTTGGGCAAGATATGCATATCCGTGCCTGACATGCTTTCTTTAGAAAAGCCCAGGAAGGATCCCCCAGTAAAATCCTAGTTTAATTCTGAATGCACCAGTGCTTATAAATATTTAAAACGAATTACTAAGGCATTGCCCTGTGATCAGGTTGCAGTTAGAATAGCAAGAAGGGAGTACAAGCAATCCATTAGGAAAAAAGGCAGATATTAGAACTAAAGTTTGGGTAACCCTGTAGAGTGCAGCACTTTGAAAAAATAATAGGGCATTTTGAGAGATCATGAATCCACCTTTTTTGTACAGAAAAAACACCAACAAGTATAAAATGTCACATCCTGGAAAGTAAATGGGTTGTGCACTTTGCAAACATTTTTAGCCAATATAGTGATGAAAATGAGTCCTCAGTGCTACCAGCTTCCATAGTCTGACTTTCAGATTACAGTAGATGACGTACATAAGGCAATTTTTAGCTCTGCAACGGGAAAAGCATCAGGCCCAAATGGGGCCCGAGCTGAACTTTTTAAGCACAGTCTTGATTTCGGGGCACCCTTGATTAAAATGTCTCGATAGCCGTAGTCATCGAAGGACCCATAAAGTCGTGGAGAGAATTTAAAATTGTTCTCATCTCCAAAAAAGGTGACTGAAACGCCCCTGGAAATTATTGACCTAACTCATTACTCAATGCCTCAGGCAACATTTTTGGAAGGGTTCTCTTAGTGAAGTTAGAAAACTGGGCAAAAGAAACATCTTTTTTCTCAGAAGTCCAATACGGGTTTTGTCTGGGTTTGGGCACCACTAAGCCAACCCTAAATCTATCTTTGATCTTAGTGAAATATGTTAAGGCCATGAGAGGGGCCATACATGTGGCTTTTATGGATCTCTCCTGCGCCTTTGTCTTAGTGGATAGACACATACTATGGGATATTTTAGAGTGGGCAGGTATTGATCCCCCCCTCATACTGCATGTTTTAAAAAGTCTTTACAGTGACACCTATATGAAGGTACGTCACACCAAACAGGGCGAACTCAAGTCCCCTATCCAAGTCACTCGTAGTGTCAGACAGAGCTATACACAGGCCCCTTTTTATTTTTACCATACATTAATGCACTGGATACTTTTTAACCGCTTGTACATCTAATGTCCCTAGATTTGGCTCCTGCCTAGTTCCCAGAGCTTTGTATGCGGATGATGCTGTTTTAATCACATGTACAGCTACTGAGCTACAAACACTTTTCGATGATTTTAACCTTTTTAGGATGAAGCTATAACTCAAGGTGAGCCACACAAAATGTATGTAATGATCTGGGGGCCAAAAAATACTAGTGGAAAATATTCCATACTAGATCAATCCCAATCTCAAAGGTAAAAGATTTAAGTTATCTGGGCATTTTATTAAATGAAATTATGCTTTGGGATACGTTAATAACCCAGAGATCACAGGTAATGGAGGCTTCATGTGACTGCATTTTTTTAGGTTTGCCAAGAAACTAGGACACAAGCCTCCAAAAGAAAGGATTCTGCTTTATAGAAACAAAAGTACTGCTGCAGGTTCGTACGGTGCTGGTGTATGTGGGCATACAACAGTCAAGCCCTTACAGGTGGCGGAGACTAAATTCTTAAACAGGCTGCTAGGGACCTCTAAATCCACCCCTAATTTTATAACTCATAATGAATTAGGTCTAGATATTTCAGTGATACAATAGGCCTGGCCACCATTCTGTTGTGGATAAAAATTGTGTCTTCTTCTGAATTGGATTTCTCACTCAATATAGTAGAAGACTGGTTTGAGCATCAAAACTGAACAGTCATCCTATAGCTCCAATATATTAAAAACATCCTAAGAGATTTGAAATCAAGTCATCTCTTTGATGATCCAGGCAAAATCAACTCACTCTCTTTTTTGCTTTCCACTAATGACTGAAAAGACAAAAATCTCTGGAATTCAAAGAAGATATTTATTATTATTTCACCATGAGGTTCCTAAAAGGAGATTAGCATGTTGAAAGCACACGTTTAAAAATAGTCACAGCAATGAAAGGAAAATCTACCAAAATTATTCTCCACTGCAATGTACACAGCAAATATATGTATTTATATTATACTATAATGCAAAGCAAATAATGAAGTAAAAATTCATCACCGTAAGGCCTACCAAGCTCTTCATCTTTCTCATGCCAGCAAGACGATCACCCTGTTCGACTGCAAAAGAGATCTCCACCCTCACCGGACAGATATCAGCCATCTGACGTCAAGAATCCTGATTGAGGCCACTCACTCTCTCACTGTTGCACTGGGTCTTCTTATACCTTACAAAAAACAAAAAGAGCTTTCTGGAAAAAAAAAAAGAAATTCGCAATTCAAACATGCTGGCTAGTTTAGGTATGTTTTGAAAATAACACGTTGGGGTTTGGCCACAATGCCAAGGTGTCAAATCAAAACAAGGCTGTTCCCCGCCGTCTGAGTACATCCTTATCAACCAAAGCCCTTGGTGAGGAAAAGCACAAAAACAAGCACAGTTTACATTGTGGAAAAGGACAAGGAGATTTAACATGGCAGTGTCTAATACTACGATAAAGTCAATAGGCAGCTAAACTGAATACAAAATGTAGTCTGCAATTGGTGAACACTAGACAGCTAATCCAGGCGCAAAGTGGCGCAACACAAAGTCAGTGGTCAAAAACACATATTTCACTACACTCTTGAAGAATTTTACTAAGAAAATGTTTTTGCACATAAGGAGGAAATAAGGATCATGAATGCACTTGAGTTAGTAAAGGTCCAATCGTACGTGCCACTCATAGCAACTCAAGATGTGGAACCTTATTTAAGTTTGATAAAGGAATTGGAGTCTAGAGTTTACCTTACATGGCTAAGAGGGAACATGATCCACTATTTAGTGGCCTTCTCTGTTATGGGGACTTGGTTTTCTACATTACTGTGTTGTTCATGTGATGGGAGGTCACACCAGTCAAATAAGCACTTTATGCTATTTTACATTTTGAATACTCCTTTTAGATTATGCTTCCTCCGCCCTATTCTTACTAGGAGATCTTTTAATAATCATCAGGAGAGACTACAGCACTGGGAGACCCCTGTGATATGCTATGCAGTCTTGAATTGTATCTCTTAAGTACTGAAATTAAGGAGGAAATATGCCTTTTGATTTGTGCACTGTCAATGCATACTAAAATGTTTGAGGGGGTAAAGGAAGTGCAGGTTTTTTCAACTGATGTTAATGATCTGGGATGATTTTATATGACATTTTGTTGTGCTTGTGGGGGGGGGGGCAAAGTAAGTGCACTTTTTTCCATTCTGATTGATTTTTATATTGTGATGCTTTTTTAAGACTTTTGTTTGTGCCTTTATGGTCCATTTGGCCGAATAAGGAACTGATCTGACCAACAGTGCCGTTGTTACTTGAGAAGAACTACCATCTACTTCAACTAATGATCCACTTTCTGTCATACTTCAAATAGGAACATGAGTCACATAATGGTTTTAGATATTTGGATTGCTGGCATAAATGGTGCATGCCAAGATGATCTGTCCAAATTTGTGACCAAATATTTTTTTATATACTTAAAGTTAGCACCCAAAGGGAATGATGCATGTTAGATAATCACACTTTTCTAGGAATGAGTCAAAATAGTTCCATAGTTTCATGCTTTGACAAGATTTAGATTCACATCCTGTAAAACGAGGTTCAATTTTTTCATACAATTTCGGCTCCAGACCAGAGGCGCTTCTGCCAATAAAAACTCTACCAGAGCTGGCAATGCAGAGCATGGAACAAGGCACACAGTTTCTCTGCTGGAGACTCTGTATCCACCTTGTGACACTTGTCACTTGCTGAGAAATTTCCAAATGGCTATCTTTCTTAAAGTTAGCATTTTGCTAGATCACTGTACACCCAAATGTTAATGCACCTGACGCTCTTATCTCTAGGGCAACCTTGAAAATCGAGCTTTCAGAGAACTGAAAATTGAAGACACAAGAATATTTTGTGATTTGGGAAAACCAGCAAAGACAACATTGTGAACACATTAAGGGAACACATGCTTGAGAAAACCATTTTTATGTCCCAGGTTTTTGAGAAATGCTGGCAGATGTTAATGCAGACTAGTTTTTCAGACTTGCTGACTCGCTTTTTTTACTCTGATCCTAGGCAATTAGTTTGGAATATGAAATGTAAACAGCCAATTACAAAAAAATCAATTCGCTTAAACATCTTAGACTCCCTGCTCAGCAAGACGGTCCGTTTTAATGCACTGATTTTCTACAGAAACGTGGAAGAAATTAAACAAAATGCTATGAGGTGAGAGCTCACCAAAAGGCAGCACTTCAGAAAACAGTCTCTGGCAGGGACATTAAAGCCAACCCCCTCGCTACAGGTAACGCAGATCTTTAAGAAAGGGAATCGGTCCTGAAATTTCTGCAGAACTCGGCAGGAGAATAAACAGATTCAGATTTAATAGAGACCAAAGCATCGTAAACAATTCCAATACGATTGTTTTAAATCAAGCAATTCCAGACAATTTTACACTGAGTAAACACACCAGCATACATTTAGCACACCTACGGTTACAAAAATACACCGTAAAAAGTAATTCGCTTTGCATGGTAATTGATCTGATTTAAATGTGTTATGCATTACATTAGCTATGAATTGCATTAAAGTGAATCGAGATGCGTGTGTTCTTATTTAAAGACTTTACAGCTAAACATTGCAAAATTATAAACATTACTGATTTTTTGCACATTATATGGCTTGTCTTTGTAGAGGTATTGTAGGTGTAATTATTTTGTGAACATTATTGCAGGTCCTAAAGTGATCCCTGGAGTAGAGGTAAATTAGTGCCTTTTTTTCCTGCAGGCTAAAACTGTGTTTTAAAGGAAGTGAAATTTGAAACAATATTTATTTCCTTAAAAATCATACATTAGGATTGAAAACTAGTAAAGTCAGATGCTAACTTGTCTGTCACTGTAAGGTATCTTCAAGTGCATGTTTATGTCAAAACACTTGAGTCATTCCCTTAACGGAGATCTGGGCACATTGAGTAATACTTCTCCTACTATGAGTGCTCCTTCAATCAGAAGGAATTCACACAATAAATCATGGAAATATGCACAGTAGCAGGCATATAAGTCCCGATGCCCTCACAACCATGTAAAGGAAGGAGTGAGGATACATGGGCCCAGATGTATCAAAGTATTTAGCATTCGCAAACGGGGCAAATTGCTAAATTCCATTGTTTGCGAATACAAAATAGCCTTTGCGATGTGTGAAAGGCACATGCAGGCCAATTTTAAGGATTCCCAAAAACAGCAATCCCGAAAATTGTGACTCCATTTTGCGAATCGTAAATTGCGTTTTGCAAATAGGTAATCACAAAATCTGTGTACGAACCATTCACAAAATGGGGATTTTTATGTCCAATTTAGCACCAACTCAAATCAGGTGGCAAACCGGTGCAACCTATACAAAGAGGCCCAGAGTTCATCAGCCCTTTTCAACAATGGCTGCACTCTATGTCATGGCGAGGAGGATGAGGATCTTGGCAGGTTTGAGGAGAGAGAGGAAGAGACAGGAGTGCATTTTCAGAGTGCGCATAACATTGTTCGACCAAACAAAGGAGGAGATTTAGGAGAGGTATATACGTTGAATTCTGCCATTATATTAGGACTAATAGCAGTTTTGCAACCACAACTGCAGCGCCACACACACACACACACAAATCCAATGCAATACCCACTCATGTGCAGGTGTTATGCTCCCTGCACCTCTTAGTCTCAGGAAGCTATCAGGGGGTAATAGCAGCAGCTGGAGGTGTATCCCAAAGTGCGCTCTCACGCTTCTTCTATGCATTCCTGAATGCAATGTTATCTAAAATCAATGAGCACATCCAATTCCCCAATACCCCACAGGACTTGCAGCTCAAAAAATTAAAATTCTATCAGGTAGCCCAATTCCCACGCGTCATTGGCTGCATTGATGGGATTCATGTTGTAATCTGTCCACCATCTGATAATGAGTATATCTCCAGAAATAGAAACTGTAGCTATTCCATGAACAAACAGGCCATCTGTAATGCCTTACACATCATCACAGACTTAGTAGCCAGATTCCCTAGTAGCACACACAACTCCTATGTAGTCAGGCATAGTGGAATCTACACACAGCTACTTGGTGGAGAGTTTGTAGAAGGATACCTACTTGGTAATTTAACACAGAACAATGTAGCATAGTGTACAGGTGAGGTTAGAGATGACAATGACCCAATATTCACTTCAGTTATTGTAGGAGACAGTGCATATGCAGTGCGGTCCTTCATCGTCACACCATACCTCAATCCAGTTACGCCAAGTGAACAGCATTACAATGCTGCACATAGGAGGACTCAAAGTGTTATCGAGAGGACCTTTGGCTGCTGAAGAGTTGCTTTTGATGCCTGCACAAAAGTGGTGGGGTACAACACATTCCAGAGACCTGCTGCAAGATTGTGGCTACATGTGCTATGTTGCACAACATCGCAGCATCGAGAGGCATACTCCTGGAACCCTTCTGAGACAGCACTGTGTCTGGATCTGCAACACATATACTCCATCACAGGGGCAGTCACACAACTGAGGGTAAAGAGCTCCTCACTATCCACGCCACCCATGTCACTGTTCCAGCAATCCGGGCTATCTGCATGTTCACCAGTGCATTGGTAACCTGCTTCAATCCCTGTGCAACGTCTCCACTGCAATGTGCCATCTCCACTTGCATGCCCATGGCACGTCGTGACAGTAAAGCAGTTGCATTTGTGAGACGATAGACAGATCTGCTAAACCCTTCCAATCTACCCATCAATTGGTGATGGCATGGTCCTGTTGCATTACTGTGCAGAGTTCCTTCATGGCATTTATCATCTCCCTTAAATTGTCTGCTGTTGCTTTCTGTCGTTCCAACACTGTTGCATTCAGCTGGCACATGATGTGATTGAGAGACACCAGCTGCCTGTGCATTGATTTCATGTGCTTACATTGTAGGCCTTGCACCTTCAACATCAATGCCTCCAGACCTCCAAACATAGATGGGCCCTCACCTTCCTCAGAGCTCTGTCTGACATCTCCTCTACATCTCCTAGGGGTATTGGTGCTGGAAACGTCTGTGGGTGTGTCTATCCTCAGAAGGTGGTGTATGCATGTCTTCTGTCAAGTCATCGGGCTCCAGACTAAACTCAGGGAGTGGTTCCACTGTTGCCCTGCGTCTGGGTTGTGCAGGTGTTATGGACATAACGCTGTACACCTCAGACCTTGGCTGGCTTTCCTCATCCCCCCCCAGTTTCTGTTTCTGCTGCATGTTGTGCAGAGGCATCTGCAACATCAATGAACAGTATTTCAGTTACATATTACTTTTGCATGTCTCAGTTCGCAGTTTCATTTAGAAGTAAACAGTTTTCCTGAAATAGTGTTTCTCCTTGACATTTGTCTTGTCTATCTGTGTGGGAATGCACAATGCTGCAATGTTTGTTCTAGGTTCACTGACTACCACTCCCATAAGGTATTATTGGGCTTTATGGAATGTGTGGCATGGACTATTTTGATCAGTGAGTGCTAACATTGGTATGGGTCAGTCACTAGAGGGTATTGTGCCACCAAGCTTGGTTGCCCTTGCAGTTGCTGGTGTGGAGTTTGGTCTGGCTGCGGTGTCCAGTTCCGGATTCAGCATGGCAAGGAGATACGGGGGCACATTGCTTATGCAGCTATGCCCTCACATGCAGTATAGTGTACCCTGCCTTAGACCTGGAAGACTGTCCAGAGGGGTGTCCTACCCCTAGTGCATGTAGTGCATAGTGGACTGAGTGCTATGCCGAGTTTGCATTTTTGGTTTGCATCAGGACACTCAGGCCCTCATTACAACCTTGGCGGTTGGTGTTAAAGCGGCGGTAATAACGCAAACAGGCTGGCAAAAAAAAAAATGGGATTACGACCGTGGCGTAAACCGCCAGCATAGACCGCCACTTTAACACTCCGACTGCCACGGCGGTAGAAACAAACAGCGTGGCAGACACCGCCAACAGACAGACGGGAGACAAAGTACTGCCCACTGTATTACAAGAGGCCTATCCGCCACCTTTTCTGGGGCGGAACCAACGCTATCAAAAGCACGGCGGAAACAGTACACAGAAGGGAAAACACTCACCTCTCGACACCCAACGAGGAACTAGGACGTCATGGAGCCCGAACTTCAGGTGTTACCCATGTTGTTTTACCTTCTCTTGTACCAGGAGTATGAACGGCGGCGGCGGCGGTGACCAAGGTGAGTACTGCACCTACAACACAGGGGAGGAAAGAGAGTGACACACACACGTAACACGTAACACACAACACACCCACCCTCATCCTCACCCATAACAACTAACACACAAATACATGCAGCAACATTACATATACACCCCCCCACCCGTTTGAAGAATGCAAGGACAAAAGGAAATTATTGTAGCGATTGTAATCATTAAAAATCCATTAGTCAAAACTCCAAATTCAGTATATACAAATATGTACACCAGCTACACAAGTCCGGATAGTGTACTAATCATTGTTCGTGGACCACTGGGCCCAAAATGCATGGGCGAGGCCCACACATGATACCTGACTGGAAACGGAGAGAACACTGCTGGGGCATCAGATCGAAAATATACAGGCACCTCAGGGGGAGGGGAAGTGGGGGCACCTCAGCCTGATGAACGCACGACACCACTACTGCACGAGGGGGCTCCATGCCCATCGCTGTATCCTGGGGAGTGCAAAGCCACAATCTCTCAAGTCTCTCTAGTGGGTAGTGTGCCCACTGCTTTATCCTGGGGATTTCAAAGCCACAGTCTCTCAAGTCTCTCCAGTGGGAGGTTTGTCCACTGCTTTATCCTGGGGAGTGCAAAGCCACAGTCTCTCAAGTCTCTCCAGTGGGTGGTTTGCCCACTGCTTTATCCTGGGGAGTGCAAAGGCACAGTCTCTCAAGTGAATAACAGTCTCCACTGGTTCTGGAGGGGAGCTGGTGCCCAGAGTGCTTCATCCTGCCAAGGACTGAGGTAGTGGATGTGATACTCCACTGGTTCTGGAGGGGGTATGGTGCCCAGAGTGCTTCATCCTGCCAAGGACTAAGGTAGTGGATGTGATACTCCACTGGTTCTGGAGGGGGCCTGGTGCCCAGAGTGTTTCATCCTGCCAAGGACTGAGGTAGTGGATGTGACACTCCACTGGTTCTGGAGGGGGCTGTGTGCCCAGAGTGGTTCATCCTGCCAAGGACTGAGGTAGTGGATGTGATACTCCACTGATTCTGGAGGGGGCTAGGTGCCCAGAGTGCTCCAAAAGCAGCGTGGCCGGTACAATTCTCCCACCTCGGTGTGCGTGCCGCAAGATTTGCGGGGTTCAGGAAGCATGATACGCCATGGAGGCAGCGACATACCCCACACTGCTGCAGCTGCGTCTTCCACCTGCAAGTGCAAACAGTGATGGAAGAAATGCCTCATGGAAGCTGCTCAGGGTCCAGGAACTTTCATCCCGCCTCAGACGACTAACCACCGGGGATGGTAGCCATGTCAGCGGTGGTGCCTGTGTCCGAGGACGCCGCGGGGCCGGTGGTGGTGCTTGTGGCGGTGTCTGTCGCAGCAGTGCTTGCTGCAGTGTCTGTTGCTGAGGTGCTGGCAGCGGTGCTGGTGGCGGTGCATGGGTCAGCACCTGCTGAGGGACACAGCAGGACGTCTCCTGCAGCCTCGGATGGCTTCCCACTTGAGAAGAGGCTGGGGACTGTCACTGAGGCTGTAGAAGTGCCGGTGCAGTGCAGGTGGCGGTGCTTGCGGCAGTGTCTGTTGCGGCGGTGCTTGCGGCGGTGTCTGTTGCTGCAGTGCTGGCAGTGGTGCTGGCGGCAGGGCATTGGTCAGCACCTGCTGAGGGACACAGCAGTACGTCACCTGCAGCCTCGGACGGCTGCCCACTGGGGAAGAGGCTGGGTACTGTTGCTGTGGCTGTAGACGTGCCGGGGGGCGGTGCAGGTGGCAGTGCAGGTGGTGGTTGTGGTTGCGGGGCAGCTAGCTGTGTTCACCGCCGTACAGGTTGGCGTGGTCATGGACAGAAAGTGTGACACTGGTCCCTCAGTCGGTGCCACCATGCCCCCTCCTGACCTGCTCTTCAGCTTTTGGCCCTTCCCCAGCTTTAATGGTGCCGCAGTTGTCTTGCCACTATCCCCTTTGGTTTTTGCTGAGCCCTTGGTGGCTGGTACTTTCGGCTTCTCCCTCCGGGATGTGGGCACCTTTTTCACCTTGGCAGGTGGCGAAATGTCCTTGCCCTCGCTACGTGGCACACTGGCAGCCCTGGTGTGTGGCGCACTCCATGAACCCGCAGTTGCTGGCACCACTGTGCCTGAGGATGTGGTGGCTGAGGTGCTGGGCTGGGACCTGGAAAGCCTGGCCCTAGGTGAAGGGCGGTAGGGGGGAGGTGTAGGGAAGAGGTCAATGTTAGCCAGGAAGAGTTTTTTAGACACACTGGGACGGGAAGACGGAGGGGGTTTAGGAGTGGAGGAAGAGGTAGTGGTTGTAGGAGGTGTACGTCTGCTGAATTTGGGTGAAGGTGCATGGGCCGGAGGCTGTTGTGAGGTGGATGGATGTTGGGTGTGTTTGTGTACTTTGGGAGGAGGGCTCACTGACACACTGGGAGAGGACACTGGGGATGTGTGAATGGTAGTGGGGGTGGTGAGCGCACATGCATGGTGTGTGGTGATGGGTGTGCTGGTGATGCAGGCAGTGGCTGAGGATGTAGTGCATGCAGGTGTGAGTGGAGACGAGACAGGGAGGGAGGAGGAGGACGTGGAGGAGGGGGACACAGTGGAGGCAGTGGATGTTGCTGTGTCTGCATGGGGATGGTGCTTGTGTGAGTGCATGTGGGATGTGTGGTGCTTATGTTTGCCTGAGCCACTCTTGTGTGTTGATGAGTGTGCATGCTGGTCTGTAGGTGTGCTTGGGATAGGCTGAGGTACAGGGGATTGGGTCTGGGTAGAGGAAGTTGGAGGGGGGAGGCTTGACACAGGGACAATGGCTGCCATCAGTGCTGAGGCCAGAGCCTGAAATGCTCTCTGTTGGGCTGCCTGCCCAGAATGAATGCCCTCCGGGTATGCATTTCTTTGTTGCAAATGCCTCTCCACACCCTGGATGGCATTCACAATGGTAGATTGCCCAACAGTGAGGGATCTCAGGAGGTCAATAGCCTCCTCACTGAGGGCAGCAGGGCTGACTGGGGCAGGGCCTGAGGTGCCTGGGGTGAAGGAGATGCCTACACTCCTGGGTGAGCGGGCACGGGACACACGCTGAGGGGCTGCTGGGAGGGCGGTGCTGGTGGGGGGGTGGCGGCTGTACCTGTTGATGCGATGGGCACAGAGGTGCCTGCCAACACAAGGGAGCTCCCATCAGAGGAGGAGTTGCTGTCACTGCTGTCTGCTCCTGTCCCCGCTGTGGAGCTCCCCTCGCCCTCTGACCCACTGGTGGCTTCAGACTCCATTGTTTCGCCCTCCAGGGCAAAGTGGGTTGGAGCTCCCTCCTGCTCCGGTGCCAATGCTCCTCCGCCTGATGATGCTATTGCACACAAGAACAGGGAGACCAGAAAAAGGGGTGGGAAAAACAGAAGAAAGACATGTTCAGTGCATGCAACCCCACTACCGTTGGCGGACACAACACACAGGGAGCAGCCCTCTGCACTACGCCATGCACTGACAGTTCGTAGAAATTTCAGCTGACCATGGAGTACGAGGCCTAAGACCAATTGCTGCACACCTGGAAGTCACAGGAGCCTGACTAGGTGTAGATGGCTCTTACCACTGGCTCTTACCACTGGTGGGTTTCGGGTGCCACATGGCCTGCCTCACAAGGGACCTTGCCTACCAAGTTCGCCCTGGCCTAGGGGAACCCACTGCCCACCTCCCACACCCAGACACCTCGTAATGCACGCAGAGTCAGCTGAATGAGAGTGTACTCACCCCCTTATGGCTGCTGTGATGCCCTAATTCGCCCATCCAACTCCGTATAGGCCACTGCCAGGATCCGGAACATCAGGGGGGTCATGGTGCTACGAGCACCCCTCCCACGTTGGGAGGCCACCCCAGCTGGGCCTTCGCCGTCTTCTTGCTCCAGCGGCGCAGGTCCTCCCATCTTTTCCAGCAGTAGGTGCTCCGTCTGTGGTAGACCCCCAGATTCCGGATGTCCTTGGCAATGGCATGGCAAATACCCTTCTTCTGGTGGGTGCCAACCTAGAGGAATGGTACAGGGGAAAGGAAATGACTTACCCGTCCGGACCATCATGCTCATTGCCCCCCAGTTCCTACCCTTGCCCTGACGCTCATACACTCCCCATCCGCACATGCAGGCCTCAGCCCCCTCCATGTATCTTCCATCCACACTACTCAAAACAGGCATTGCCCATGCAGCATGCTCACAGTGTACTCAACTGTTTGGACCGTACAGTTGCGTATACTGGGGGGGGACCCCATTCACTAGTTTCTCCAACTCCTTCGAAGTGAAGGCAGGGGCCCTTTCCACAGACACATGAGACATCGTCGCTCCCAGACACAGGTTACAGCAGCACTTGCAGTGTAGGTCCTCTCCTGTTGAAGGTCTGGTATCAAGTGAGTGAACAGACAGAAAATGTCGGTCACGTCTGCAGCGGTGCGTACTGTCACCGGCGGCGTACATCATCATTGGCTCTTGGGACCCATAGGGCCCAATGTTAACCAATGCAGAATTGCGCCGCGGTCTTCGACCGCCCACCGCGACAGTGTAGAACACTAGCTCAGTTACCTCATATTCCTTGTCCCACCTTACAGGTCAGGCAGCCGCCATTTCAGGAGGCCACATGGGATGGATGTTAACTGCGTCACGCCTATCTAGGCCGGAAATATAGACAGATACCGGCACATTGTGCATTAATAACGTTTCTGCAAATAACACATTGTGATACCTCAGTGTTGGATGACTCTCTGCTCGCTGTTCTCCTCCATAGGGCACGTCCGCTGGGGCAGGTGATGAGATGGCGGCATTCTTCGGTGTACAGACCCCTGGTGGACCTGTCGACAATGGAAGACAGACACATCCTAGTCACATACAGAATTGATTGTGCAACAATCCAGGAACTGTGTGCCCAGTTGGAGCCGGACCTGATGTCAGATATCCGCCATCCCACAGGAATCCCCCCTCTAGTGCAGGTCCTGTCTGTACTCCATTTCTTGGCCAGTGGGTCTTTTCAAACAACAGTGGCCATGGCATTAGGGATGTCCCAGCCAATGTTCTCTAACGTGTTATCCAGAGTGTTGTCTGCCCGGCTGAAACACATGTGCAGCTACATCGTGTTCCCTCAGGTGGAGGATTTGCCCACAGTGAAAGGTGACTTTTATGCCCTGGGACATATCCCCAACATCATTGGTGCCATTGATGTTACACATGTGGCATTTGTACCCCCGCAGGAATTAATAGGTGTACAGAAACCGGAAGAGCTACCATTCTATGAATGTGAAGATGGTGTGTTTGGCAGACCAGTACATCTCCCATGTGAATGCCAAGTATCCTTGCTCAGTCCATGATGCTTACATTTTGAGGAATAGCAGCATCCCTTCTGTGATGGGGCAACTCCAGAGGCACTGTGTGTGGCTAATAAGTGAGCCTAAAGTCCCCACACAGTTTCATTTGCTGTCTGGGTATGGGGCTGTCCCTAAGGGTTAGTGTGTGTCTAACAGTTGTCCCTCGACAGTTGCAGGTGACTCTGGTAACCCCAACCTGTCATGGCAACTGACCCCAGTGAGGAATCCCAGGACAAGGGTAGAGGAACGCTACAATGAGGCACATGGGTGAACTAGGAGGGTGATCGAACGTACCTTCGGCCTCCTGAAGGCCAGATTCCGGTGCCTCCATCTGACAGGTGGCTCCCTATACTACTCACCGAAGGAGATGTGCCAGATAATCATGGCCTGCTGTATGCTGCACAACCTGGCTTTGCAACGCCAGGTGTCTTTTCTGCAGGAGGATGGGCTAGATGGTGGTCTTGTGGCAGCTGTGGAGCCTGTGGACAGTGAAGAAGAGGAGGCAGAAGAAGAGGATATCGACAACCGAACCAACATCATCATGCAATACTTCCAGTGAGACACAGGTAAGAAGATGTCACTGCTTCCCACATCTCATACTATTGTTTGAGCTAGCATAAGTCTGTAATTTTCATTTAGTGTATGGACCCTGACTTGTCACTTTGACTTTCCATTTCACAGATCTTGGTCCCACTTTGTGCCCTCTGCTATGTTTACTGCTGGCCTAGAGCTGTGTTACATTGGTATGTGAACAAGTAAATTGACATTGCTGTATTCCATAGTTATTGCAATTTCACATTTGTGAAAGCATAGACTGACTCCAGATTGTTTTGTGATTGAAGTGTGTTTATTCCTGTGCTAATAAGTGGAGGGGGTTGTAAAATGGGCTGGGGGGATGGTGGAGGAATGTCCATGGCAGAGTCTAATCTATTTGTTTCACAGGTGCATTGTCCAAAGGGGCATAGGAAGTGGAGCAATGGCAGTTTAAGGATGGACAGGGTGACATAGTGGGACAGAAGGGTGACATTCAGGGGGGTCTAATTTCCTGGCGGGGTCTTGGCAATGTTCTCTGTCTTGTTCCTGGATGTCAGGGACCGTTTGCTGGGTGGTTCTCCATCTGCAAGGGGTAGGGCGCTGGTGTCCTGTTGTTCCTGTGGCGGTGCCTGCTGTCCACTAGCACCGGTGGAGGGCTGTTCATCGTCCAGGCTAGTGTCAGGGGCCCCTTGTTGTGCCACTGTGTCCCTCCTGGTGTTGACAAGGTCTGCCAGCATCCCTGCAATGGTGACCAGGGTGGTGTTAATGGACTTCAAGTGCTCCCTGATCCCCAGGTAGTGTTCCTCCTGCAGCCGCTGGGTCTCCTTAAGCTTGGCCAGTACAGTTTCCATTGTCTCCTGGAAATGATGGTAAGCTCTCATGATGTTGGAGAGTGCCTTGTGGAGTGTCGGTTCCCTGGGCCTGTCCTCCCGCTGTCGCACAGCAGTCCTCCCAGTTTCCCTGTTATCCTGTGCCTCTGTCCCCTAAACCATGTCACACTGACACTGCCCCCAGGTCCCTGATTTTCTTGGGTTGGTGGGTTTGCCTGGGTTCCCTGTAGTGGTGGACACACTGCTGACTGACGTGTCCTGGGGGCAGAGAGGGATGGGCCCGCTGGGTGGGTGCTGTGCTGGTGTTTCTTGAGGGGAGAGACTCTGTGGTGGCTTGTGACAGTGTCAGGAGAACCGACTGTCCGGAGGTCCCAGATGGGCCGGGCTGGTCATCTTGATCCAGTTGTGCAGAGCTTCTGTCATCACTGTGGGCCTCTTCTGTGGGGGGACTGGATATGTCTGGCACCTCCTGTCCGGTGCAGTTGGGTAGGGGTCCTGTTGGGGTGTAAATGCATAATTATTGTATCTGTGTGTGCTATCGTGTGCAATGGGTGGTTGACCCTCTACTCCAGTGCTTGCATTATTGGCTTGGTCCTTGTGTGATTGGTGACTTTGGGGCATGAGTGAGTCTCTGTACTGGACATGCTTGGGTGATGGGTATCTATGCATTGGTGTTACATGCAGGGCTTGGTTTTGGGATCTGTGGGTTGTGTTGGTGGGGTGTCTGTGGGTTGTTGGGGTGATGGGTGTGAGGGTAAGGGTGGGACTATGTGATGGCATGCAGGTGGGATGGGGGGATATAGTAGTAAAGATTTGACTTACTAGTGTTCAGTCCTCCTGCTACTCCTGCGAGGCCCTCAGGATGCAGTATTGCCAAGACTTGCTCCTCCCATGTTGGTAGTTGTGGGTGAGGAGGTGGGGGTCCGCCGCCAGTCCTCTGAACTGCAATCTGGTGTCTAGAGACCACGGAACGCACCTTCCCCCGTAGGTCGTTCCACCTCTTTCTGATGTCATCCTGTGTTCTTGGAGCTATCCCACTGCGTTGACCCTGTCGACAATTCTGCGCCATAGCTCCATCTTCCTTGCAATGGACGTCTGTTGCACCTGTGGTCCGAATATGTATATAAATGGCTCTACCCAGATGATTTCCTCCACCATGAACCTGAGCTCCTCCTCAGAAAACCTGGGCTGGCGTTGAGGTGCCATGATGTGGTGTGGGTGATGTGTGAGGTGCTGTCTGTTGTGATGTGTGAGGGGGTGTGTTGGTGTGTGTTGTTTGAGGTGCGTGGATGTTGTGTAAGTGTTGGTGATGTGTGTATGTGAATGCTGGTGTTGTTTTAGGTAGTGTCTCTCTGTGGCCTGCTTTCAGATTTCTGGCAGTAAGGGTTTCTGGGTAATGTGGGTGTATGTGTTATACTGTTGTGGGTGTGTGGGTGTGGTATGTGTATCAGGTGTGTGTATCTCGAAATGTCCAATGTGGTTGTGTGTTGTATATGTGTGTGTATTTTGAGTGCGGCGGTGTGTACCGCCAATGGATTACCACGGTTGAAAGACCGCCGCATTGATTCGTGGGTTGTGATAGTGTGCGCGTATTCTTGTTTGCGTGACGGTGTTGGTTTTGGTATCACCAGTTTATCACTGACCTTTGGTGTGGTAGACTTGTGTGGGTGTCTGTATTGTGTCGGATTCCGGGCTGTGGGTCGTAATACCTGTAGCGGAATTCCGCAGCCCCAGCGGTATGTTGACGGTCTTCTGCACAGCCGTAAGCGGTATTTACCACCAGGGTTGTAATGAGGGCCTCAGTCTGCAATAGCAGAGATGGGTACAGCTGAATGTAGGGCCCTAGAGGGTGGCACAATCGATGGTGCTGACCTCAGGGGCCTACCCTTTGTACCTCCTGCCCCGTGTACCTAAGTATCATTTACTAGGGGCTTAAGGGGGCAGCTAAAGGTATCTCCAATTGTTCCAATGCATCACAACAGCTTAGGGAAAGAGCTCTGACCAAGGGAACCTGGTTAGCAGAGGCCTAGGGCACTAACAACTTCTAGACTACATCATATACCAGGTGAAAAGTAGGGGCTAACCATGTCAAAAAAGGCCTTTTCTCACTGAGCTCACCTGATCACAACCAAAGCAAGAACTGCAATTGCTGACATGTCTATCAATCACACTCCAGATCCTGTGAATGCAACAGTTCAAGACAGAACTAGCACAACACCACATCCCTATCACCCAGACAGGAAAAATGCAATTGATATTGCAACCACTGTCACTATATCAATGTAGAATTTCTGTTTACAGTCAGCATAGAGAATCCCTAGAATAAATTCCATTGATATAGCCAACTTACATATATACTCATTATGTCACTGTCCTCAATGTAGGCCCTATATTGTTAGACCCTCTACCATGTGTCACCATCTCTTCTGCTGTTGCCCTGACTGCAGAGCCATATAATCTAGCTACTCACAAACAACACGTGACACAGGCTGGTTAGGAACTTTTGGGACAGAAATGTCCTTTGAAATGTACCCCACCTTGGGTGCTCAACAGTACTGTTGTCCAGATACCAAATGCTGATTTTTGTTGTCATAGGCAAACACATATAATGCATGTGTCATTGACTGCAGTTTGGCTGGATTGGGAGGTGCTCTTGAAGCGCTACCCTCATAGTGGTGGAAGGCTACCCCCTTCACCAGGAGATAGGCAGCACAAACGCTGTGGTGGCAACCTACTTTGTTGTACTCAATAAGAGTGAACAGGTCCTTTTTAACTTTTAAAACCTCACTCACTTTTTAAAGCTCCGCTGCTTTGTGCTTAACTCACCCTTGGCCTACACCAGGTAGATGTTGAATGATGTACAGTGCAGGGGTGGTGTGTCTGAGCTGCTTTTATGTTTGCCTGGGAAGGGTAAAATACAATGATGGAGTTGTGTTGTGCAGTATGTGCATGGTGAGTGTTATACTGGGTGTATGCGAATCTCTGAGTACAGTACATGAATGATGCACTGCTAGGCAGCAGGTGCATGGTGGGTGCATGTACTGGGTGTATGTGTATTTTTGAGGAGTAAAGTACATAAATCATATAGAGTTATGCAGTGCCCCCATGGTGAATGTGTGTGCTGTCTTCACAAGTGCCTGCAAGTGGCAACACAGAAAGGCCACAGTACTAAGACGTGCGTGAGTGCACTCAGAGTTAATGTGTGTGGTGAATGTATGTATGTCTGGGGTGGCACCATACATGGAGGTAACAGTGCTGTATACTGTGGTGCTGTGTACAGACACTGTGTGCAAGTGTGCCAGCAATACTACATTACATAGAGGCAATTGTGTTTCATTTTGGGAGCCCTAGGCCTCAGAGCCAACTTTAGTGCTGATAGTGGCCAGTGCAACAATAATTTGTGGTGCCCCACTGACCTCCTCCTCCTACACCCTCACTTCCACCAGGCAAAAGAGGCCCTCATCTCTCCATAGCTCCTCTTTCACATACAATTAATTTGTCTTAAAAGAGTGGTAAAGGTTGGCTTTACTAATAATAACAAACCCTTTTTAGCAACATTAGAAATAGATAATGGAAGAGTGGATATCATAAACATGATCTACTAACCTAATTTATGGAGTTTCAGCTTTTTGATGACAGTTCATATCAGTCACTGTTTTATATTAAGGTTGTATCTTATGGACTGTGGTAATAAAAGAATCTCTGTGACAAAAGCAGTAATCCACTTAGCTGTCCACATACAATACAGATCTGTGATCTCCACTTCTGTGTTTGTTGCTGAACAGGAGCAGGAATTTGATTAATTTAGAGGAAGACTTACACAAGATACTCTGGTTGTCATTTAGCTCATTTAATCACATTGAATAGTGTAAGTTTGGTTTCACAATTCATGTCACTCACCGGGTGTGTGCATGTGAACACTATGGTGGTCATTACAACCTCGGCGGTCTTTTTACAAGACCGCCGAGGGACCGCCGTGCGGAAGACCGCCAGTAGTGGCGGTTTGCCGCTCTGCGTATTATGACTGTTGGCTGCTCTCTGTCCTTTTTCCGATGGAGAGCCGCCAACAGCGATACTGGCGGGCAGAGGGGAAGTGGAGGTTGCTCCACCTTCACCGCCACGCCAACAGAACACCGCCCACCGAATCACGTCCTCTGATTCGGCGTGGCGGTGTTCTGTTGGCGGTGTGGTGTCGGCAGAGCAGCCCCCATGGCTCCCATCCCCTCCCGGAGGATCGACAGAACAGGTAAGTCAATCTTCCGTTAGGGGAGGGGGGTGTTGTGTGTTGTGTGAGTGCATGGGGATGTGCGTCTGTGTATGTAGAGGGGGTGTGTGAGTGCGTGTATGCTTGCAGGGGTGTTGCGTGTTTTGGAAATGAGTGTGTGTATGTCTGTGGGTATGTCTGTATGGATGTGTGTGTGTATGTTTGTATGTGGGTGTGTGTGTCTGTGTGTGTGGATGTAGGCATGTATGTCGGTGTGTGTGCGTGTGTGTGTTGGTGGTGCCTGCGTGCGTGTCGTGTGTGTGTGTGAGTTCTGTGATGTTGGGGGTTGGGTGGGGAGGGGGGCCCTGCCACCTTTGGGGGGTGGCAAGGGTGGTGGGGGGTGTAGGAGAGGGAGTCGGGGTGGGGGGTGGGGGAGACCCCTATCAGTGCCAGGGAAGTAATTCCCTGGCACTGAAAGTGCTTACCGCCATGGATTTCATGGCGGTTCCAACCGCAGGAAATCCACGGTGGTAAGCCGGGTCAAAATACCACCGGCGGTATAGTGACGGCCGCCGGGCTCGAGGCCCAGGTCTCCAGCCCGGCGGTCGTCTCCGTCCTGGCGGGCGGAACAGAGAACTGGCGGATGACCATGGCTTACCGCCGCTTCTCCGCCTTTCGCCAGGGTCATAATGACCCCCTATATCCTTTGATATCAATGTATATGATATTCTGTTAATTATATTTTACAGGTCATCACTAAGAGTGGGATAGTTTCCCCATTTACATGAGATAAGTACCACTTGCAATACGTACAAGAGTAGTATACATACCTTCTTAGTGAGGCATATGTTTATTTAGGTCCTGATGAATCGCTGTTTGAAACGTGGGCACTGTTATGGTGAGAAACATGTTGACCATAGTATGTGTAGTGTTTATAACTTTTCACACACATTACCAAAAATTGACTAAAATTACAGGAGAGTAATTTACACTATGTTCTAATCACACCCATATCGGTGGTGTTCTTAAGGAGTCATGATAAGAAAAAAAAAGGAAAAAAGAATTTTAAAATTGCCAGACTATGCAGAATGTTTGGGGGAAAAAGTTTCAAGTGAGTGGTAATAGCATAGCACTGAATCTGTTTGTGGCATGAGTAGACAGTATCAGGTGCATAGTGGATGGTGAAAAGCCACTTTCTAGGTCATGCATGATCTGTCCATGGTCTTTAACACAGTCTTACCCACACTACTGATGTATTTCCTTTCTCAGCAGGGCATTGAGGGTAAAGCGCTCAGTCTACTGAAGTCTTTTCTGACTGATAGACATCAGATGGGGGCAGTTCTCAGCCAAAGACTTTTGTCTTCCTTGTGAGAAGCCTTAGGGCACTTTGAGTCCAACCATGTTCAGTTTGGATGTTTCCTCTTTAGCTAAACTGAGGAGTCATTTGGGTTCAAGGTTTTGTCGTACACTGATGTCACCTATCACTTATGATGTATCTTCAGTAACAGCCAATTTTGAGAGATTCGTGCTAGGGATCAGCTGGTGGATGAAGAATTACGTAAAGCTTAATGCAGACAAAACGGAGGTGTTGGTCTTTGGCACACAAAGTTCTATTTGGTCTTCCACCTGGTGGTCTGAGACCTTCGGCAACCCTCCAACTCTGATGAGTTCTTCCAAAAATCTTCGGGTTATATTCCATGATAAACTCTTGATAAACAAGTCACTTGAACTACTAGCTTCTACTTTCACATTATTAGATCTTTGAAAAACGTTCCCATTCATCCCTGCTGATCTGCACAAAGCAGTGGTTCTGGAATTGGTGTCCTCTTGGTTGGACTCCCCCAAATGTGCTCTATTTCAATATTAATCAAACCTCCTTTTTTAATGAGTCATAGGTGACTCAGAACACAGCAGTTAGGCTTATTTAGCACATCCCAAAGAATCAGTCAGTTTCTCAGGGTATGGTGGGTCTCCATTGGCTCCAGGTGAGGAAGTACATTATTTTCAAAGCCCTGTGTATTGCCCACAAGGTCATGCGTAACTGTGACACGCGGTTCTTTAGAACCCTACTCCATTGATATGGGCCCAAAAGGCTTCTGAGCTCCACTCAAAAAAGGGTAGTTGTGCCCAGAATTCATAGAGCTAGATGGGGTGGCAAATCTTTTTCTTATGCCATAGCTAAACTCTGAAATAAGTCGCCCATACATTTCTTGGGAAGTGAAGATTGTCTAATGTTTTGAAAACATCTAGAGACATGGTACCTTGCTGTTGATCTAGTAGCCTATTTGGGTTTCCTTTGACTGTGCTTCCCTGTTTTGATTTATCAGTACCATGACACCTGCGGGCATATGTTGCACTTTATAAATATATTTACATTTCAGATTTTCTTAAGAGGGAAAAATAATTAAAATCCAATTAAGTGAGTATGTGTGGGTACAGGTATTTTTTGGTCTTAAAAGGTAATTGTGTCAAGAAGGTTTTTTATCATTGCCTCATTAGAACTTAGAAAAGACCCACGTCATCCAGGAGGGTGGGATAACAAACTTGTAAAAACAGAAAGAATAGTTATGACGCAGGTCTTCAGCAAGTGGAAAAGTATTTAAGAGAATGACGGATTCCCTGAGAATCTCTGGTAAATAGAAAGTCCCCCACCATTTACTTGAATACGATCATACCTAATCTTGTAGCCCTTTGAAACTCCTAGGTTTAAATCGGGGGTTGAAGAATCATGGAGCCACATTTTGGTAAGGAAAATAGTATCTAACTTGTATGCGATGATGAGTAGTCGTAATTGATAGCAAACATTCACAAGGCTTTTCTAATTGATTCTGCAGATTCCTCAGTACATGAAGCCCCCTAGATGCCAGACTCAATACAGAAGAGGTAAAATGGGTCTTCTGTGCCATTCTTTGGTGCTTGACAAAGTCTTTGTGCCAGGCACTGCAATGGATGTGATGCAACTATAGTCATAGAAGCAGCACACAAGGAATTCCTTTTTTGCTTTTAACTTTGATGCGGATCCCGAGTGCTCTCCAGGTAATTTTTTTCTTCCAAAAATTGTTTTGATGCTTTGCAATCCAAGGTCAACCCAAATGCGTTGCTTTCCACCCCAACAGATAGGGAAATCCAAGAGGCTAGGCACCTTTGGTGAGAGAATCTTTTCTTCAACTAGCTTGGCCTTTCAGTTGCTGAACACAGCAGGGCTGTTGGGTTGATATTCCCATGCTCTATGGGACCCAACTGCACAGCTGCTGCCCAAGCTACCTGAAGAGTGCGGGCCATCTTTAACCAAGCAGTCGTTGATGGTCGGACACAGCTGAGTTTTCAATCAGCTGTGGACTGGACACTATGGACTCTGTAAGAAGGGCCATGGCCTCTACAATGGCACTTCACCACCACAACTATTTGGGTCTACTGGCTTTTTAGAGGACGTCTAAGCAACTTTGACTGAAAAGCCCACTGATGGCTTCTGCCTATTTGGTGGAAATGCTGACATGGTGCTTGAGTAGTTTTAAGAAAGATGGGTCATCTTTATCTCTTTTCCTGACCCTAACAGCAGTCTTTTCATCCCCTTCCCTTCCCAGCAATTTCATTGCCAGGGTTGCAGATTTCCACAGAGGGTGGAGAGCCAGACCCAGTGTGCTGTCCAGCCCTCTGCCTCTTTAGCTGCTGCTGCCTCCAAGCTGCTTTAGTTAGCTCTCCACCCAGCAGGAACATTCCATTGGCAGTAGGATCAGGCACCACCTACCCCAAAGGATCTAAATCACTTCCAAGTGTGCACTACACATTGTGAAGAAGGATATGTGCTTTGTTTTGTGGAAACCCTTCTATTTTTGCCACCATCCCCAGAAGGTCTGATTGAGGACTGTCTCTTCTTACGCTGTTGGGACATGCAGACTCTGTTGATCAAAGAAGCCATCAAGAGGGTGCCAGCACCAGAAGTAGGATGTAGTTGCTATTCCGGCTACTTTCTAGTTCAGAACAAAGATGGAGGCCTCAAACCCATTTTAAATTTGCACCCTCCCCAAACGCTGCCTGAAGAAAAATGTAGGGTGCTCATATTGGCTCAGGTATTTCCTGCCCTGGAGACTGGATGGTAGTGTTGGACTTTCAGGATGCTTATTATCACACAAAACACCAGCACTATCCTCTACGTGCTCCTAACAGACCCCTTTTTATCATGAAAAAACCTTACCTTGTCCTTCCATCACACCATCCACAAACACCCTCCTTGTCTTTTTACTAATGACACACACCAACACAATCCTTACACTCTGCTCCACCACACATATTATCTCTAGCTGTGATCAAATCTAACACAAATACTCCCAAATCCTGTCCATCCCCTCTTATGCACTTCAAACACCCTTCTCCAAAACACATCACTACCTTCTGTACTATTCAAATACCACTCAGCAGCAGTAACTCACATACAAATCCTTCATAGAAAAGCCCTACATCAATATCTCCTCTCACTACTCCACAAAAACAAAACAAACCACACACATCATCACACGAAAATAACACACACTGTCATAAAACTTTACATCACATCCACTCCGACCGTAATGACTACACAAGAAATATAAATCCTGACCAAACTTTAATCCAAAATTCATTCTCTTCACAAACATCTACCACATACACCCCAACGCAGCAACATTCATTCACCCGCATCTCATCCATTGCAAAAATCAGAGCCTTAAATTATGATCCACATGCTCCTCCACCACCCCAACCTATACTCCTTCCACCCATAACAGACGCAAACAAAATAAACAGCATGCCTCTCTCAACAACTTTGCAACCCCTGTCTATAACACAAGGCTACTTTACAAAAATAACAAAACTCATCATGTCACTCTCAGCCACCAAGTCTACCACCAGCACACACAGACACAACACAATGCCTCCTAAGCCTCCTGGATGAGGATCACAGTATGGAAAAAAACACTATTGTGACCCTCGTACAATTATTATCACAACTAATAACACACCTGCTACAAGCTCAAAATATACTGCTCACTCTTCTCCAAAACAAAATGTCACCACCAAAACACAAGTTCTAAACTGCCTAGTCATAAATTCTCAATCACTCTCAAAAACAAGCACCACTTCTACGACCTGCTCACTGACACACAACCTGACTTACTATTCATAACAGAATCATGTTTGGGAGATAACATGGCCCCAGTGTTGCATGAAGCCATTCCTCCATGCTATCAAACCATCATAGAAGACCGTATAGGCAAAAGAAGAGGTGGACTATTACATTCTGTTAGACTTTTCATCCTTGGTGTGGTCTCCCTTAACTTTTTGCCTCTGTTTCCCAGGTTGTTAATGTGTGCTAGACTTGTTTTTTGCTGTTTTTGTTACTCTGGGCACTTTACCACTGCTGACGAGTGCTAAAGACCAAGTGCTCCTATACAAAATGTGTATTTAATTAGTTCATCCATGATTGGCGTATTTGATTTACTAGTAAGTCCCTAGTACAGTGCACTAGAGTTGCCCAGAGCCTGTAAATCAAATGCTACTTGTGGGCCTGCAGCACTGGTTGTGACACCCACATTAGTATCTCTGTAAAAATGGCTCAGACCTGCCACTGCAGTGTCTGTGTGTGCAGTTTTAAACTGTAAATTGAACTTGGCAAGTGTACCCACTTGCCAGGCCTAAACCGTCCCTTTTCTTACATGAAAGGCACCCCGAAGGTAGGCCCTAGTTAGCCCCAAGGGCAGGGTGCAGTGTATGGTTATGGTAGGACATATAGGGGGTCATTCCAACTTTGGCGGGCGGCGGAGGCCGCCCGCCAAAGTAACCCCGTCGAAAGACCGCACCGCGGTCAAAAGACCGCGGGGGTCATTTCGACTTTCCCGCTGGGCCGGCGGGCGACCGCCAAAAGGGCACCGCCGGCCCAGCGGGAAAGACCCTGCAACAATGAAGCTGGCTCCGAATGGAGCCGGCGGAGTTGCAGGGGTGCGACGGGTGCAGTAGCACCCGTCGCGATTTTCACTGTCTGCAAAGCAGACAGTGAAAATCTTAATGGGGCCCTGTTAGGGGGCCCCTGCACTGCCCATGCCATTGGCATGGGCAGTGCAGGGGCCCCCAGGGGCCCCACGACACCCGTTCCCGCCAGCCTGGTTCTGGCGGTGTAAACTGGAGATCTTTTTATGATTGTTATGTCTTTTATGACTTGCTGAAAGTCGAATAAAGATTTTGTACTACTACTACATGACGACTCTTTTTGTTTTTTAATTAATAACTTGACTTGTGTATTGTGGATTTTTGTCATTTTAGTCTTGTTTTGTTTCGATAAATATTCTTTATTTTTCTAAACCGGTGTTGTGTCATTTTGTACTGTTTTCATTGAGTTACTGTAGGTGTTGGTACAAATACTTTCCACCTATCACTCTGAAGTTAAGCCTGCTGCTCATGCCAAGCTATCAAGGAGGTGAGCGGGGTTAGCTGAGGGTGATTCTCTTTTACCCTGACTAGAGTGAGGGTCCTTGCTTGGACAGGGGGTAACATGACTGCCAACCAAAGACCCCATTTCTAACACATTCAAACAAGCAATAAATCTCAGCAAAACAGACAACATTTCCATGCAAGATTGTGAAGCCCTTGTCACCAGATGCAAACCTACACCAACTTCCTATTATAACTTTACAGACCACTGCCTAACAATTCAGAATTTCTAGACACAGTTTCAAACCTTATAATGTTATACTCCAACCTATACATTCTAAGGGACCTAAACATTTGGTTTGACAAACCCAATATGCCCTATCCAAAAACTATCATGCCTGTCCTAGTCATATTGAACCTACATCAGACTGTACACAATCCCACAAACATCGGTGGAAACTCCCTAGATGCCACTTTTGCAAACACAGAACTGGTTACAGCTCAAAATATCACACCAGTCACATAACTGGACCACCATTTGGTAACTTTTCAACAAAAACAACACAAATCAACACACCCAAGACTACTTTACAAATATCCATTGATCGACCATTGAACAAAGTAAATTTTGAAGACTTAGAAACAGCCAACACAGTTCTAGACACAATACATTCTGCTCAACAGCTTTATGGGTGGCAATAGGAAGCTTTTGATGTACTAATGCCATTCAAAAGAACTAAATAGGACAAAAGAAAACTAACACATTGGAGAAATGCAGAACTTAAAAAGATTTAACAAAAACCAGAAGGCTGCAACGAACCCAGCTCAAAACACACAACATTCAAGAAAAACTTCACCTAAGCAAACTTAACAGAATATACAAATTATCAATCAAAAAAGCTTGAAAAAGGTACTACTCAGACAGAATTAAAAATGTTAAATGTGCAAATAAAGAACTTTATAAAAATTCTCAATGAATTTCGAAAACCTAAATGCCTGGTAGGAACTCATCCCATTACTCAAGAATTAACAGACAAACTGGCAAATCATCACACAGCCAAGGCAGACACACTGGACTCCTATTTAAAACAAAGGAAAACCACAAGCACCAACCAGGTTCTTAAAACCATCTCCAAGGGTAAGCCAACCCTGCCTCTGCACTCTATCACAAAGTGATTTTATGGATTTGATCAAAGCAAGCAGGCCTTCTGGCTGACCTTCTGACCCTTGTCCAGCACACATCTTCAAGAACATTATTTTATCTACCTCTACTGCCACGTCCATAACAAGAATCATCAATAATTCTTGAACTATGGGAACCTTTCCTGAAGACCTCAAAAGGCATGTATTCATCCATTATTAAAGAAAACATGCCTGGACCCACATGACCCCAACAACCGCAGGCCAATTATAAATGGACCTTTCCTGGGCAAACTGATAGAAAGTGCACTCCACAAAAGTAATTGAAGATAACTTCATACTTTCAAACTACCAAATTGGATTCCGCCCAGGAAGAGGCACAGAATCTGTATTCATCACCATCTGGGATGATCCTAAAAACATAGTCAACCACAATGGAGTTGCTGCACTTCTTTTCTTGGACCTCTCAGCTGCCTTTGACACTGTTGACCAAGACACCATAATTCACTAAGACTCGACAAAGCTGGCATAGAAGGAACTGCTCTTGACTGGATCACATCCTACTTTCACAACAAAACACACTAATACTCCTTAAATTGGAATGCCCCCAAAACATTGAAAACTCACAAATCTTCCGTTGCCACAGAGCTGTTGAAGAGTGGATGACTTGGTATCACGATCTTAATGCTTCTTACTGCGGTTATCTGTCAATCGTGAAGCACCACCTGGTCTCTTGCTGGTTCTGCACTGACCCAGGTAAGGGAGACCCTTTTCAGTAGCCACGGTGCTGCTGATAAAGTAACACCAGGCATACCATGACCTCCAGAAGGAGTCCCAGAGGAAAAAATCCAATCCTGGGAAAAACCTCAGAAGCAAGGAACTCCTGAAAAAGAGGTAAAAAAAAAAAAGAGAAGTGTAATATGAACTGGAAACAGCAAAAACTGCAGACAAGAAAAAACAGGAGAAGTCCAAAAAATCACCGGATACAGGAGAGAGGAGCACCACCAGAACAGAAGTGTTTGCAACACAAAGAACAGAAGTCCAACTGTGCTCATATATTGGAAAACAGGAAGTTCCGAAGACACAATCTTGAATTTCGGAAAGCCAAATTAGAGTGAATGGAAAAATAGCCATGGTGTAAAAGAGGAAGCATAGCATGCAGGGAATGAAACACAGACTCCTGGGAAGAAGAAAATATGGCTAAGACGGAAACCACAAGGAAGGAGAAAACAAGAAAAAAGAAGAAGAAAAAAGACAGAAAAAATAGGTAAGAGAGATTATAAGGGCAAAAGGCGGGCACAGCGCAAAGCAGTGCCCAAAGAAAGTTGTACCCGTCACGCTGTGGACTGAAAAATAGGCAGCAGCCCAAAACACAGCCCGCGGCAGAAACGGCCATCCAGGACACGGACCGACGATCTGACTGTGGTCTGCAAGTAGGGCACAGCAGGTCCTTGCAGCGTCACACTTGGAGCCATCTCAAACTAAATGCTTCCAAAATGGAAATACTCACAGGTGGCGCCTGGAAAAATTATGACCCATTCTGGCGTGACAATCTGGGATGACCTCCTCAAGTATTTAAGGAAGTTAAACACATTGGAATTACCATGAACTCCAAGTTAATAGTGAATGTCCAAGTGGACAAATTAGCAGGATCAATCTTCATCACCTTGAAAACTCTGCGATGCATCTTCCCCCACCTCGGATTTCCACACAAGGTCCAGACTATTATCTATTTTGTACTATCTAAATTTGATTGCACCAATGGCCTTTACCATGGATCATATCTATCTACTATGAAAAAAATAAAATGCATTCAGAACTCAGCTGCCAGACTACTAAAATATGTAAAGCCACAGGTCTACATCTCCCATGACTTGAGGGTACTACATTGGTTGTTGGTTGCCAGAAGATCTACTTTCAAGCTGCTTTATGCCACCCATAAAGCAATACATGGAACAGGACTGCTTTTCTTCAGTAATAAAAACACCAAATACTTTAAACAAAGAAACCTCCAATCAAGATAGGTTCTCTGCCTTAAAACACCACCATACAAGAAAAAGATATCCTTTTCTGTTGAAGCAGCTAAACTATGGAATTAATTACCCTCGAATATAAGATCCACGGATAAGTATGTTATCTTCAGAAGACTACTCAAGAATTGGCTCTTTCCTTCATAACCACCATATCCAAAAAGCAATGGACTACATATGCCTCCGTGGGTAAACATGTATAATCTGATTATGTGTATATATCTATATATGTGTATTTCTTTAAGAAATATGTATAATTACTATTTTATAATAACAAAATATATACATACTCTTTAAGCCTGTTTAACAAATGGATAGTATATTCATTGTTAAATGTATATATGTCTGTATGTGTGTGTATGTATATATGTGTGTATCTATGTATATATAAGTATATGTATATAACGTATGCATGTGTGTCAATCAATCAATCAATCAATCAATCAGTACATTTATAAAGTGCACTACATACCCGTGAGGGTCTCAAGGCACTGGGGAGAAGAGAGGGGGGTGCTGCTACTGCTCGAAGAGCCAGGTCTTGAGGTACCTTCTGAAGGTGAGCAGGTCCTGGATCTGTCTTAGGTCGGACGGGAGGGCATTCCAGGTCTTGGCGGCGAGGCAGGAAAAAGATCTGCTGCCAGAGGACTTGCGTTGGAGGCGAGGGCGAGGTTGGAAGAGCGGAGTTGTCGGGTGGGGATGTAGAAGCTGAGTCTGTTGTTAAGGTAGGCTGGTCCGGTGTTGTGGAGTGCTTTGTGTGCGTGGGTTAGGAGTTTTAAGGTGATCCTCTTGTCGACAGGGAGCCAGTGCAGGTCTCTCAGGTGGGGAGTGATGTGGCTGCGGCGGGGAATGTTGAGGATGAGTCGGGCGGAGGCGTTTTGGATGTGTTGGAGGCATTGCAGGTGTTTGGACGGGATGCCTGCGTAGAGTATGTTGCCGTAGTCGAGCCTGCTGCTGACGAGGGCCTGTGTTACTGTTTTTCTGGTTTTGTTGGGATCCATTTGTAGATCCTGCGAAGCATGGAGAGGGTGTTGTAGCAGGAGGAGGAGATGGCGTTGACCTGCTTTGACATGGAGAGGGATGAGTCGAGGATGAAGCCAAGGTTGCGTGCGTGGTCAGTTGGTTTTGGTGGGATTCCCAGCGAGGCTGGCCACCACGAGTCGTCCCAGGCAGAGGGGGTGGGCCCAAGGATGAGGACCTCCGTTTTGTCTGAGTTCAGTTTTAGCCGGCTGCCTCTCATCCAGTCGGTGATGGCCTTCATGCCCTCATAGAGGTTGGTTTTGGCGGTGTGTGGCCAGGAGATGATGCTGAGGTTGTGTTGGCGGCCCACTTGTGTGAGGGGGGCCATGTAGATGTTGAACAGCGTCGGGCTGAGGGATGAGCCCTGGCGTACGCCCCCAGATGATATTGGTGGCTTCAGACTGGAAAGGGGGGATGCGGACTCTCTGGGTTTTGTCGGAGAGGAAGGATGTGGTCCAGTCAAGGGCTTTCTCTCGGATCCCTGCTTCGTGGAGGCGGATTTTCAGAGTGTGGTGGCAAACTGTGTCGAAGGCGGCTGACAAGTCTAGGAGGATCAGGGCTGATGTTTTTCCATTGTCAAGTTGGCTTCTGATGTCGTCTGTGGCGGTGAGGAGAGCAGTCTCGGTGCTGTGGTTCTGTCTGAATCCGGACTGGGAGGGCTCGAGGATGTTGTTGTCTTCGAGGTATCGGGTGAGTTGTGTGGTGACGATTTTCTCATAGACCTTCGCCAGGAATGGGAGCAGGGAGATGGGCCGGAAGTTCTTAAGGTCTTTGGGGTCCACCTTTGGTTTTTTGAGTAGAGCGTTGATTTTAGCGTGTTTCCAGCTCTCCAGGACTCTTGCTGTTTCGAAGAAGATGTTGATGACCTTCCGTAGGTGTGGTGCGATGGCGGTGTCCGCTTTGTTGTATATGTGGTGTGGGCACCGGTCTGACGGTGATCCGGAGTGGAGGGAATTCATCTTCGTATTTGATGCTGGTCCAGGAGGTCAGGCGGTTGGTGAGGGTGGAGTTCGTGGAGGGGGAGACTGGCGTGTTTGAGGTAGTAGGGGTGTTGAAGCTATCGTGGATGTCAGCGATCTTTCGGTGGAAAGCAGTGGCTAGGGTGTCGCACAGTTCTTGGGAGGGAGGGATGTCATTGACTGTGGCGCTGGGGTTGGAGAGCTCCTTCACGATGTTGAAGAGTTCTTTGCAGTCGTGAGTGTTGTTTTCCAGGCGGGTTTTGAAGGAGGATCTCTTTGCTAGACTGAGGAGTTGATGATGACTGCATGTGGCGTTCTTGAGTGCTGTGTGGCTGTCGGGTGTGCGTTCGTGGAGCCATTTCTTCTTGAGTTTACGGCAGTTGCGTTTGGAGGCTTGGAGGTCGTTGGTGAACCAGGTGGCTTTCTTGTCGGTTTGGTTGTTTTAGGGTTTTTTGAGAGGTGCGAGGCAGTTTGCGCAGTCGTCGATCCATAGCCTGAGGTTGTTGGCAGCGATGTCAGGGTCATTGTGGTTGGTGGGCAGTTTCTGGGCTAGGGCGTTGGTCAACTGATCTTCGGTGACTTTGCTCCAGCATCGACGGGGTGGTCGCTTGGTGGTGTTTGGTTTGTTTCTTGAAGGTGAAGTGGATGCAGGGGTGGTCGGTCCAGTAGAGTTCAGTGGTGCGGTTGAAGGTGATGTGGTCGCTTGTGGAGAAGATGGGGTCTAGAATGTGGCCGGCGGTGTGGGTGGGTGTGATGATAAGCTGTCTAGCTGGGTGTGGACTTCGAGTGTGGCCTTGTGGACGATGGCTATGCCTCCTCCAGTTCTGTTGATGCGGTCTCTGTGGGAGATCTTGTACCTGTCCGGAATGGCTATGGCGATGTCAGGCGCTGAGGAGTCGTTCCACCAGGTTTCGGTCAGGAAGGCTACATCGGGGGCGGTGGTGTCGAGCAGGTCCCAGAGCTCGATGGCGTGCTTACGTGCGGAGAAAGTGTTGAGGAGTATGCAGTGGAGGTGGTTGGTCTTGGTTCTGGGAGGTTTATAGGTTCTGACGCAGGTGAAGCTGCAGTTGCGGCAGGAGAAGGGTCCGTGTGTGTATTTCGGAGTGGCCTGGAAGCAGGTGGTGTCTCGACCGGTGTTGAGTGCGAGGAGTGTGCTGGCATCGTAGCGGAGGCTGGCGGTGTGGCTGTTGCGGGGTCCAGGGTTTCTGGCATTGGACGCCCCGGCGCGCCCGCTGCCCAGGCGTGCAGCGACTGCCATTAAGAAGGGAGGGGGAGGGAGGAGCAGCTGGGAGGTGGGAGGAGTAGGCGTCTGCATGTGTAGATACCTATATATGTGTATATTATTCTATGCTTAACATGCGCATAGGTCATTGCTTAGTTCCTAGATGAGTTGTTAGATTAGATACTTATGAAACTGTTTTCATTTTGAGCAAATATCATCTACACCATTTATCTGCAAGCATTTCACTAGTGAATTATTGAGGAAAGATAAAATAATGTTAGAAAAGTACACAATTAAATTAAGTTCAAGTAGTGCAAACCTTGAAAGTCGGTTTCTATACAACGTTAAATCTTAAAATATTATGGGCCTGATTCTAACTTTGGAGGACGGTGTTAAACCGTCCCAAAAGTGGCGGATATACCACCTACCGTATTACGAGTTCCATAGGATATAATGGACTCGTAATACGGTAGGTGGTATATCCGCCACTTTTGGGACGGTTTAACACCGTCCTCCAAAGTTAGAATCAGGCCCTATATCCATTATTATATTCCTTACACATATATTTCCTTACTATGTATTTACGTATTTAATTATTACTTTAATCCTAGTGTAAAAGAGGAAATACATTTTTACTCCCTCGTAAACTTTACTCTGTCTTACCATCACCTTATAACTCTATCAATCTGTCCTCCTTCCCGACTGTCTGACTGATCTCAAACCCATTCTACTACTATAATCTTCAAAATAATCCTACCTAAGCTCTTCCCCCCTCTACCACTCCTGGCTCACCCTAAATCTCAGTTTACTACTATGATCTCCCAAACAACCCTACTAAATTCTCCCTCATTTATCTCATCTTTGATTCATTCAAAACCCCTTCTACTACTATGATCTCCCTAACCCCTTTCTACAGACTGTTCCCTCGCCTATCTCCCCTTTACTCATCCCAAGCCTCATCCTATTACTATAAACTTCCAATTAACACTTCTGGATTTCCATTACTCCATTTAATCCAACTAACAAACTAACATATCCTCCGCTCAAACTAACTTAAACTAATACTAATATTGTACTCATATTCCCGTATACTAATCCACCACTAATCATTTTTGGGATGGAGTAGCATGCTACTTGCCAAAAAGAGCTTTGATGCCTCATCAAGGGTAGTAAACGCTATATAAATGCAATTACAAAGACAATTACAATTTTCCTCCATCTTTATACTGTAAGTAGAGGATACCTTTGTAGTTGTGGAGAATTAGGCCATTATAACTGATATTTTCCCTCTCTCTGTTTTTAATCTTGACATAGGTTCCTACCCATGCAGTGATTAATTAATTAATTTAGGCACCTATAGTCATTTTTAATTTCACAGTATCCAGTCCTCTCTTTTTACCCCATCCCTTCCGATAGCAGCGATCAAAAGGTCTCTAGTAAAGAGCCCCCTTGTGGGGCCCATCAGGCATTGCAGTGCCAGCCTGTGAGGAGCAATGCCCAATGATGAACCATGTCACCTATGGGTGAGTGAGGACAATTGTTCTACATAAACAAATATGTGTTGACCTGGTGACTTCCCACCTAATTGGCTAAGTGGGTCTACATCATTGGAACGTGACTCCCCACCTAATTGGCTAAGTTGGTCCACATCATTGGAACCATCATACTGTCATAATAGTGAGTCTAAAATCCCTACATGTACTACTAAAAATCTACATGAGAGCAATTGTAGTGTTAGCCCTAACCTGCCAATATAGTCTCTGTGAGGAAACCCAAACCCCATACCTGTGTGATAGGTAGAGAGAGATCTGTTGGTCTGCTGGCAGTCCTTCCAGGTAGATGGAGAGAAGACACCGGGTTCAGCAGAACTGTGTCGATAGGGTGCAGCATAAGATGGCTGGCTGACTAAAATGACCCCTCTATCCTTGGCTTAGGCAGCGTGTCGTTTTATAATAAAACATGTTGTTGTTCTAAGAACTGCCCCAACGTGATAATATGTCTTTTCTATGTAAGGTAGACATTGCACTCTTTGGACCCTAAATACCCAGTAAGTAATCACATATAGCCTTGCACAGCCTTGGGCTGAGCACAAGGTGAAATGTTGTGCAAAAGAACTGACAACAAATTCTGCATGGAAGGGCAACTGTCAAAAATTAATAAAACATCATTGCTAAAATGAAGCTAAGCTTTTGCTATATTAATGAAAAGGAATAAATAAAATGAATTAGGTGAAAGGGCACAGGCCTCAGACCCAGAACTAAAATAAATGTGCCCATGCTAAGTGCTAAAACAACCCCACAACACCAGAAGAGGGCTGCAGTGAACATAGCTGTGTAAAGGTTGCAGTACAGTAAGGGCGTAAGCCTGTGTTGCACTGTTGCAGCAACATTGTGTGCTAGGAGAGGCCACCATGGAAATGACAGCTTTGCAGAGAATGTCTGGAGCCTGAGCAATGCCATAAGGGCTATCCCATATGCCAAGAGGGGCCGCCATGTTAAGGATTGCCATGCAGTAAAGGCCAAAGTCTTGTGTGGCAGTGGAGTGACACCTCCAAATGTGAGAAGGGTCAGGAGCATGCTTACTGTTAGCAGCGGTGACCAGTAGGTCACCAGTAGCAAAATGGACTGTATCTGACCTGAACCTGTGAACCGAGTGAGGTCGCGAAGGAAATATTATCATCTGAATGAGATCAAGATCAGGTGCCTCTAAATCAACTGCCTTCCCTGCAGGAAGAGCACAGAAACACCTCTTATCACTGCTGGATGACAACAGCGTAGGCTTCGGAGGAGTGTCTGTGCCTGTTGAGTGCTGCTGTGATGCTTGTGTGCAGCTGACTCACCTGAGCAGGATCAGAACTGGTGAGAGTGCCCACCAGCAGGGCACCATCCAAGATGCTGCATGTTTTCTCTCTGCCAGAGCGTGTAATACTTGTGACAGGCCTACCAGGACATGGGGACTCACTGCTAAAAGAGCTGCTGTGCTAAGGCACTTTTGACTGTAGTCGAAGAGTTAGAGTGGACTCTTGAGTTAATGGCCTACTGGTGAGCATTTCATGTCATGAATGCGGTCATCGGTAAATGAGGAATAACCCCTATCACAAAGCGAGAAACAGCTGGGACAGGGATTTACCAATGAAACGCTAGAGCCCCAACATTAGAGGAGAAATGTGCTGTTGCTGTGAATGTTGTAACTTTCCTTTGAATGAATAGAGTTAGAAATGAAATCCTTTTTTTTTAAATTAAAAGATACATTTGTGGCTGGACATTGATTTATTGCTGCTGATCCTCTTTGAGATATGAGCTGGATTCACTGCAGCCACACCTTCCCCCCCACTCCCACCAAGGGAGCCTGAGACTGCTTGCTCTTGTCTACCACTGAGAGTCAAGTGCAGAAGGAGTACTTTTTCCCCAGTTGCTCAGAATCCATAGTAGGACTGGTCCCGGAACTTCAGTAGTAAAAGTTGAACCAATAGCGACTGCGAGCCCCATGGCCCTCCGAAAGGGGTTATGCCAGCCACCATATTTTGACCCAGTACTTGTCAATGCGTGTAGTGCTCAGCACTTTGAATAGAAATGTACTTGCAAACTTCACTTCATCACGTATTGGCATAGGAGCAGCAGTCTATATGGTGGTTGTATTATCATGTTAAATATCTACAATCTTGAAACATCACATGCACCCATAACTTTTATACCTAAACTATCATGAAACCTTAGGCTTTACTAACAAATGTGTACCAAGCTGCATCTCCACACTGTGTTACTGACAAATTAGAGATGTACTTCTACTATGTGCAGGGTACATTAGGAGTGACTGAGCACCAGTACTTAACATACTACATCACCATGGCCTAAGGCATTGATACATAATACATTTGACAAAATGTATCTGCCAACCTATATATGCCTTTGACATCTTCTGTAAGAAATTGGGTTATTGATTGAGGGGTTGGAAAACCTACTCAAGCAACAATCACAATCGCTGTCGGGATGAACCATAAAAAAGTGGCAAAATTAACCTGTATTTAACCCTCTGGTCGCTTGGCACAAAAGCCGTCAGGTTTAACTTAGACTCAATTTGTAAAGTATTTATGCAACAGACAAACAGTAATAAAGTTAAAACACAACTCAAGAAAAATATCAAGCATTTTTAAAAATAAAATGACATGCTAACAAATTAAATCCAATCTGTACTACCAGAGTTATGATTCTTTTTTTTTTTTTTTTTATGTAATCTAGCTCCTAAAAGATTAAACGGCCAACCATGGGTATTTGAGTGCATGAAACAGGGTCAAAGTCAAAAGCTAAGGCTGACTGCGATGGAGTGCGGGTGGGATGCAAGGGGTGAGTTGGTCCCAGTCTCCGCTTACCTTTGGAGAAATTCTGCAGAAACGTTCCTGAGAAGGTAGAGTTCAGCAGAGCAAGGCAGCAGACTCTGTCCAAGGAGAAGTCATCAAAGCGGAGAACTACTGAACAAAGTGTCAGTGAAACCATCAACAATGTCAGTTAAAGCTCAGAGTGAGAAAAATGGATTTTCAGGCCAAGGAGGTAGTTGTGATCGATGGTGAGCTGGTCGTTTTCGAACCCAGTGAAGATCTTTACCTTCAAACTTAGCCAACATTTTGGAAGTCAAAAACCTCCAGTGGACTAGAGCTGCAGGCTCCAGCCAAAAAGGGCTCCATGGGCCTGCTACCACCACTAAGAGATAGTGCTGACATAAACTGAATTAATGAATGTGTGGATTTCATAGAAAGAGAAATACCGGAAAGAAGAAAGCCAGGATTTCAGTGGCCTATGGCAAATGGACTCTACAGCCAACATCTGCAATTCAATGGGCAGCTGGTTCCATGTCTTAGCGGCCAAAAAACAAAGGACTCAAGTGCTTGAGCTGCAGCACTACCAACAAAGCTGCCTTCGCTGAGTACAATGCTCTTAATGGACAATAGGGTGAGAATCTTTCAACAAGAGAGTGAGGACTCACAAGAAAAAGTGTGTGATGAACCAACCCTAAAATGTTTAAACTAACCTACTTCTTGATAAGATGCCGATGAAGAGATCTTAGATGAAGGGTAACATGGTAGGCCTAGAAAGCCTCAAAATAAGATGAGTATGACGTTCTAAAGCACACAAAATTGACCAAGCAGGGCTTCCGACTGCCCTAAATAAAGTGTATTGACATAGTCAAGCCTAGATTTGCTGCAGCAGAGAAGAATGTAGTGGGAGCTATCACAAAGTCAGGCCGATCAGCAACCCACCCAGGGTGGATCGGCTGACAAGTAGGTCCCAATGTTCTTTAGGTTCTCTAGGTAGTGTTTAGTGAAAAACATTTTCTAAGGTTTTAGAGTTAGGCAGGAGCAGTACCACCAACATCTCTTTCAAGGGTCAAGTTAGGACTTACTCCAGCAGAGACCTGGTCCAGGTTTCAAGGTCTCAGGAGCTTGTGATGTCCCTGTAGCATTTACAGGAGGCCAGCCAACTAGCCTTGGAGTCACATTTGGTGGCCCTGGGTTCAAAGAGATGATCCAGTTTGTGTTCAAGCAGCAAAGCCGTCCTCTGGTAGAAGCATGGCTTTCCTGTGATAAAAGCACAACAGTCCTTCTGAAATCTTCCACAGATCCTGGGGTATACTGAATAGATGTTCTGAGGGTGCAATATTTATATGTGGTGCCAGCATTTCTGTGTGGGAGAACACCCTGTCCTACTCCCACGATCTGGTTCTGGAACATTCTTCCCTTCCCCTGCCAAGGATCCGTGACGTCTGGGGTGGCAAACAGTTAGTGTCAGGTTTCTTTGTGTGTGCTGGAGACAAGCCTTCTGAAGTGTAACTGGGGCAGGAAACAGCTCAGCCTCCAGCCGTTCTGGCACGATGGCCCATCCTATTCACATGTAGTCCTCGTTTGTCTCACTGCCTGGAATCAATACACAAAGCCCAACAACAGAGCCAATCACAATCATGTGACCCAGGACACTGGCAGAGGCGCAAAAAATTTGAACAGGAAAATGCCAACTTACCAAAAGTAGCATTTTTTTCAGAATTGAGAGGTAAAATTGGATTTTACCACTAAGGATGAGTTGAAATTACAACCCATTTGAAGCTAAACATGACATCTCTACCTGCTCCCAATCCAACGAAAACACTTATTAAATGTAGTACAGTAACCCAGTGTTAGGCAATGGGAGAGATAGGCTTTACAAAAGTGAAAAATAACTTTAGGGGTTTTTCACTACCAGGACATGTACAACTTAAACCCAGCTGTTCTATGTGTCAAACACAATGCACCCTACCCTATGAACCTTTAGGGCCTACCTTACAGACAACTTATATGTATGAAAAAGGAAGGTTTAGGCCTGCCAAACGGTTTATATTGCAGGTTAAAACTGCACTACAGGTTGCAATGGCAAGCCTGAGACACATTTTGCTACTTTAGTGGGTGAAGGACCACTAGTAACATTTACTTTACAGGCCCTGGATGCATGTAGACCATATATTGGGTAATCATAAGTAAATTTAATATGCCAATCAGGTGTAAGCCAAGTTTGCCATGTTTTAGGGCGAGAGCTCAAACACCTTAGCACTGGTTAGCAGTGGTAAAGTGCAGAGAGACCTAGGGCCAGATGTATGATTCTGGCCCATTGCGATTCGGTAATTGCGATTTTTAAGAAATCGCTATTACTGACTGGCAAAGGACCATGTATCACATTTGCGAATCGGTAATAGCGATTTCTTAAAAATCGCAAATGCAAATACCGAATCGCAAATTGCGATACTGGCCCAATTCGCAGCTATGGGCCTGTTGGCCCATAGCTGCGAATTTTTTGCATTTCCAAAATTGCAATTTCTGAACCAGAAATCGCAATTTTGGAAATGCAAAAGGCCAGGGTGCTGGGGGCCTAAGGCCCCCTCTCCTGCACCCCATTTTTTTTTTTTTTTAACATGTAAAGTACACACATGCCAAAAGGGAATGTGTGCTTTACATGTTACATTTAAAAATGCAGTTTTACTGCATTTTTACATTTTGCACCAGGTTACCACCTGGTTGCAGACCATGGTGTTTTGCATGTGCAAAATACCATTCTGCGAAAAATCGCAAATTGCGATTTTTTGCAGAATTGCCTTGCAACCTGGATTTTGCGAATCGCAAATTGATATTCGCAAAATCCAGGTTGCAACGCAAAAAGATCGCAATTTTTGCGATTTCTATTTTGTGGTCTGCGAATGCCTTTGATGCATTGCAGACCACTATTTTGCACTCGCAAACGGCCGATTTTGCCGTTTGCGAGAGCAAAATATTTTAATACATCTGGCACCTAATGACTACAAAAATGAATTCAGATAAACAGGAGGAGTGAAAGCAAGCAGTTTGGGGGACTAACAATAAAATGTCAGGTCTAACATCTTCTATACAAGTGCCATATGACCGTGACTATTATTGTCAATGCTTATTCAACACAGGAAATCCTTAACCTTCAATTGCACTATTTAGCATCTACATCACAACTTTAGGATGGTGCAATAGTGAGATCTCATGAGGTGTTCAAAATAATTGAAATTATTATCATATGATGACAATAGATGGCTCTGTGCTCCTCTTCACAGCTGCATTGTCCAACATCCCCCCCTGATTACTACACTTCATCTCAGCCATTGGTTTGCAACAGGGAAGAGAAACACAATACTCTCCCATCCTGCATTTTCCATATAGCAACCTCCCTCTGTGCCATCAAAAACTTGGTCAAGTGAGCCCATGATGCATGAGTAGGGGGGTTGCCAGGCAAAGCCTCCTCTTAGGGATGAGGAATGTCTTGAAAAAGAGTTTGCCGTGAAACACACACTGCATATTTCAAATCATACACATAATTCCTTCTACATTATATGGCTTTCAGAACAAGACTTGTTACGTCAGATAGCATTGCTATGTTACTTGGCATTTTCAGATGTTACAGGACCCCAGGAGTGCCTTTTAATGAAAATAATTTTGGGAGGATCCCATGAAGTTGTTATTTGCATTGCGACATGACATCTATCTTCACTGAGCAGTTAGATTTTTTGGTTAGTTAACACTGTTTACTAAAACAGTTTTGAAAAGCTACCTAGCAATGACTATCTGGGTACTATATGAAATAGTTGATAAGATAAAAGATATACATGTTTTCAAAGACATCATCAGTGGGCTTTGTAGGATCTTCCCTAGCCTGCTTATCCACCAATACCTACTCCACACATGACCTCTGAATTACACATCTTTATTGGTCTGCGTTTAACTGCAAACTCAACATTCTAAACATGCGTTCACTTCACCATGCTCAAACACTTATGTCACAGTCCTACGGAGTCTATCAGAAGCCAAATGGGTTCTGCGATTAATAACTCACACCACACTATGGGGGTCATTACAATATTGGCGGTAAAAGCCGCTTACCGCCGTGCAGAAGACCGCCAATACACCGCAGCGGCCGCGGAATTCCGCCACAGCTATTATGACCCACATCTCGGAAACCGCTGAAATTCAGACACCCACACAACTCCGCCACAGCAAAGGTCAGTGTTAAACTGGCGAAAACAAATCCTACACCTCCACGCCAACAGAAACACGCCCATGCTATTACGACCCACGAATCCACGGGGCGGTCTTTCAACCGCGGTATTCCATTGGCGGTACAGACCGCTGCGCTCAAAATACACACACATCTCCATTGGACAATTGCAAATATACACACCTGATACACATACAAACACCACTCCCACACACCCAACACAATATAAAACACACACCCACATCACCCACAAACCCCTATGACCTAAAATTATAGACGAAGGCCAGAGAGACTGCACAGCATAGACAACCCCACCACACAGAGGCACACAACACCATCACCCATTCAACATCCACACACAAAACGCCACATACCACTACACATCACCACACACATCAACACGCACACCACCCCACACATCACACACACCACCCCATGTCACGTCAAAGACACCCCAGCTTTTCCGAGGAGGAGCTCAGGGTCATGGTGGAGGAAATCCTACGGGTAGAGCCACAGCTTTTTGGCTCACAGGTGCAGCACACATCCATAGCCAGGAAGATGGAGCTATGGCGCAGAATAGTGGACAGGGTCAATGCTGTGGGACAACATCCAAGAAATCGGGAGGACATCAGGAAGAGGTGGAACGACCTACGGGGGAAGGTGCGTTCAGCGGTCTCCAGGCACAACATCGCGGTTCAGCGGACTGGCGGCGGACCCCCACCTCCTCCCCCACAAATAACAGCATGGGAGGAGCAAGTCTTGACCATCATGCATCCAGAGGGCCTCGGAGGAGTCGGTGGAGGAATGGACACTGGTAAGTCAAATCTTAACTATCATATCCCCCACCCTACCAGCATGCTATCACACACCCCCACCCCCACCCTCACATCCTCCCCTATCACCCAAACTCCTCACTAATGTACTAATAACACAAACCACCGATCCCAACACCAAGCCCTGCATGACACAACTAAGCATGGACACCCAGCACTAAAGCATGCTCACTGCACATAGCCAGAAAAACCCCCCAACCATCATCACACAAGCCCCCACACAGGAATGCTTGCACTGGGGTACACGCACACCCACCCATTGCACACCATCACACACACATGCAATAATCATGCTCTTATGCCCCTGCAGGATCACGAAGGACCGTCACCACACCGGAGGGTCCAGATATCTCCACTCCACCCACAGCAGAGGCCCACAGTGACGATAGCAGCTCTGCCCTACTGGATCCTGATGACCAGCCCGGACCATCGTGGGCCTCGGGACAGTCGGGTCCCCTTGCACAGGCACAGCCCAACACTGACCTTCCACCCTCTGGTAACACCAGCACAGCACCCACCCAGCGGGCCCAAACCTCCCTACCCAGGTCAGGTCACTCAGCTGTATGTCCACCACTACAGGGAACCCAGGATAACCCACCACCCCAACAACAACAGGGACCTGGGGGCAGTGGTAGTGGGCACACGGTCCAGGGGAAGGAGGCACAGGAACACAGTGGAACTGGTAGGGCTGCTGTGCGACAGGGGGCGGACAGGCCAAGGGAACACACTCTCCACGAGGCCTTCTCCTTCATCATGGGAGCATACCACCACTCCCAGGAGACGATGGCGACGGTCCTTGCCAAGTTTCAGGAGACCCAGCGCCTGCAGGAGGACCAGTATTTGGGGTTCAGGGAGGAGCTCAGAACCATCAGCTCCGCCCTGGGCACCATCATAGGGGTGCTGAAGGACATACAAAAGACCATGAGGGACACCGTTGCACTTCAAGTGGCCCCGGACACTAGCCTGGACGATGAACTGCCCACCACCTCCGCCGGCGCTAGTGGACAGGACGCCCCGCCACAGGACCACCACACCAGCACCCCACCCCCTGCAGACGGACAACCACCACACAAGCGGTCCCTGAGATCCAGGAACAGGACAGAGCAAGATGGCAAGACCCCCGCCAGGAAATGAGACCACCCTGATTGTCCTCCCACTGTCCCACTTTGTTACCCTGTCCATACTTAAACTGCCCCAGCTCCACTTCCTATGCCCATATGGGCAATGCACCTGTGTGACCAATAGACTGGACTCTGCCATGGACATTCCTTCACCGTCCCCCATCACCATTTTACAACCCCCCTCCATTTTTGAGCACTTAAATAAACAGCCTTGAATCACAAAACAATCTGGAGTCAGTCTGTGATTTGGTAAATGTGTATTATCAATGACAGTGTCAAAATGCGTTCTCAATTGTAAAGCCAACATACCTATGTCACACATCACAAGTCCTTGAAGGATGCAAGCAGATGACACACGTTGGTAACCACACCAGTGAAACCGTAATGGAAAGGTACAACTCAGTGACCAAATGCTGCTATTAAATGACAGACAGGATAGAGGGAGAAGTGTGAAAGTGAATGAAATGGTAAAAAAAAATGTTCTCACCTGTGTGTCACTGGAAATATTCCTGTATGACTGACTCCCTGTTGTCTATGTTTTCTTCCTCAGCTTCCTCCTCATCACTGTCCACAGGCTCCACCGGCTCCACAGCTGCCACAACACCACCATCTGGACCATCCTCCTGCAGAAAAGGCACCTGGCGTCGCAAAGCAAGATTGTGAAGCATCGAGCAGGCGATGATGATCTGGCACACCTTCTTCGGTGAGTAGAATAGGGAACCACCTGTCATATGGAGGCACCTGAACCTGGCCTTCAGGAGGCCGAAGGTGCGTTCGATCACCCTCCGAGTCCACCCATGGGCCTCATTGTAGCGTTCCTCTGCCCTGGTCTAGGGATTCCTCACTAGGGTCAATAGCCATGACAGGTTGGGGTAACTAGAATCCCCTAATAGCCACACACGGTGCCTCTGGAGTTGACCCATCACATACGGGATACTGCACCACACATCCCACAGGTACTCATACAAGCATCACACACATACAGACACAGCAACATCCACTGCCTCCACTGTGTCCCCCTCCTCGTCATCTGCCTCCTCCCTCCCAGTGTCGTCTACACTCTCACCTGCATGCACTACATCTACAGGCACCAGGACTCGCACCAGACCACCCTGCACAACACTACGCTCACCTGCACTCACCACCCCCACTCCCATTTACACGTCCCCTGTGTCCTCTCCCATTGTGTCGGTTACGCCCCCTCCCAATGTACACAAACACGGGCACCCACACACCCAACATCCATCCACCTCACGACAGCCTCCAGTACCTGCACCTGCACCCAAAACACCTAAAGTGACACCTCCTACAACCACCTCCTCTTTCTCCACTCCCAGACCCCCTCCAACTACCCATCCCAGTGTTCGTCAGAAACTGTCCCTCTGTAAAGTTGACCTTTTTGCCCCCACCCCACCCCTCCAATTCATCAGTCACGTCATAGCGCCTCAGCCAAAAAGCCTCCAATACCAATGAGGCCTGTTCAAGATGTGTGGAGTGCACCGGCCACCAGGGCAGGCAGTGTGTCCCGGATCTAAGGCACTGGCAGCCCCTCCCCCCTGTAAAGGCTCTGAAATTGGAAAGTGGATGACGGGACCCTGTGAAGACTCCTGGAAGCAAAACAACTCACGGGGGTCCCAGGGGGATTGCAGAGTCAGCTGTGACTCCTCCAAAGGTGGGGAAGGGCCAGAGGAGGTCTGCACAGCCTGGTGTGAGCATCACGGCGGAGAAGGGCGGCATCCTTCCCGGCGGTCGGGACGCCACCGCCAGCACCATCGTCACTGGTCCGGAGACCACCGCCAGAGTCATTGCCCAGGAGGGCCCAAGTATCGTCACTGGTCAGGAGACCACCACCGGAGTCATTGCCCAGGAGGGCCCAAGTATCGTCACTGGTCAGGAGACCACCGCCACCTCCGGAGTCATTGCCCAGGAGGGCCCAAGTATCGTCACTGGTCAGGAGACCACCGCCACCGCCGGAGTCAGTGCCCAGGAGGGCCCAAGTATCGTCATTGGTCAGGAGACCACCGCCAGAGTCATTGTCCAGGAGGGCCCAAGTATCGTCACTGGTCAGGAGACCACCGCCACAGTCATTGTCAAGGAGGGCCCAAGTATGGTCACTGGTCAGGACACCACCACCACCGCCGGAGTCATTGCCCAGGAGGGCCCAAGTACCGTCACTGGTCAGGAGACCACCGCCACCGCCGGAGTCAGTGCCCAGGAGGGCCCAAGTATTGTCACTGGTCAGGAGACCACCGCCAGAGTCATTGCCCAGGAGGGCCCAAGTATCGTCACTGGTCAGGAGACCACCGCCACCGCCGGAGTCATTGCCCAGGAGGGCCCAAGTATCGTCACTGGTCAGGAGACCACTGCCGGAGTCAGTGCCCAGGAGGGCCCAAGTATCATCACTGGTCAGGAGACCACCGCCAGAGTCAGTGCCCAGGAGGGCCCAAGTATCGTCACTGGTCAGGAGACCACTGCCACCGCCGGAGTCAGTGCCCAGGAGGGCCCAAGTATCGTCACTGGTCAGAAGACCACCGCCACCGCCGGAGTCATTGCCAAGGAGGGCCCAAGTATCGTCACTGGTCAGGAGACCACCGCCACCGCCGGAGTCAGTGCCCAGGAGGGCCCCGGCTGCCACAGCCCCGCTGGGCAATGAGGGAACGTCATGCCACACACCAATGCCCAGTCCAGAGGACGTCATGCCACACACCAATGCCCAGTCCAGAGAACGTCATGCCACACACCAATGCCCAGTCCTGAACCGCCATGCCAATGCACCGCTGATCAGTCCAGAACCGCCATGGCAAAGCACTGCTGAACAGTCCAGAACCGCCATGGCAAAACCCCGCTGAACAGTCCAGAACCGCCATGGCAAAGCACCGCTGAACAGTCCAGAACCGCCATTGGCAAAGCACCGCTGAACAGGGCATGCACTGGGGACGAATGAAAAGGCCGCCACATCAAGCATCGTTATCCCATGTGCAGCTGGAACAGTGACGGGACAGGAACTGTCACGGGGAGACTAATCCAGTCTGGGCACCAGTCCCCCTCCAGAACCAGTGGAGAGATCCATCCACTCTGTCTGTCCTTCACAGCATGAAGCACTCTGGGTGCCAGTCCCCCTCCAGAACCAGTGGAGAGATCCATCCACTCTGTCTGTCCTTCACAGGATGAAGCACTCTGGGCACCAGTCCCCCTCCAGAACCAGTGGAGGCTGTTATCTACTTGTGAGACTGTGGCTTTGCACTGCCCAGGATTGTACAGTGGGCAACCCACTTACTGTTGAGACTTGAGAGACTGTGACTTTGCACTCCCCAGGATTGAACAGTGGGCAACCCACCCACTGAAGAGACTTGAGAGACTGTGGCTTTGCACTCCCCAAAGGATTGGACAGTGGGCATGGAGCCCCGTCGTGGATCTGGCTTTGCACTCATCCGGCTGAGGTGCCCCCCCTTACCTTCCCCCTGAGGTGCCTGTAGTATTTCAATCTGATGCCCCTGCAGTGTTCTCTCCGTCTGTGGACAGGTATCTTTTGTGGGCCTCGCCCATGCATTTTTTTACTAGTGGTGCACGGACATTGATATATGCATATCTGCACTACTTCTCGTACTGTATATACTTTTGAATTATTTTATATTATTTCTGTATATTTTCGACACATGTATATTGATACATTACAATGTTTGAACTGATTTCGTTTAGTCTTTGCATTCTTCCGGGGGCGTTGTGGGTTGGTAATGTGATTTTTGTGACTGCATTGGTGTGTGTGTTGTAATATGCGAGGGTGGGGGTGTTTCGTGTGTGTCCCCCTAACTTTTGCCTCCCCCTTCCCCTATGTCGTAGGTGCAGTACTCACCGTTGTCTTCGCCGGCGCCGGCGTTGGTCTTCGTAGATGAGTAGGAATACAAGGGCTGGTAGGATTTGTAATTCGGGCTCCATGGAGTCCTCCTTCCTTGTGGGATGTGTTCAGGTGAGCGTTTTCCCATTGCAGTAACTGTTTCCGCCGTGTTTTTATCCACGGTGAATCCGCCCCGGAAAAGGTGGCGGATTGGTAGGTTGTGATACTATGGGCGGTACATTGTCTTCCGCCTGTCTGTTGGCGGTGACCGCTGCGCTGCTTGTCTGTATCGCCGTGGCAGGCGGTGTGTTAAAGTGGCCGTCTTTGTTGGCGGTTTCCGCCAGGGTCATGATTCCCTTTTTTTGTCCGCCGGCCTGTTTGCGGTATTACCGCACCTTTAACACAGTCCGCCAGGGTTGTAATGACCTCCTATATCTCCCCCTCTGATAAATAATAAATTATTTTTTTTACAAATATATACACAATCATAGTTCTTTGATGAGCCTTCACAGCGCTCTAATGACTCATCCCAATCGTGTCTTTGGAAATTAGGGACCTGCAATAGGAGTGTCCATGATCTGGCGATGTAAGAGCAACAGCAGTCAGAGGGTTTTCAATTGTTCGCTCAGAAACAGTCTTTAAGTTTCCATTGGTATCTGATGAGTGATGACCGTCATGTCGTATATGGGACAAATCTCACGTCAATAGATACCTCAGGATGCTGGGCAGTCACCAGGTGTCCATTGCTGGTTACAACATGGAATGGCTCAGCATCGAATGGAGCATCAGAGTTACCTTTTCTCATCTGATGGATGTGCACTCTCTCCTCTATTAAAGACAATGGGGGTCATTACAACATTGGCGGTAAAAGCCGCTTACCGCCGTGCAGAAGACCGCCAAAACACTGCCGCGGAATTCCGCCACAGCTATTATGACCCACATCTTGGAATCCACCGAAATTCAGACACCCACACAAGTCCGCCACAAGTCCGCCACACCAAAGGTCAGTGATAAACTGGCAAAAACAATTCCTCCACCATCACGCCAACAGAAACACGCCCGTGCTATCACGACCCACGAATCCACGCAGCAGTCTTTCAACCACGGTATTCCATTGGCGGTACACACCGCCGCGCTCAAAATACACACACATCTCCAAAACACCGCCACATTGGACAATTCCAAATACACACACCTGATACACATACAAACAACACTCCTACATACCCAATTCAATATAAAACACACACCCACATCACCCACAAACCCCTACAACCACAATTCACGAACGAAGGCCAGAGAGACAGAGAGCACAGCAATTTAGAACCCCACCACACAGAGGCACACAACACCATCACCCATACAACATTCCACGCACAAAACACCACACACCACTACACATCACCACACACATCAACACTTACACTACCCCACACATCACCCACACCACCCCATGTCACGCCAAAGACACCCCCGGTTTTCCGAGGAGGAACTCAGGGTCATGGTGGAGGAAATCCTACGGGTAGAGCCACAGCTATTTGGCTCACAGGTGCAGCACACCTCCATAGCCAGGAAGATGGAGCTATGGCGCAGAATCGTGGACAGGGTCAACGCTGTGGGACAGCATCCAAGAAATCGTGAGGACATCAGGAAGAGGTGGAACGACCTACGGGGGAAGGTGCGTTCAGTGGTCTCCAGGCGGTAGAGAGGACTAGTGGCGGACCCCCACCTCCTCCCCCACAACTAACAACATGGGAGGAGGAAGTCTTGACCATCATGCATCCAGAGGGCCTCGGAGGAGTCGGTGGAGGAATGTACACTGGTAAGTCAAATCTTAACTATGATATCCACCACCCTACCTGCATGCTATCACACACCCCCACCCTCACCCCCTCCCCATCACTCCAAATCCTCTCTAAAGTCCTAATAACACAATCCACCCATCCCAACACCAAGCCCTGCATGACACAACTAAGCATGGTCACTCCTCACCAAAGCATGCTCCCTGCACATACCCATAACAACCCCCTAACCATCATCACACAAACCCACACACAGGAATGCTTGCACTGGGGTACACGCACACCCACCCATTGCACACCATTACACACACACATGCAATAATCATGCTCTTATATCCCTGCAGGACCACTAAGGAACGTCACCACACCGGAGGGTCCAGACATCTCCAGTCCACCCACAGAAGAGGCCCACAGTGACGACAGCAGCTCTGCCCTACTGGATCCTGATGACCAGCCCGGACCATCGTGGGCCTCGGGACAGTCGGTTACCCTTGCACAGGCACAGCCCAACACTGACCTTCCACCCTCTGGAAACACCAGCACAGCACCCACCCAGCGGGCCCATACCTCCGTCCCCAGGACACATCAATCAGCGGTGTGGCCACCACTACAGGGAACCCAGGATAACCCACCACCCCAACAACAACAGGGACCTGGGGGCAGTGGTAGTGGGCACACGGTCCAGGGGACGGAGGCCCAGGAACATAGGGGAACTGGGAGGGCTGCTGTGCGACAGGGGGCGGACAGGCCAAGGGAACCCACTCTCCACGAGGCCCTCTCCTCCCTCATGGGAGCATACCACCACTCCCAGGAGACGATGGTGACGGTCCTGGCCAAGTTTCAGGAGACCCAGCGCCTGCAGGAGGAGCAGTATTTGGGGTTCTGGGAGGAGCTCAGAACCATCAGCTCCGCCCTGGGCACCATCATAGGGGTGCTGAAGGACATACAAAAGACCATGAGGGACACCGTTGCACTCCAAGTGGCCCCGGACACTAGCCTGGACGATGAACTGCCCACCACCTCCGCCGGCGCTAGTGGACAGGACGCCCCGCCACAGGACCACCACACCAGCACCCCACCCCCTGCAGACGGACAACCACCACACAAGCGGTCCCTGAGATCCAGGAACAGGACAGAGCAAGATGGCAAGACCCCCGCCAGGAAATGAGACCACCCTGATCCCTTGTGCATGTCATGTAGGTCAGCGCCCACCAGAAGAAGGAAATTTGGCGTGCCATCGCCAAGGAAGTCCGGACCCTGGGGGTCCACCAGAGACGGGGTACCCACTGCCAGAAAAGATGTGAGGACATTCGCCGCTGGAGCAAGAAGACGGCGGAGGCTCAGCTGGGGATGGCCTCCCAACGTGGGAGGGGTGCCCGTCGCACTATGACCCCCCTGATGTTCCGGATCCTGGCGATGGCCTACCCGGAGTTGGATGGGTGCTTGAGGGCATCACAGCAGACACAAGGGGGTGAGTACACTCTCATTCAGCTGACTTTGCGCGCAGTGGAGGGGTCTGGGTGGGGGAGGAGGGCTGTGGGTTTCCCTAGGCCAGGCCGACTTACGTAGGCTACGCCCCTCCGTAATGCAGGCCATGTGGCCCTCCACCCCACCTCAGTAGAGGGCCAAGTACAGGTATACATGCCCCTGTGGCATCCATGTGTGCAGATGTCCACCATAGCGATGTAGGCCAGATCCCAGGAATTGCATCTGTAGAGGCCAAGAGCACGGCGTAGTGCAGGGGGCTGCTGTGTCTGTATTGTCCGCCAACGGTAGCGGTAAGCCATGCACTCAACCTGTCTTTCTTCTGTCGTCCCCCCCTTTTTCTGCTCTCCCTGTTCTTTTGTGCATCACCATCATCAGGCGGAGGTACAGTGTCACCGGAGCACGAGGAGCTGCATCCCACATGGCCATGGAGAGCCACACCACGGACTCCGAATACACCAGTGGGACGGAGGGTGAGGGGAGCTTCACGTCGGTCACCGGATCACCAACCAGCGAAACGGACTCGTCCGCCGATGGGAGCTCCCTTGTGGTGGTGGCACCATCTGTGCCCCCCACTTCTACAGGTACAGCCACCACCTCCCCTACCAGCACCGCCCTCCCAGCAGCCCCTCAGCGTTCGCCCTGTGCCCGCTCACCCAGGAGGGTGGGCATCACCTTCGCCCCAGGCACCTCAGCCCCTGCCCATGTCACCCCTGCTGCCCTCAGTGAGGAGGTCATTGACCTCCTCAGGTCACTCACTGTTGGGCAGTCTACTATTGTGAATGCCATCCAGGGTGTAGAAAGGGAGTTGCAACACGGTAATGCATTCCTGGAGGGCATTCATTCTGGTCAGGCTGCCCTTCATCGAACCCTGCAATCTCTGGCCTCAGCACTGATGGCAGCCATTGTCCCTGTGTCTAGCCTCCCCCCTCCAACTTCCTCCACACAGACCCAATCCCCTGTACCCCAGCCTATCCCAAGCACACCATCAGACAAGCAGGCATACACCTCAACACACACAAGTAGCTCAGGCAAACATAAGCACCACACAACCCACAGGCACTCACGCAAGCATCACCCACATACAGACACAGCAACATCCACTGCCTCCACTGTGTCCCCCTCCTCGTCGTCTCCCTCCTCCCTCCCAGTGTCATCTACACTCTCACCTGCATGCACTATATTCACAGGCACTAGGACTTGCACCAGAACACCCAGAACCACACTCCGCTCACCTGCACTCACCACCCCCACTACCATTTACACGTCCCCTGTGTCCACTCCCAGTGTGTCTGTGACGCCCTCTCCCAAAGTGCACAAACGCGGGCACCCACACACCCAACATCCATCCACCTCACAACAGCCTCCAGTACCTGCACCTGCACCCAAATCACCTAACGTGACACCTCCCACAACCACCTCCTCTTCCTCCACTCCCAGACCCCCTCCAGCTACCCGTCCCAGTCTTCGTCAGCAACTCTTCATCAGTAACGCTGACCTCTTTGCCCCCACCCCCACCCCTCCAATTGATAGGTCCCGTAGTAGCACCTCAGCCAAAAAAACTCCAGTACCAGTGCTTGGTGTTAAAGGTGTGTGGAGTGCACCGGCCACCAGGGCAGCCAGTGTGACACGGAGCCAAAGCACTGCCAGTCCACCCCCTGTAAAGCACATCAAGTTGGAAAGTGGCCAAAGGGACAAGGTGAAGACTCCTGGCGGCAAAACTGCTCGCAAGGGTCCCAGGGGGATTGCAGAGTCAGCTGTGACTCCTCCAAAGGTGCTGAAGGGCCAGAAGAAGTCTGCACAGTCTGGTAGGAGCAGCACAGCGGAGAAGGGCGCCATCCTCCCCGGCGGCCGGGACGCCACCGCCAGCACCGTCGTCACTGGTCAGGAGACCACCGCCAGAGCCAGTGCCCAGGAGGGCAGCAGTATCGTCACTGGTCAGGAGACCACCACCGGAGTCAGTGCCCAGGAGGGCAGCAGTATCGTCACTGGTCAGGAGACCACCGCCGGAGTCAGTGACCACCATGGCAAGCACCGCTCAACAGGTCAGAGACTGCCATGGCAAAGCACCGCTGAACAGGGCAAAGCACCACTGAACAGGTCAGATACCGCCATGGCAAAGCACCGCTGAACAGGTCAGAGACCGCCTTGGTAAAGCACCGCTGAAAAGGGCAAAGCACCGCTGAACAGGTCAGAGACCGCCATGGCAAGCACCGCTCAACAGGTCAGAGACCGCCATGGCAAAGCACCGCTGAACAGGGCAAAGCACCGCTGAACAGGTCAGAGACCGCCATGGCAAGCACCGCTCAACAGGTCAGAGACCGCCATGGCAAAGCACTGCTGAACAGGACAAACCACCGCTGAACAGGTCAGAGACCGCCATGGCAAAGCACCGCTGGACAGTGAAAACACCGCCATGGTGAAGACCGCTGCACAGGGCAGAGCACCGCTGAACAGGGCAAAGCACCACTGAACAGGTCAGAGACCGCCATGGCAAAGCACCGCTGGACAGGGAAAACACCGTCATGGTGAAGACCGCTGCACAGGGCAGAGCACCGCTGAACAGGGCAAAGCACCGCTGAACAGGGCAAAGCACCGCTGAACAGGTCAGAGACCGCCATGGCAAAGCACTGCTGGACAGTGAAAACACCGCCACATCAAGCATCGTTATCCCATGTGCAGCTGGGACAGTGACGGAACAGGAACCGTCACGGGGAGCCTGATGCAGTCTGGGCACCATTCCCCCTCCAGAACCAGTGGAGACATGCATCCACTCCGTCTGTCCTTAACAGGATGAAGCACTCTGGGCACCAGTCCCCCTCCAGAACCAGTGGAGACTGTTATCCACTTGAGAGACTGTGGCTTTGCACTCCCCAGGATAATGCAGTGGGCAAACCACCCAATGGAGAGACTTGAGAGACTGTGGCTTTGCACTCCTCAGAATGGTACAGTGGGCAAGCCACCCACTGGAGAGACTTGAGAGACTGTGGCTTTGCACTCCCCAGGATGGTACAGTGGGCAAACCACCCACTGGAGAGACTTGAGAGACTGTGGCTTTGCACTCCCCAGGATGGTACAGTGGGCAAGCCACCCACTGGAGAGACTTGAGAGACTGTGGCTTTGCACTCCCCAGGATGGTACAGTGGGCAAGCCACCCACTGGAGAGACTTGAGAGACTGTGGCTTTGCACTCCCCAGGATGGTACAGTGGGCAAGCCACCCACTGGAGAGACTTGAGAGACTGTGGCTTTGCACTCCCCAGGATACATCAATGGGCATGGAGCCCCGTCGTGGATCTGGCATGGTGCTGTAATCCGGCTGAGGTGCCCCCCTTTCCCTTCCCCCTGAGGTGCCTGTTGTATTTCTATCTGATGCCTCGGCAGTGTTCTCTCCGTTTGTGGACAGGTATCTAGTGTGGGCCTCGCCCATGCATTTTTGGCACAGTGGTGCACGGACATTGATATGTGCATACCTGCACTACTTCTCGTAATGTATATAATTTTAAATGTGTATATATATCTGTATATATTTGGTAACTGTATTTTGATACATTACAATGTTTGAACTGATTTCCTTTTGTCTTTGCATTCTTCCGGGGGGGGTTGTGGGTTGTTACTGTGATGTTTGGAAATGCATTGGTGTGTGTGTTGTAATGAGCAAGGGTGGGGGTGGGGGTGGGGGTGTTGTGTGTGTGTGTCCCTGACTTTTGCCTCCCCCCTCCCCTATGTCGTAGGTGCAGTACTAACCGTTGTCTTCGGCGCCGCCGTTGCTGGTGTTCGTAGATGAGCAGGAACACAAGGGCAGGGAGTATTTGGAGTTCGGCCTCCATGGTGTCCCCCTTCCTCGTGGCGTGTGTTAAGGTGAGCGTTTTCCCATTGCAAAAGCTGTTTCCGCCGTGTTTTTATCCACAGTGAATCCGCCCCGGAAAAGGTGGCGGATTGGCAGGTTGTGATACTGTGGGCGGTACATTGTCTTCCTCCTGTCTGTTGGCGGTGACCGCCGCGCTGCTTGTCTGTACCGCCATGGCGGTCGGAGTGTTAAAGTGGCTGTCTATGTTGGCAGTTTCCACCACGGTCATAATTCCCTTTTTTTGTCCGCCGGCCTGTTTGCGGTATTACCGCACCTTTAACACCGTCAGCCAGGGTTGTAATGACCACCAATGTTTTTTCCATGTTGACTCTTGTCGGCATTGGCTTTCATTTTCCTTTTACAATCCAAGTCTTTGATACAGGTTTCCTCCTCACTACTTGATTGTGAGTTGTTCATTGAGGTAACTTGGTTATCATTGCTCTCCTGAACATCAAAGGTGCAGGGCTTTCAAGTGATGGTCGAGTGAGGAGTCGAATAATAAGCTGGTAGGGTAGATTTCAAGACAGTTTTAAGGTTCAGCTTTTCCAAGCCAGTGTGCTGACCAGCTTTCTTCAATTTACTCATGAAACATTTGACAAGGCCATTAGCCTGTGGTCAAAGAGGTGTGTCCTTTGATGCTTTACGTTAAGATGGCTGAGAAAGTCTCTGTATTCTCTACTGTCGAAAGTTGGCCATGGTCAGACTTCAAGATTGCCAGAATGACCCATGTCGCTAAGATACAATCTAATCTGTTATGATTCTCTCGTCAGTGATAGATGAGAGATCCTCTATCAACGGAAAGTGGTAGTACTCATCATTAATCACTATAAAGTGAGGTCCATTATCAAGAGGACCAAAAACGTCAACAGCAATTATTTCCATTACATGCTCTGGCAGCTTTGACATGCTTAAGGGATATTGAGTAGGTTTTGATGACAGGCGGTTGCATAGATGAAAGGCCTTCAACTCTCTTTCAACTCTTTCATCAAGATGAAGGAACCTGACTCAGTCTCAGACAGCTCATTTTGTGACAACAATTCCACAATGTCCTTCATGGGACACTTCAATTATCTGTTGTCACAGACTCTTCGGAGTAACAATTCTCAAACCCCTCAGTACAATGCCTCCTTGAGTCATGGACAATTCATCTTTCACAATCTTGAACTTCTGGTATTCAGTGGCATTGCCAAGAGGTCAAGCGTACTGATTCCAAGACTAATGTGCAATAATGTCTTTTAGTTTTAAAAATGCCTCATGGCAGCGACAACTTGCTACAATGAAATGGAAGCAGGTGTGTTTGATTTCACAATGAAGAATATATGGGCTTCAGATATCTTGGAAGGAGAACCATGACTCTGTATAGGCACTCTAGAGAAGTAGTCGGCAGGGTTTTGATCTTTCCCTGGACGGTGCACATTAGTGTAGCTGTAGTCTTACAATCGTGGACCGCAACATTCAATGTGAGGAGGCATCTTGGCCTTTTGATTGCCAAACAATCCTTAATGATCTGTCACAAGCGTAAAAGGCTTTCCGTATGAGAACATGCAGAAATGTTCACAAGCCCACACCACTGCTAAACTTTCTTTCTCAGACTGTGAATGAGCCCATTCCTTTTGGGACAAACTTTTGCTTGTAAATGGCACAATATGTCTTCGAGCATTTGGGTTTCCACTGTATTGTGTAACGATAGCACCTAACCTAACTGGTCTAGTGTCACAGCATTTTCAGTATGAAGCTTTGGATTAAACTATGCCATTTCAGTAGTAATTTTGATTGCTCGTTTAATTCTCTTAAAGCTTTGCTCACACTCATGTGACCAATTAAATGAAACATTCTTTTATGTCAAGTATCTCAATGGAGCACTTACAGTGGCAACGCCTCATATGTAAGGGGAACAAATAACTGGCCATACCAAGAAATAAATGCACCATGGAAACATCTTGTAGGGGGCTGGAAGTTGACAATGCTTGCACTTTAGTGGGATCATGTGTCAATGTGTCATACCCCAATCAGAAAAGAAATGACCAAAGAACTTAAGATTTGTCTTACTGAATTCACACTTTTTAGCATTTAAAGTTAAACCTGCATCTACCAGTAAATAACACACTTGCTTGAGAGCTTTGTTATGCTACTTCAGTGTAGCTCTGAAAACTGATATGTAATCACTAGAGTTGAAATCATTGATGACAGGCTGTATGTTACATCAAATGACATCTTTAAAAATCGCTGCAGCTGATGACACATTGAAACATATTATTTGATAACAAAATAGACCAATATGTGTAGAAAAGGTTGTAATGTGCCTGCAATTCTCCTTGAGTTCCAACTGATGATATATTTAAAAATAAAACTTTAAATCAAGGTGAGAGAAGGCCTTCGCACCATTCAAATGTGTTTTTATATCAGCAGTGTGTGGACCTGGATGTCATTTTCTTTCAATTGCCTTGTTTGCTTGATGCATATCCACACAGATGTGTACTGCTCATTCACTTTCCTTTTTGAGTTCTACCACTACGGGAGAAACCCATGGGGTTGGAACAGCAGAAGGCTCAATGGCATCATGTTTAAGTGATGATTTGAGTTTCTTTTCAACAACGTCTTGTAAAGGAAATGCATGTCTGTATCTTTGAGTGACAGGATGGGCATCCTCCTTAATATAAAATTGTACTTTCATAGTTTTAAGCTTTCCTAACCCATGAAACAAGGAAGGGAACTAACTTACTATTTTGTGACGAGGTTTCTTACTGCAGTTCTTTGAGATCAGCTCAATATCAGCAGCCATGCTGAAACTGAGTAAACAAGCACTAGAAGCCGTATCCTGAAGCACATGAACGGGCACTTGCACTTTTGCCTTCTTGTGTCTCATCTTTGCTATGAATGAACCTTGACTTTTCAATGGGGTTGATGTAGCCCATGTATATACTTTAGTTTTCAATGGCATCAGTCGTGGCAATGGAGATAGATCATTATATTTCTCCTCAAGCTTGATGTTTATCAATGCACCACTGTTGATAATGAAAGGTATTGAACAATTGTTTACTTCCAGTTCAATGTCCGGACAATACTTGAATGAATCTGGTGCTTTTTCATGTAAACTTTTCTTTGACTGGTATTTTTCTTTGCATGCATCCAGTCCAACATTGGCACATTTTTATGAGGTAAACATCAACATTGCACAATCATCTTCTTCACTTTCACTTCATATTAATACTGAAGAACGTTTTGATGATGATTTTGGTGTTGATTTGGTGTTGATTTGTCTCAGTTGGTGTTGTCACTTGGCCTTGTGGGCGTGCGTCGAATGTCGCTCTGGAACATTCAGGGACCAATTTGTCTTCTCACTGTGATGCACTTTTTCCTATGACTTGCAAACCATTACAAAATTGTTCTTCCAACAGCCTTCACAAATCTATCCAATGGCGGGACATTTGCCTTTGTGTAGAAACAACAAACCACACATGAAATACAATTTCTTTTTCTTTGGAGATATCACTTTGTGTCTTTCAGCTTGCTTTCAGCGTACTTCTGCTTGCTTTTTATGTTCATAACTGACTCACTTTGGGAACCTCTGGCCTCTATGTCAGCAGCTAGTTTATCGGCATGCTCTTCAGCTCTGGTGGCTATGAGAACTTGTTCAGGACTAAGGATTTCTCTCAGCGGTGTCGTCTGAATGAATCTGACAGGCATCCCTCAATAATTCTGAGACGTATTGATTCCTCACCATTAAACTTATTGAGTCTCTCAACAAAGTTGTCTAGGGTTTTACCAACTCTTTGTCTTTCTTGAGTGAAAATGTACCTTTCGTTATCTACATTCAGCATTGGATTGAACTTGAGCTTCAAGGCTTCTTTAATTTGACAGTATATAACTGGATCAGCTCATGACAGTTTCTTTATGACTTCTTTTACACCCTCACCAGCAAGATCCTTAAGATATTTTATAATCTTCTTGTTATCTATTTCTTCCAGTGCATCAATAAAATCATTAAATGTCTCTATCCACCCAGTCCATCTATCGCTAATATTCTGCTTTTGGCAGTATCAAATGGTGGTGGTTCAGGAAGGCAGTGGCACTGTAACTGTTTACGAGGTTTCTGACACTGAGAATGGAGCTTTCTCTAACTTCTCTTGGCAGTTTTGGTAAACTTGGTTATGTGTACCATCTCTGAGGCCTTTCAACATGCTGGTCTCTGGGTCATCTTTGATAGCTGTAGGGAACATGGGGCCTGATTACGACCCTGGCGGTAAAAACCGCCAGGGCCGCGGTCCGCGGGAGCACCACCAACAGGCTGGCGGTGCTCCTTTGGGCATTCTGACCGCGGCGGTACAGCCGCGGCCAGAAACGGAAAGTCGGCGGTGTACCGCCGGCTTTCCGCTGCCCAGGGGAATCCTCCATGGCGGCGCAGCTTGCTGCGCTGCCATGGGGATTCCGACCCCCATACCGCCATCCTGTTCCTGGCGGTTTCGGCCACTAGGAACAGGATGGCGGTATGGGGTGTCGTGGGGCCCCTGGGGGCCCCTGCAGTGCCCATGCCAATGGCATGGGCACTGCAGGGGCCCCCGTAAGAGGGCCCCACTTAGAATTTCAGTGTCTGCTTAGCAGACACTGAAATTCGCGACGGGTGCTACTGCACCCGTCGCACCCCTTCCACTCCGCCGGCTCCATTCGGAGCCGGCTTCCTCGTGGAAGGGTGTTTCCCGCTGGGCTGGCGGGCGGCCTTTTGGCGGTCGCCCGCCAGCCCAGTGGGAAACCCAGAATGACCGCTGCAGTCTTTTGACCGCGGTACGGTCTTCTGGCGGTTCCCGCTTGGCGGGCGGCTCCCGCCACCTGCCAAGCTTGGAATCACCCCCATGATCTCTTTCTTGGTATCCATTGAAAGAATATCACTTTTCTGATCACTGCTTCAGGTACGGGTGGCCCCTATAAGAACAACCCTGGGTACGTCTATTTAGGCCACTCTCAAGTGCTGAGGTATGGTGACCATCTTTAATCGGTTCTGATACGCAGATGACCTTTTCTCGTATCTGAATTGCGGTGTTTTCAGGCATCCTTTTTTGTCTTTTGACACATGGTTGATCTCTGCCTCACAGCATTTCTGATTGCAGCATTATTTTGCAATTTGCTGTTGCTATTTTCTGCACTTTTAAAACCTGGTTTTATCCGTCTTAAGTGTTATCACTCCGTATGATGTATAGCTTCATGTTGTGTAGTAATAGGGTACCCATCCTTATGGCTTTCCCTCAGGTTCTTGGCCAATGTGTAGACTCCTCTGTGAGGGTTTCTTTATCTTCATATGCTTCACACCAGCTGGAGTTGCACTTTGACTACACATACACCAAATGTCGGTTCTGCACTTCGATGGAGGCACACAAAGGCACTCACAAGCAGTTTGCTTGGACCACGGCAAACTCTCATGAAGAACACTGTTGAACTTCAGGTTACTTATCCCCTATCTCGTTACCAGTTGTAGCATCTTCCCCAGCCTAGGTACCTGTCAATAGCTATGCCCCACCTTTAGCTATGTATTGCACATCTTTATTCGTCTGTGTGTAACCCCAAATTCAACATTCTAATCTAGCATTCACATCACCATGCTCTAACCCTTACATCACAGTTCTATGGAGTCTATAAGGAGCCAAAATGATTCACTCATAAAGAACTCACACAACAGTACAGACTTGACATTTAGAAACAGCCATGTTTTTGAAACATAGAACAGACAACCTTACAAGCATTATGTAGGAATGTATGTGGACACTGATGGATATGTGCTCACTGTCATGCTGCTTTACGTGTTGTTGCAGCTGAATGTGAGTGTCCTGCCAAGTCTTCTCAAGAATACCCCCCCCAAAAAAATTGAGATGTCAGGTATTTCCTTTCTGTAATGCCAGGTGGACTTCCCTAGAAAGAAGTTGTGCCTGCCTGAGCATCAGTGAGGCCTCATGGATAAGCAAACTTTGTTGGCTGTCCAGGTAGTATTCTCCACCACTCTGTACCTCTTTGCAATAAGCTGTCAAACTGCTATGCGTGCCTTTTGGTCCATTTGGTTATCTGCAACTTTTCACTGTACTTTCGGAACAGTTCCCATTCAAAGATGAACCTTTCTTTGATAAAGTACTAACAAAACACGAGACACTAAGGCCCTCATTATGACATTGGCGGTGAGTGATAAAGTGGTGGTAATACCGCCAACAGGCTGGTGGTAAGTACTGCCAAATTATGACCATGGCAGTGATAACTCCCATAGACAGCCAATGTACCACACCAACCACCAGGGTGGAAGCAACATTCACCACAGTGGTAGCTGCCAACAGCCAGGCAGAAGACACAGTACTGCCTACCATATTTTGACCCTGCAATCCACCACCTTTTCCGGGGCAGTACCAACGCCATCAAAACCCTGGCGGAAACACATCACAGAAGAGAAAGGACTCACCATCAGAGACACGGGGAAGAACAGCGTCTCCATGGAACCCGAACTGCAAGATTTCTCGACGATCTTCTTTGTTATGCTCCACCTGGAACACCAACGCCGACAAAGATGATGACAGTGAGTACAGCCAACTACCACACAAGGGAGGGAGGGAGGAAAACAAGAGTGGCCCACACACGCACAACACACACCTGACACACAAACACCATACGCACAACCAGCTTCACACGAAAAACAATTTGTCCCTGAAACACAGCAGAATAATGCAACGACAACAGGAATGGACGAAAGTGATTGTAATCAAATCAACATCTAAAAAACGTAATTGATTTGTCAATGAAACAGATATGTACACATGTACACCAAGAGATACTGCCCAGTCCAATGTTAAAAGGGCCCACATGGCCACAGGACACAGTCTAAGGCCCAACTCAAATCCTGACTTCATTCAGATAGTACTGTGCAGGGGCATCCGTTTGCCAGGCCACCTCAGCCAGATGCGGGAACAAGCCCACTGGTCCTGCATGGGGCTCCATGCCCATTGCTCTGTCCTGGGGAGTGCAAGGCCACAGTCTCGCAGGTGGGTGACTTCCCCACTGGTTCTGGATGCGGCTCCATGCCCATTGCTCTGTCCTGGGGAGTGCATGGCCACAGTCTCTCAGGTGGGTGACTTTCCCACTGGTTCTGGAGGAGGCAACTCGTACAGTAGCCCCTGGAGGGTGACCTACATGGCACCCGCTGGCGGTGACGGCTGCAGTGTGTTGGCGGATGGAGGTGCCTCCTGGGCAGCCTCTGCAGTTGCTGATGGCTGCAGTGTTGTGATGGAAGGAGGAGCCTCCTGGGCAGCCTCTGCAGCTGATGGCTGCAGTGTGGTGGTGGATGGAGGAGCCTCCTGGGCAGACTCTGCAGTTGCTGATGGCTGCAGTGTCGAGGTGGTTAGAAGAGCCTACTGGGCAGCCTCTGCAGTTGCTGACGGCTGCAATCCATCAGCTGGCAGAGGGGACCCCATGACGGCTGATAATGGTGGAGGAGTCACCCTGAGAGCCTCCGCTGGAGTAGAGGGCTTTGTCTCCTCCATTACAAGGGGCGTGGATCCCTTACCATTCCTGGCAGGGGTCGATCACCTCTTACCCTTCCTGGGTAGAGGTGCAGGCTCCTTCCTCTTCTTGCCTGGAGGTGCAGGCTCCTTCCCCTTCTTGCATGGAGGTTCAGGCTCCTTCCCCTTCTAGCCTGTAGGTGCAGCCTCCTTCCCCTTCTTCGATGGAGGTGTGGTATCCTTACCACCACAAGTAGGTGGTGCTACCACTGTCCCCGTGGACTGTTTGGCTGAGGTACTGAGCTGGGTCTTTGGTGCTCTGCCCTTACGTGCAGGACAGGGGAGAAGAGGTCAAGTTGGGAAAGGAAAAGCTTTTAGGGACGTTGGGGCAGAAGGAGGGAGGGGTGATGGGAGTGGAGGTTGAGGGAGTGGTTGTAGGAGGTGTATGTCTGCTGAATTTGGGTGCACATGCATGGGGGGATGCTGATGTGAGGAGGATGGCTGTTGGGTGTGTGAGTGCTTGCGTTTGTGTCCTTTGGAGGGGGCAGACTGCTTGGGAGAGGACAGAGGGGAAGCCTGCATGGCTGTTGTAGAGGAGTCTGCCAGTGATGTAGTGCACGCAGTTGTGAGTGTGGACGTGACTGGGAGGGAGGTGGAGGAGGCGGGGAGACACTGGAGGCAGTGGATGTTGTTGTGGTGCTTGTGTTTGCCTGTAACACTCTTGGGTGTTGTCTTGGGTGCATGCTTGTCTGTATGTGTGCCTGGGATGGGTTGGGGTTAGGGAAAATGGGACTGGGAAGTAGAAGTTGGAGGGGGGACGGTAGAAACAGGGACAAAGGCTGCCATCAGAGAGGAGGCCAGACCTTAATCAATCTCCTGTTGGGCCACCAATCCACAGTGAATGCCCTCCAGGAATGCATTGCATTGCTGCATCTTGGATGCCAGCCCTTGGATGGCATTCACAATGGTTGATTGCCCTACAGAGATGGGTCTCAGGAGGTCAATAGCCTTCTCACTCATGGCAGCAGGGCTCACTGGGGAAGGGCCTGAGGTGCCTGGGGTGAGAGAGATGCCCAGCTGCCTGGTTGAGCGGGCACGGGCAATTCACTGAGGGGCTTCTGGGAGTGCGGTGCTGGTACAGGGGTGGCAGGTGTACCTGCAGCTGCGGTGGTCACAGAAGTGTCCGCCACCACCAGGGAGCTCCCATCGGTGGAGGTATCTGAGTTTATGTTGTCTTCTTCAGGCTCTGCTGTGGTGCTCTCCTTGCCCTCTGTCCCACTGGTTCCCTCGGCATCAGTAGACTCTGCCTCTTGGGTCCTATGGGATGCAGCTCCCTCTGTCGCCACTGCCCCTGCTCCTCCTTCAAATGATGCTAATGCACACAAGGACAGGATGACAAAACAAGAAATTGGGGAGAGAGACAAGGGATACACTGAGTCAATGACTACACCAACATCACTATTGGCATATACATCACCAGGAACAGGCTGAAGCACTATGCATTGCACTACCAGGGATATGGATAGACACTAAGGCAAGATGAGGACCACACATCACCAACTGCAGCACTCCTGAGACCCACAATGCCCTGGCTGAAATGGACTGCTAACAAGCTAGGTTACCTGCATTTGCCATACACCCATTACCCTTCAGATGACCCACACTGCAATGTCTGGCCTGGCCTTAGGGGCACCCACTGACAAAACATCCACCACCCGGATACCACCCCACCAGCCAAAATATGTAATGATACCCACCGTACTCACCTCCTTGTGCTGCTGTGACTCCCTCAAGTGCCCATCCAGCTCAGGGTAGGGCACTGATAGTATGCGGGCCATCAGGGGGGTCAGGGGCCGACGGGCACCCCTTCCTCGTTGGAAGGCCATCCCCAGCTGGGCCTCCGCGGTCTTCCATTCCCTGTGTCTCAGGTCCTCCCACCGTTTCCGACAGTGGGTGCTTCGCCTGCCAAAGACCCCCAGGGTCTGCACGTCCTTGGTGATGGCACGCCATATTCCCTTCTTTTGATGGCTGCTGACCTGCAGAGGCAATAAAGACAGGAGAACACCATTAAACAAACAGCCCAGCCTGTCACACAAATGGCCCACCATACCTATTTCCATCATCATTGGCACACAAATAGCCCAGCACACACCATGTGTACTGCCACAAGACATTCCACCCATGTCCCCGCCCCCTTACACAATGCTTGCACACACATCTCTATGCATTCTTCCAACATGCATCATGCCCAAAGTGTACTCACCTGTTGGTCTTGAGGCCCATACAGCTGTCCTTACTGGGGTAGGACCCCATCCACCAGTTGCTCCAACTCCTCCAAAGTGAAGGCTGGGGCCCTTTCCTCTGTCACATGGGCCATGTTAGGTTCCAGACACAGGTCACAGCAGCACACGCAATGTAGGTCTTCTCCTGTCGAAGGTCAGGAAACAAGTGAGGAGTAGATAGAAAATGGCGGTCACGTCCGCGGCGGTGTACACCGCCACTGCTGGCGTAGATCCCCATTGGCCATTGTACTCCATAAAGCCCCATATTATCCAATGAGAAATCGCAGAGCGGTGCAAGACCACCTTCTGCCACGACGGCACGCACTTCCACCTGTCCCTACATATAGGACAGGCGGTCGCCATTTCAGGGGGGTAAACAGGCATATCAACAATTACTGCATCACAGATTAGATTGGCACATACTTAGCCATTAACACTGTCCCAATACATAAGTGCACCATGTGGACTGCAGTTGTGGTTTTGTTGTTCCAATTGTGACAGCCTACTCACTCCTGTGCCCCTTAGATACCTACCGTTGCAGATGAATAGGAGGTGGAGACATATCCCTGTGTACAGACCTCCGGTGGACTTAGCTATTCTAGAGGACTGGCACATTATACTCACCTATAGACTGGACAGGGCCACAATCACAGAGCTGCGTGCCCAGTTGGAGCCTGACCTGATATCATCCATCCGTCATTTGACTGGGATCCCCCTTCTTATGCAAGTGCTCCATTTCCTGGCAACAGGTTCTTTCCAAGTGACAGTGGGCTTGGCATCAGGAATGTCACAGCCAGTGTTCTCAATCGTGCTGGCAAGAGTGTTGTCTGCCATGATAAAACACATGTGCAGCTACATTGCTTTCCCAGGTGGAAGATTTGGTCACTGTGAAGGCCGGATTCTATGCAATGGGACATGTCCTCAATATTATTGGGGTGATTGACGGTACACATATTGTGTTTGTCCCCCCTCCAGATTAAAAAGGTGTACAGGAATCGTAAGAGTTTCCACTTACTGAATGTGCAGATGGTGTGCCTAGCGGACCAGTACATCTCCCATGTCAATGCTAAGTATCCTGGGTCGGTGCATGATGCCTTTGTCCTGAGGAATAGCAGCATCCCAAATGTGATGGCCCAACTACAGAGGCACAGAGTGTGGCTAATAGGTGAGCCTTGGTATCCACCTACTGTATGTTAGTGTATGCCTCTGATGTTAACCCCATAGGATTGTGTGTGGTTAAATGTTGTCCATCAATACTTGCAGACCACCCAAACCTTTTGTGGCTCCTGACCCCTGTGAGGAATGCCAGGACAAAGGCTGAAGTACGTTAAAATGAGGCACATGGGCAAACCAGATGGCTCATCGAGAGGGCCTTCGGACTCCTGAAGGCCAGGTTCAGGTGCCTGCATCCGACAGATGGATCCCTGTGCAACTCACCCGAGAAGGTCTGCCAGATAGTAGTGGCATGCTGCATGTTGCACAACCTGGCCCCCAGACGCCAAGTACCCTTTCTGCAGGAGGAGGAGACAGGAGATGCCCCTGTGGCAGCAGTAAACCCCGATGACAGTGAGGATGAAGAGGCTGAGGATGAGGACCTCAGAACATCAGTTATCCATCTGTACTTCCAATGACACACAGTTGAGACAGTGCAACTGCACATCTCTATGACTATTGGTGTATTCTGTGTGGTTGTGGCATGATGGCATTAACTTCCTTTTACCTCTACTTACTGTCACCTATGGTTTGTCATTTTACAGATGTTGGTGTGTAAGAAAGTAGCATCTTTCTGGCATGGTTACCCCCACTTTTGGCCTGTTTGTGAGTGTGTGTCAGTGTGTGTTTACTGTGTCACTAGGATCCTGCTAGAAAGGACCCCAGTGCTCATAGATAGAAACCTATATGTCAGTGTGTTTTGCCTGTCACGCTGGGATCCTGCTAGCCAGGACCCCAGTGCTCATAATTTATGGCATAATGTGTATGCCTGTGTAGTGCCTAACTGCGTCACTGAGGCGCTGCTAACCAGAACCTCAGTGCTTATGCTCTCTTTGCTTTTAAATTTGTCACTGTAGACCAGTGACTTCATTTACCAATTTCAACTGGCATACTGGACCCACTTATGAGTCCCTAGTATATGGGACCTAGGTACCCAGGGTATTGGGGTTCCATGAGATTCATATGGGCTGCAGTATTTCTTTTGCTACCTATAGGGAGCTCAGACAAATCCTTACACAGGACTGCCATTGAAGCCTGCGTGAAATAGTGCATATACTATTTCACAGCCATTTACACTGCACTTAAGTAACTTATAAGTCACCTATATGTCTAACCTTCACTTGCTGAAAGTTAGGTGAAAAGTTACTAAGTCTGAGGGCACCCTTGCACTAGCAAAGGTTCCCCCACATAGTTCAGGGCCATTTCCCCGGACTTTGTGAGCGCGGGGACACCATTACACGTGTGCACTACATATAGGTCAATACCTATATGTAGCTTCACAATGGTAACTCAGAATATGGCCATGTAACATGTCTATGATCATGGAATTGTCCCCCCATTCCAAATCTAGTATTGGGGAGCCAATTCCATGCATCCTGGGGGCTCCACCATGGACCCCCAGTACTGCCAAACCAGCTCGCTGAGGCTTGCACTGCAGCTACAGCTGCTGCCACCTCACAGACAGGGTTCTGCCCTCCTGGGGTCTGGGCAGCCCAATCCCAGGAAGGCAGAACAAAGCATTTCCTCTAAGAGCAGGGTGTTACACCCTCTCCCTTTGGAAATAGGTGTTACAGGCTGGGGAGGGGTAGCCTCCCCCAGCCTCTGGAAATGCTTTGTTGGGCACAGATGGTGCCCTCCTTGCATAAACCAGTCTATACCGGTTCAGGGACCTCTTCTCCCCTGCTCTGGTGGGAAACTGGACAAAGGAAAGGGGAGTGACCACTCCCCTGTCCATCACCGTCCTAGGGGTGGTGCCCAGAGCTCCTCCAGTGTGTCCCAGACTTCAGCAATCTTGCTTTCCAGGGTGAGAGGGCACTCTGGAGGGCTCTGAGTGGCCAGTGCCAGCAGGTGACATCAGTGACCCCTCCTGATAGGGCCATACCTGATAAGGTAGCCAATCCCCCTCTCAGGGCTATTTAGGGTCTCTCCTATGGGTTCTCTTCAGATTCTGCTTGCAAGTTTCCTTCAGGAATCCTCTGCAACAACCTCAGACTCTTCTGACCACTCAACAGCCGCAGCCTGCTCCAAGAAACGCTGTAACTGCAACAAAGTGTCTACAAGAGACACTTTTCTTCAGCAACCTCAGGTCCAAGTCAGCAACTGCAAAAATGTCCATGGTGTGCATGCTCTTTGGACTCCCTGTCTTCATCCTGCACCAGAAGGACAAAAGAAATCTCCAGTGGAGTGATGAAGTCACTCCCCTGCTCCAAGCAGGCACCTTCCAAGGTGGCGACCGGTACCCTGGGACTTCTCTCACAGCAACGAGCTTGCTCCTAAGGACACAGAGGGTGGACATCATCAAAATAGACTGTCCTGAGATCCTTCTGATGCAATTTGGAGGAGGTAAGACCTTGCCTTCCCCGAGAATGATTGTACCCTTGTGTACTGCATCTTCTTCACCTCCTGAGGCCTCTGTGCACTCTTTGCAAAATTCCTTTGTGCATAGCCTGGCCCAGGTCCCCAGCCCTCCATCCTGCAATGAAAAACTCGCTGAGTTGTTCTCTGGCACTGTGGGATCTTCTTTTGTTGTGCTGCATCAACCACGTTTTGCACCTCCTTTGAATCCAGATCCTGCAACTCCTGGGGGTGCTGGCTGGTATCCTGTGGGCTCTCTAAAGTGCTGAGAGCCCCCTCTTTCTCCTCACACAGAGTTGAGGCCCCCAGGTCCCTCCTTGGTCCATCCAGCGTCATTTTGATACAAAATACAATTTTGGCGTAGCCAAAGCTTGTTGGCAACTTCCAACATGGAATCTCAATTGCAACAATCATCATGCAGTGGGACATCTTTTGCATTATGCAGGAACCCACTGGCATCTTCCTAGGGTGCCATTCTGCAGTCTTCAACTAACCATGGACTCTTCTTTTGCACCCTCTTCTGGGTTGGCAGGGGCTCCTGTCCTTCCTGGAACTTCTTTCAACTTCTGGACTTGGTCCCTTTCCTTTGCAGGTCTTCAGGTCCAATAATCCAGCAGTTGTTCTTTGCAGACTTGGTTGGCTACTGCAAAATCCCCAAAACGAGGTGTAGTGTGTCCTAAGGAAACTTGCAGTACTTTACTCCTGCTTTTCTGGGCTCTGGAGTGGGATAATTTACTTACCTTTACTGTATTCTTACTCTCCCAGTGATTCTGCACACACTACACTTGTCTAGGGGGGAATTTGTGATTCACATTCCACTTTCTTAGTATATGGTTTGTGTTGCCCCTAGACCCATTTTTGCGTGTTGCATTCTATAGCATTTCCGATTGTTTGCATTGTTATATGACTATTTACTTGTCTAATTTTGGTGTCTAGTGTATATATTGTGAATAATACTTACCTCCAGAAGGAGTATTGCCTCTAAGATATTTTGGTACTGTGTCACCCAAATAAATATCTTTATTTTTAGTATCACTGAGTATTTACTTGTGTATAAGTACTATGTAACTATAAGTGGTATTGCATGTGCTTTGCATGTCTCCTAGTTCAGCCAAAGCTGCTCTGCTATTGCTACCTCTATCAGCCTAAGCTGCTAGAACACTACTACATTTCACTAATAAGGAATAACTGGACCTGGTATAAGGTGTAAGTACCCATGGTACCCACTACAAACCAGGCCAGCCTCCTACATGGCGATATAATAACTGTGTACCGATGTGCTGACTACAGCCAGCTACAGGTCATTTTTCTATGCTTTCACTATGTACAGTTCATTTGCAATGGATGTAACTGTTTGCATAAATACACATTTTCAACACATGACATTCAAGTAGTTGAGTTGCGTTCAAGGGTGTTAATTGTAGTGCTAACAAATTTAGGGGAAGGTGCAATGGAATGGGGTGATGATGGAGGAAAGTCTAGGGTATTGTTCCAGTCTGTTTGTAGCACAGGTCCAGTGTCCAATGGGCCATAGGAAGGGGCCGCAACGGCAGTTCAAACTGGACAAGGTGAATGAGTGGGACACAAAGGGGACAATCAGGAGAGTCTCATTTGCTGGTGGGGTCTTGGCAAGTGTCTCTAGCTTCTTTCTGGGTTGCAGAGAACCTTTGCGGGGTGGTTTGCCTTCCTGCAGGGGGAGGGATGCTGATGGCCTGTGGGTCCTGTGGCGGGGCCTCCTGCCCACTAGTGGCACCGGAAGTGGAGGGCTGGTAAATGGACTGGCTAGTGGTAGGGGCCTGCTGGTGTGCGGTTGCCTCCCTCATGATGTTGGCCATGTCTGCCAGCACCCCTGCCATGGAGATCAGGGTGGCGCTATTGGCCTGCAAGTCCTCCCTCATCCCCTGATACTGTCCCTCCTGCAGCCGCCTGTTCTGCTGCACGTTGTCAAGGATCTGGCCCATTGTGTCCTGGGAATGTTGGTAGGCTCCTAGGATCTCAGAAAGTGCCTCCTGGTGAGTCGGTTTCCTGGTCCCGTCCTCCCCCTGGCACGCAGGAGTCCTCCCTGTTTCTGAGGTGGCCCATTGCCACTGACCCCAGGTCCCTGATTGTCTTGGGGGCGAGGTGTGGCCTCGGGTCTCTGTACAGGTGGGCACACTGCTGATTGACTTGTCCTAGGGACAGAGCTGTGGGTACGCTGGGTGTGTGGTGTGATGTTGGATCCTGATGGGAGAGGATCTGTGGTGGTCTGTGAGTGGGCTGGGGTGACCGACTATCCAGTGGTCCCTGATGGGCCAGGTTGTTGGTCTAGATCCTGAAGTACAGAGTTACTGTCCTCACTGGGGGTATTTTCTGTTGGGGGACTGGATAGTCGTGGCACCTCCGCTCAACTGAGATTGGCTAGGACACCTTTGGGTATGTAAAGGCTGTATTCTGCTTCATGCCTGTGACATATTGTACATCCCTATCCTCCCCTCTATGGTTGCTTTTGCCCTGCCATCTTTGATTGTGTATGTTGGTGTTTTGTGGATTGTTAGTTCCGCTATGCTGAGCATGCTTTGGTGATGGGTGTCCATGTAGGGCTGGGAGGGCTGTCCATGCATTGGTGTGGCATGCTGGGCTTGGCATTGGGGTTAGTCATCTGCGTTGGTGCAGTGTTTGGGATGGAGTGAAGTGATGGGAGTGAGGGTAGGGTGTGAGACGCCATGTAGGTATGGGGGGTGATAAGTGGTAATTATTGACTTACTAGTATCCAGTGCTCCAGCTACTCCAGTGAGCCCCTCAGGATGCAGCATTGCCAAGACTTGCTCCTCCCATGCTATGAGCTGTGGGGGAGGAGGTGGGGGTCCACCGCCAGTCCTCCGTATGGTGAGCTGGTGCCTTGCTGCTATGGAACGTTCCTTCCCCCGTAGTTAATTCCACCTCTTCCTGATGGTGTCCTTGTTCTTGGATACTGTCCCACGGCATTGACCCTGTCCACGAATCTCCGCCATAACGCCATCTTCCTTGCAATAGATATTTGCTGTACCTGTGCTCCAAACAGCTGTAGCTCTACCCTGATAACTTCCTCCACCATAACCCTTAATTCTTCCTCAGTGAAACGGGGGTGCCTTTATGGGGACATGGATGCTGTGTGGTATGTGTATGAGAGAGTGTGTTGAGTAATGTGGTGGGGTGTGTAATCTGGGGTGCGTGAGGGATGTATGGGTGTAAGTGGTGTGTGTCTAGTTGTCTAAGTGGTCTTGGTGTCATTCTGGTGGCAATGATTTGTCATCTTAAAGGATTGTGGGTAATGTGGGTGTGTGTTTTATAGTGCTGTGGGTGGGTGTGATGTGTGTATAAGTGTCAGGTGTGTGTTTTTCGTATTGGCCAATGTAGTGTTGTTTTTTATGTGGGTGTCCATTCTGAGCGCGGTGGTATGTACTGCCATTGGTTTACCCCCGTTGAATGTCCGCTGTGGTAATCTGTGGGTCATAATGTGATGGGTGTTGTTCTGTTGGCGTAACGGTATGGGTGTTGGGACTGCCACTTTTGCACTGACCTTTGGGTTGTCTGATTTGTGTATGTGGCTGCATTCTGTTGGATTGGTGTGCATGTATCATAATATGGTGAGTGGATATTCACCACTGTGGCAGTATGTTGGCAGCCGTCAGTGTGGTGGTAAGCCACATTTACCAGCAATGTCATAATGATGGCCTTTGTCTGGAAAAGATCGTCTTTAAAGGGGACGTTCCCAAAATACTAAGAAGGTTTTAAAATTCCTGAAGAGGAGGGACAATCTTTGAACATGAATAAGTAATGCAAGTGACATAAAAGAATGACCCTGTAGAACTGAATATTTCACAAAACACGTTAACCAGAATTTTTTAACTAAAAGGAAGAATAAAATCTTTTGGAACTATTTTGGATGTGTGCTGTTCAATTTTATTATGTTTATCTGTTTCAACATTAGCAGAGTTTTAAAGTATTTACATTTAAAGGATTTTAAAGTATCCACTTGCCCTTCATATTACATTTGTAAGTTCATGTTCCCATAAGTCTGCTTGAGTCTTTTTAAGTCTGTTTGAGTCTGCTATGTTGTGATATGTGGTGGAATGTACCAGCAAGTATTTGCTGTTGCCATTGCCTCATGGTGTTAGCTACAATCGTGTCACAGAATATTTTGCGTGGGCAAGGGCATGGTCCAACTGCCACCATTGTCTCAACACTGTCCAACTACTTCGATACAAAGATGAAACCCGCAGATCAGTTGAAGTGAGAAGTCACAAGTTGGAAATGCACGCATATGCTCTTATCTCTTGGCAGTGACCCAACCCAGGAATTAGGATGGGGATATCAGGCCATAGTTCATGTGGGCAGTACCCTGCCACAAGCCAATGTTAGTATTATCTTGTACACTCCTTCAAGGAAGTAAAGAAGCACTTCTCCCCCTGTGTGATAAAGGTACCTGATGTACAATCTAAGAATGTGAAATGTGCACTTAGTGATGGCTCATGTCAGTATGTGTGCCCCCATTTGAGTCACCATGGCTGGACAACTGGAGCCGCATTATGGAAGTGCCTTACATTGGTATTACAGAAGAGCCCGCAGACACTTCTGCATCTCCTTCTGTAATACTGATAGTGCCGCCTGATGGCAATCCCCCTGCAGATGCGTGCAGTTACCAGTAGTGGAAGCTGAATAATTTAAGGGGAGGGACGATGGAGACGAGGTAAAAATAATTTTTAAAAAAACACTTACCTTGCCGCGTCCCTGTTGCCTCCTGCTGCCTCACAGTCCTCTTCTTCTGATATCCGAGCATTCACTTCTGGGACACCAGCACAGGCTCCCCAGCAATCCTGGTGCTGATTTCATGCAAAACTTCGCATGAAAGCAGGGCCAAGATTGGTCTGAGCGTCATTGATTGTTACTCAGACACCCTGGGGTCTGTGCCATTTCTCCAGCCCAGCTGTTAAACACAGCTGGGCTGGAGGAACCTAAGTGCACATGTGTGTTTGGCTTGCCTCAGATGACTGGCCAAACACACATGCGCACTTAGGCGCACTCTCCCCTCCTCCCCCCTCCCTCCTCCTGTGGCCCAGCCCGGCCCCTCCCAGTACTTCTGGCACAGCCATAGCGAAGGAGCTGCCCCTGGCAGTCACTCACTGCATTTGCCTGAGAGGGGATGTCTAATCCCCCTAAAAGTGCAGGAGGATTTGTGCCTGCATTGTGAAATGTGGAGTGGCTTCAACGCAGCCTCTCCATTTTTCATGTGACTGCCCTGTTCACAGGGCAGCGCGAGTTCGTGGATGCCCTTGGGCAGTGCATTCATTCAATACAACGCATGTTCCTTGTTCGTGCAGGGCACACCTTTTAAAAGGTGCACCCGGTGCAAACAAGGAAAATGTGCTGTATCTGTGATACGGCCCCTGATGGGATGGGAAGATGGAGAGAGACTATACACCGCATCACCTGCAAAACAGACATTTTTTGATTTGTTACACAGTCACAATTCTTTACATTCCTATAATGCATGCATCCATAAAGGTAATCATTGCTGTGTTTGGAAAAGGAGATGTGAAAAGGAACATTCAGAGTACCATATAGTGTTTGGCATTGTCACTGGTGTATAGGTAAAAACCTGCTGCAAGTATCAAAACTGGCAGGTGTATGGGTCAACACTTGGTGCAGTTATAACAATTTGCTCACCTGTGATATGCCAGCCAACATCCTGATGATTAGCTGAAATTATCCAGTATCCAGGAAGTTGAGTACAGTTTCAAATAGACAGGTATGGTATGGGACAGGGCTTTAGATGCTGAAATTGTGTAAGCCTGGTGTTTCTTGCTTTCTTATGGAGGGAAACTTTGTGTGGTGGTCATTAGTTTGTTAAGGCTCAGTTGTGTGCAATGCAGGTGTTACCAATGAGCCACCCTCCCCTGGAGCGCATGATGTACTTTGCACTACACCAGATTCCTGTTTGATTTCCCCCTATATTTTGAATAATGGTGTGTGAAATCGTGGTTTAAGTGAAATGTCCAGCAATTTCCAAAAAATGTAATGAAAATTGTCTTTCAGAGGTCTTTAAAGGGCATCAAACTGCCTATCTCTCTTATGAGGTTGTTGAAGCAGATATGCTAATTAAGAAAATTATTAATTATGTATATGTGTCTACTAATGAAAAATGCATAGAGTAAATAATCATAGAGAAAATAATGTGCACGTTTGGAAATCTGCCCTCCGGAGGTGATCACCATATGTACTAATAGAACTAAGACTGTATGAAATAATGAAAATATGTGGGAAAAATTTAATAATATGTCATAATGAGAGTTTTTCTGAGCCTCACACGCGAATAGCTGAATTTACTGAACGCTTTGCAAAGGACTGGAGGCATGCAATGACCCTGACGCGCTCGATGTTAAAGTTGCTTAGCTAGAATTTTCTGCAATGCACCGATGGACAGGAGATGATGAAGACAATTTGATACAATTATGTGTAGCGCAGGCAAAACTTACTTTCCCAGGACTTGAACAATAGAGGCACTGACTGAAGAGCATCTGACAATTTCGATACCTGAAGAGCCAGATGATGAGAACATCGTAAAGTGAACCAATCCACATCTTGTGAACGGACTCATATGAAAATTAGTAGATTCAGTAAACAAAAACTATAGGTTAAAGTCATATCTGCTGAGTGACTGACCAATTAGAAATTTGGGGGACGGACTGGGAGATGCTAATAAAACATCATGACAAGGGACTAAAAACAGAGTTGCGAGGGGAGAATTGATGATGTCTGGAGACGATGTCCGAGGAGCTGACATTAGGCTCATACTCTGTGAGCCAGTTCCGTGTCTGCCTAATTGATGACCTGAATTCGAAGACTGACATTTTGCTCATTCATCCTGGAAAGGTAGCTATGAAAATGTCACTGACAATTTATGCCTTTTCTTCTAGGTACCAACTGCGCCGATTATAGAAATTCTCTTAGATAGATTTTTTCCAGATTAATGTTTTCTCTAAAAGCTTTTCACATGAAATCCAACACATGCTGATGCTAATCCTGGTTAGGTAGACTGTTAAGGGTGACGTTGACAGTGACAAATGACTGACAAACTTATTTTGCTGAACCTTGCTATTAATGCTGGTATTCTTAGTTTATGAAATTGCATTGTCGTATGCGTTTCTTTCAAGAGATGATGTTTCCTATTAATGAACTAATAAAGAAGTGGCTTTGAATAAATATTTAACTAAAAGATGATTTAGAATTGTAATCAGTAAGGAAATAAAAATTGTTAACTCTTTACCAAGTTGTGGTTATTCATGAGTAGATGGTTTTTAGCTGTTTTTTTCCAGGGAATGTTTTCTTGATTATTGAGGTTGATTACTGGTCCAGTGGTCACTGCATGACTCAGATACTCCATGCGATTCAAAAGGTTCATGACCTATACGTGTCACCCTGTAAGTTTACTCACTAAAGACCAGGCATGCTAGCAGTTTTTGGTAGCAGCTTGATGGTTAGTTTCCTTGGAGAACTAGTTATGTGGTGATTAGTGGTTATGGTGGTAGATTAAGCTAGGGTTGGTTGTTCATATTTTTTATAAGGTCTGAATTGTTTCTGAAATGGCATTTGTAGCAAAGACGATGTCCTCTTAAGCCCAGAAATGACTTTCCCAGATCCTGGATCCCGCTAGTAAAGTTGGGTATGTTCTCGGCGTGTATTGTGATAGTGTGAAAGTGGTAGGTTGCACTGGCACAGGCTTAAGCAAACCACAGGTGAATTGTGGTGTGTGTGTGGTAAAGTAGGGAGTCTGTGTACTCCAGTGAAGGTTTAGTAGGAGTGTGCGTACTCTGCAGTATGAGAGTAGGGAAGCCATCAAACTTCACATGTTTGTGGTGCTTTGTGCTAAAGAATTATCCACGTGGTTGTTGGTAATGTACGGACCCTGTGTGGTCTAAGATTCCGGAGTATATTGACAAGTGTACGGGACACTTGGTTATATGTTGTAATCTGTCTAGTTTAGTAGGTTGATCAGGCGTGGTCAATAAGTCAGTGTGTGAGATAGACAAGTAAAAGACATTTTTCAACTGAGAGTTGGCGAGTCCTATGTGCACCAGGGCAGACCCATTGATCAGTTTATAGTAAAAATTTGCAGGTCTATTTTTGCTTGCAAATGAGGGAGACTGAGAAAGAGGAATAGCCACATGAGTGAAAGGGCCATTAGTGAAAATCCGTAAGGTCTCTGAAGCGATTGTGTCCCCTTCCTGTAGTAAACCAGCAGGTTTGTTTTAGTTATTGGTTGTTGGTAAGTGCTCTCAAATAATCTGTATTAGTTGTGTGAGTTGAAGTTAAGAGGACAAGCCGCAAGACTTTGTCAGCCGCTGTGTGTGGGTGTGACATCAGAGTGTGCAGCGCTGGGATAGGTTGGTTAGTGAGAAGAGTCGTGAGCGGATTGGCAGCCATCCGTAAGAGGTAATTGGTTGAGTAAGTGGGTGAAGGGAATCTTGGGAGTAAAAGTATTTTCATTATTGAATACAAATAAATAAAACAGACAAATGAAGTTTTTCAAGGCATTCAGAAGTGCAATACTTACATTAGGGCGTCAGTGGGGGAGCCAACCCCACCGTAAAATTCTCTGGTTTATATTGTGATGGAGGAGCGAGGTATAGCACCATGTCTTTGGTTAAAGCAGTGGTACAAGCTAACAAAGAAGCGAGGAGCTTTAGCATTTCCAGAGCATGGAATATTTAATTTGAGAATTTTGGATGAATTGAGAATGGCATTATACGAGATGAAGCTGTTACCGAGACCAGCACAGTTTGAGGCTTTAGCGGTTTGGGAGCTAGAGGCCAGACAGCAACAATAAATGAAATTTAAGAAGATATTGAAGAGAGTAGAAAAATCTTTAGCTCAAGCTAGATGGGATTGGGAACAGAAAAGATGGAGATCAGAGACGCTACAGGGTGTCAAATTGTTTCCTGCAATTACAGAGGAAGACGAGACAGAGAAGGAAAATGCTAAAGAGAGTGAAAGTGCAGGGGCAAAGAAAAAGAATAAGCCTTATGTAGACGATGAGAACTCTGATGTTGAGGACCTTATTACACAGCTGTTGAGGAATGGAATTCCACCCTTCGGGACTTATACAGGGGGTCCAAGTATTATTGTGCTTCAACTGCCCCAGCACAAGCATCGGGAACACAGAGACCAGTGCAGACAGACAGTGGACAGATACCAGGGGTACTGCAGAGCACATCGAATGCAGGGACTACTACTGTGGTCCAAGGTCAGATGCATCCACCATCAGTACAGAGAATTTATCCAGATGTGCCAGTTCTTGAGACAGTTTCGAACATAGTGGTGCCAACAGAGCAAGTGCTCCCGAGGCCAATGCTAGTTCAGACTGAGCCAACTCCAATGTTATTGCCTGCAGCACAGCCACAGGGTTTGCCGAAGTTTATGCCAATGACAGGAACACAGTCAGATATTACACAAGTCATGAATCAGGTGATGGGAGTCACTTTTCCACAAGGTGCGAGTGTCAGGGCAGCTCCAGATGCAATATCACTACCGATTACTGTTGGTCCATCGGTACCCTTATTTGCACAAAAGAAAGTGGGTGCAGGAGAGGAGAACAAAATGTCACAAAGTCTTGTGAGAAGGGGAGTGAGCGATCCTGTGCAGATGATATAATCCACAGGTCAGACTTTCAATGGATCTAGACCATTAATGGATCTTAGTACTTCCAGATGCAGTAAATGGCACAAATGCAAGTCAAAGTTTGAAGCTTTTGACGCCGCAAGCTTCAGGTGCAGTGATGCAACAGGTACCAGTGCCAAACGCAAGTAACATCTCATTACAGGGATTGTCAGCGCAGCAATTGAGCGAATGGTTAGACAGTCTGAATACACCTCAAAATACAACCAAGGGTGAAGAGCGGATAAGTTGCGTGAGGTTGAATATGGAAGCAACCGAGTTAGTAGAGGGAACAATGGGTGTGAACAGGCTGGAGTCCTACACAGAAGAGGATCTGTGGTATTTGCGTCCAAGGATTACAAAAGAAGTGAGTAAAATACATCAGAAATTGGCAGAGCTAGCCGAGAAACATGATATTGAGATTGAGAAAACAAAGTATTTGAAACGCAGTTACAGATTAGATTTTGAGGCAAAGGATTTTGAACACATGAGATCAGCAGGAATGAAGTCTCATTTGAAAGAATTGCAGCAGAGTGCTAAGATCTGGGGAGCATTAGAGAAGTGGGAAGGTATATGGGCAAAGAAGAAGGATAAGCGGAAGCAAGATTTGCAAGAGGGGTTGGAAGATGTTTCAAAAGAAAGGGAATCAGTAAAGATGCTTCCGATGAGAGAGATTTCCAGGGGGCCAATTTGTTCATGTCCCATGGCACAGGAGTGATATATTGTCATTCACAAATGATTACCCAAAACTGAGAGAGAGACCGGTTGAGTGGTATCAGCAGACAGACAGGTTTGTGAAACTTTCCAAATGTTTGTGGGAAGACTTAAACACATTATTGGAGATAGTGGTTCCAGCCGACTTATGGGTCGAGTGTAAGAGAGCAGTGGATTGGCCAATGAGTGAACCATAAGATAGAGTAAAGGGTACACCATCACCTGAAGTAAGGAAACATTACTATAAGGTGATTGAGTTCCTGAAGACAAGAATTTCTCCCAAAGATATTGATTGGCAGAGAACTGACAGAATGGTCCAGGAGTCTAAAGAGTCAATACATACCTATTATGAAAGATTGTTGAAAGCGTTAAAAGAGTACAGTGGCAAGGAAGCAATAGACCCGGAAGACATGTTGCATTTTGTGTTCAGGTTCGTCGAAGGGTTGAGACCAAAAGTAGGACAGATGACAAAGAATCATTTGATTTGCTGGCACCCAAAGCTGATTGATGAGGTGTTGTAGTATGCCAAATACTGTAGTAATGAGATTGAATTGAAGCAGAAAAAGTTGAAGGAAAAAGCAATGTTGATGCACATAAAGGCAGCTCAGACAGGAGTGCAAGGAGCTTTGGTACCGCCTATGCCGCCGCAGCAGAGAACTGTTATGTTCCAGCCTCAAATGAGAGGTAGAGGTCGTGGAGTTGACATGATGCGTGGTCCAGAGTTGGGTACTGTAGTGGTTCAGAATGACATGCAAGGGATGAAAAGATGTTACCATGTAATTTGTGCGGAAACGTGGGACACTGGAAGCAGGCGTGTCCGTCGATGGCGCAGGATGGTGTTGTTCGGCAGAGTGGTGATGTCAGTACATTTCAAACTGTGAAAGTCCCAAGAATGAGAGGATCTATTCCTAATGTTCAGAACTGAGTGCAGAATTTCCAACCCGTGCAGCAAATGCAGGTGCTGAGTGCACAATTAACACAGTTGCAACCAATACAGCAGCAGGTTCCCATGGTACCTAGACAGCAAATGCAGATACCTCAAGCCCCGATGGAGCAGCAACAGGTGATGCTGCTCAGCAGGTCACAGGTACACCAATTTCCATTTTACAGGTAGGATAGAATAAATGAAGAATGAATGAGTGACAGTTCGGATGAAGGACCGTGTGTGCTTGCAGCATCCCTAGAAGTAGATCAGAGAGGACCTTTTGTAAAGGGAAAGGTGATGGGTAACAAGGTCTCATTTTTGGTGGAAACAGGAGCTACACGCTCCACAGTGATAAGTGTGGAAGTTTAGAATTTACCTCTTTCAGGCAGAACAGTTTAAGTTGTGGGCGAAGAGAATAGACAGTTGACAAACCCAATTACAGAACCAGTGCAGGTTGAGATTGGCAATTACCAGGGACTACATAGATTTGTAGTGTGTGATTCGAGTCCAGTGTCCCTACTGGGAAGAGATTTACTGTGTAAGACAAAATGTTACATTCATTGTTTGGACACTGGAATCGAAGTACAAACTAATAGTGATGACAAAGAAGAGCAGGTGGCTGAAATTCTGATCAATAATGCTAGTGAGGAATACCCATTGATTGAGTTTTTCCCAATGTTTACTGTGCCCCCCTGAAGACCCAAGCTAACACCAACAACCACAAAAAAAACTCCTGGTTCACCCCCGACCTCAAGGACTCCAAGAAAGAATGCCGCACCCGCGAGAAGACATGGCGCCTCAACCAGAACGAAGAGAACATGTCAGCCCTTAAGGACGCCACCCGCCAACACCACCAACAAAAACAGCCTTCCAGAACAGACTCGACAACAACGCCCACAACAGCAAAGAACTATTTGGAATCGTCAAAGAGCTCTCCAACCCCGACGCAGAAAACAACTCCATCCCTCCCTCACAAGACCTCTGCGACTCCCTCACAGCCTTCTTCCACCACAACATCACCGACATCTACAACATCTTCACCACAAACAACACGAACCCTCCACCGGAACCCACCACCAACGACACCACCATCCTCACCTGGACCCCAACCACCACCGAGGAAACCACCCGCGTCATGAACTCGATCCACTCTGGATCTCCATCCGACCCCTGCCCACACCACATCTACAACAAAGCCGACAACATCATCGCCCCCCACCTCCGGGACGTCATCAACGCATCTCTCAGCTCCGCTACCTTCCCAGAGAGCTGGAAACACGCAGAGCTCAACGCCCTCTTAAAGAAACCTACAGCAGACCCCACCGAACTCAAAAACTTCCGGCCAATCTCTCTCCTGCCGTTCCCCGCCAAAGTGATTGAGAAAATCGTCAACGCCCAACTCACCACCGCCCTGGAAGCCAACGACTCCCTCGACCTCACACAGTTCGGCTTCAGAGCTAACCACAGCACCGAAACCGCCCTCATCGCAGCCACGGATGACATCAGATCCTTGATCGACAAGGGAGAAACCGTGGCCCTCATACTCCTGGACCTCTCTGCGGCCTTCGACACTGTCTGCCACCGTACCCTAATACGCCGCCTCAGCAACGCCGGCATCAGAGGCAAGGCCCTGGAATGGATCATCTCCTTCCTCTCCGGAAGAACCCAGAGAGTCCGCCTCCCCCCCTTCAGATCTACAGCCACGGAGATCATCTGCGGCGTACCCCAAGGATCCTCCCTCAGCCCCACTCTCTTCAACGTCTACATGACCCCCCTAGCGAACATCGCACGCAAACACGGACTCGACCTCATATCCTATGCCGACGACACACAGCTCATCTTATCCCTCACCAACAACCCCACCTCAGCAAGGACCAGACTACACGACGGTATGAAGGAAGTAGCGAACTGGATGACAGACAGCCGGCTGAAACTGAACACAGAGAAAACGGAGGTCCTCATCCTCGGCCCTACTCCCACCGCCTGGGACGACTCCTGGTGGCCTCCCGCCCTAGGCAGCACTCCCCAGCCCACCAACCACGCACGCAACCTCGGCTTCATCCTGGACTCATCCCTCTCCATGACCAGACAGGTCAACTCAGTGACCTCAGCATGCTTCAACACCCTCCGCATGCTCCGCAAGATCTTCCGCTGGATCCCCATCGACACCAGGAAGACCGTCACCCACGCCCTCGTCACCAGCCGCTTGGACTACGGGAACACTCTGTATGCCGGCATCACCAACAAGCTGCAGAAGAAACTTCAACGGATCCAGAACGCGGCCGCACGACTCATCCTGGACATATCCCGCCACCACCACATCTCCGGACACCTGAAGAAACTCCACTGGCTCCCAGTCAACAAGAGGATCACCTTCAGACTCCTCACCCACGCACACAAAGCATTGCACAACCTCGGACCCAAACTCATCAACAACCGCGTCTCCTTCTACACTCCTCCGCGCACGCTACGCTCGACCGGACAAGCCCTGGCAGCCGTCCCCCGCATCCGCAAAGCCACCGCCGGAGGAAGATCCTTCTCTTTCATGGCAGCAAAGACCTGGAACTCTCAGCCCAGCCACCTTCGCGCCATACCTGATCACCTCTCCTTCAGAAGGCAGCTCAAGACCTGGCTCTTTGTGCATTACCCCCACCCCCCCCCCAGCACCTTGAGACCCTTAATGGGTGAGTAGCGCGCTTTATAAATGCGAATGATTGATTGATTGATTGAAAGAATTGCATGCAGACTTATGAGGAACGGTGAAAGAAGAAGTCTGGGACCTGACAGGTAAAGAAGTAGGTCTGATTAAGGGAGTGGAGCCGATTACGCTTACTTTGAAGCCAAATGCGGTATTTCCACAACTTCCACAGTATAACATGCCACAAGATGTTCTGATGAAGGTGGCACAGATAATTGGAGATTTTCTAAAACAAGGAGTTTTGAAGGAAGTGTTAAGCAGTCCATGTAATTCACCAATAATGGGCTTAAAGAAGCCATGTCGGAAAGTGTGCGTAGTGCAGGACTTGCTAAAGTGAATGATTTAGTGGTCAAGTGTTGTCCAGTGGTTCCAAATCCAGCAGTAATACTGTTTCAGATTCCTTGCGATGAAGAGTGGTTCACAGTGGTAGACTTGTCACAAGCTTTCTTTTCCGTGCCTCTTCATTGGGATAGTCAGTTTTTATTTTCAAATTCCTAGACAGAGTCTACAGCTGATGCAGGCTTCCACAAGGGTATACGGAGTCGCCATCACTGTTTAATCAGATGTTGAAAAAGAACCTGGAGTCATTGGAATTGCCATACCAATCGACTTGGGTGCAATACATTGATGATTTTCTGATCCCATCCAGAACAAGGGATGAGTGTAAGTACGACTCGATTGCCCTGCTAAATCATTTGGGGAATTTTGGACATATGGTTTCACCTGTGAAATTGCAGTATTGCCAAAAATCTGTGAAATATCTGGGACAACAGATTAAAAAGGGATTACGGAGAATCTCCAGAGAAAGAATTACCATGATACTGCAGAGAAGTCCTCTGACTTCACAGAGAGATGTCAGGTTGTTCCTGGGAATGGTGGGATACTGTAGACAGTGGATTCAGAATTTTTATGAAATTGCCAAACCATTGCAGCAGTTGACGCACAAGGAAGTCACAGATCCCATTATCCTAGATGAGGATCAGATGAAAGCATTCACTGAATTGAGAGAGAGTCTGTGCAGAGCTCCAGCGTTGGGAATGCCTGATTACACAAAGCCATTCACATTGTTTTGTCATGAACTTGTTCTTTGTCTGTTTTAACACAGGTCCATGGAGGTGCTTATCACACAGTAGCCTATTTTTCAGCTACCTTGGACCCGGTTGCAGCAGCTTTACCAGGTTGGCTGCGTGCGTAGCCGCAGTTGGTCAAAGTCTTCCCAATGTGAGGGTGTAGTGATGGGATACCATTTGACGGTGATGGTACCTCACTCTGTTGAAATTTTACTGACAAGGACAAAAACGCAATACTTGACGGTGCAAGATTGACAATGTATGAGACGAGCATATTGGGTGCTCCAAATGTAACATTGAAGAGATGTACAGTGTTAAATCCAGCGACATTGCTTCCAAGTGACACTGTTGGAATTGAAAAAGAAGAAGACATTGAGCATGATTGTCTTGAGGTAACTGAGCTGTGTACAAAATCAAGACCTGATATTAAAGACACACTTTTAGAAGAAAATGACCAAATTGTCTTTGTTGATGGGTCGTTTCTCAGAGGTGGAACTGCAGGATATGCAGTATGCACAATTACAGGCACGTTAGAAGCTTCATGACATCCAGGTGTGTACTCTGCACAAGTAGCAGAATTGGTAGCTTTTACTAGAGCATGTTATGTTTCTGGGAGACTAAGGGCCAGATGTAGGAAGTTTCTGAATTGCGACCCGCAAATTGCGAGTCAGACCGACTCCTAATTTGCAAGTCGCAATTCAGAATGTTGGATGGCGTCCATTACACCATCTGCGACTCGCAAGGGGGACGCAAAGGCCCACCTCATGAATAAGCGACGTGCAAACGGCTTCCTACATCTGGCCCTAAGTGTCACAATCTATACAGATAGTATGGATTTGGAATTGTTCATGATTTTGGTCAGCAGTGGTCGCAACGAGGTTTCATGACCTCAACTGGAACACCAGTGAGAAATGGCGATAGAATAAAAGAGTTGTACGCAATACAGTTACCTGAAGAAATTGCAGTGGTGAAATGCAGTGCACACCAAAAGATGCAGCATTACATTTAATTGGGAAATGGATATGCAGATCAAGTTGCATGGTTCTGAGCATTGAACTGTTTATTGTTGAAAGACAATTGGGAATTGATGCCTGCAGAAGAGAACAATTGCGCAAATTATGTCTTAAAATTGATTGATACTCTAGAAGAATTGAAAACATTGCAGGAAAATGCAGACAAAGAGGAGAAACGACTTTGGGTCAAGCTGAAATGTATTCAAAGATCCAATGAGATTTGGGTTTCTGAGGAGGGTCAGATGGTATTGCCCAATAGTTTGTTGTCGCATATGGCCTGTTAGTATCATGGCCAGGCACATATTGGAAGAGATGCCACGGTCAGGTTGTTCAAAGTTGACTGGTTCAATCCAAAATTCAGGCAAGCAGCAGAGGCAGTGTGTCATCGATGTGTAATTTGTCAGCAGTAAAATGTGGGAAAAGGGACAGTGGTGAACTTGAGCCATATTGGAAGAGCAGGGGGTCCATTCAGCAGGATGTAATTGGATTTCATTGAAATGGCTGCATGTGGTGGTTTGAAATACGTGTTGGTGATTGTGTGTGTCTTTAGTCATTGGATTGAAGCATACCCCACACGAAGAAATGACAGTCTCACAGTAGCAAAGCTGTTGCTTAGTGAATTAATACCACAGTTTGGATTTCTGATCTCTTTTGAATCAGATAGGGGAACTCCAATAACGATGTGATTAAACTCTTATGTGCAGCGCTAAACATTGAGCAGAAGTTGCATTGTAGCTATGGCCCAGAAGCATCAAGACTAGTGGAACAAATGAATGGTATCTTGAAATCAAGAATTGCCAAGATGTGTGCCGCTACCAATCTGAAATGGCCAGACGCATTACCTTTTGTGTTGATGTCAATGTGAAATATACCTGACAGAAAGACAGGGCTGTCGCCCCATGAGATCCTCATGGGACAAGCAATGAGACTGCCAGCAATTCCAGCCAATGCACTTGTCAATATTACAGATGATATGGTGTTGGACTACTGCAAGAGTAGCTGATGTGGTTTGCTATTTCTCTCTGCAGGTGCAGGCTGCTACCCTGCCACTCATCCATGACCCAGGTTACAATCTGAGAGCTGGAGATTGGGTCGTCATCAAAAAGCACGTTTTGCAAAACCTGTTTGGAACTGCGTTGGAAAGGTCCATACCAGGTTTTGTTAACAACTACAACAGCCGTAAAGTGTGCAGGACTGCCGACCTGGATACATGCAAGTCATACAAAGATAGTGGTGAGTCTGCAAGATCATGAAGAAGTGTTGTTGAGAGCACTAACAACAGCAAAACAAGTGGCTATACCTGAGCCGGAACAAGAGCAAGCTGAACCTGAGATTGAACCTGAGCTTGGGGAAGATGGGTCTATCACCCCTGTAAGAGACGAGAGTGAAGAATTACAGGAGGGTGAGCAAGAGCCTAACTCAACAGCAGGAGCACCAAGCACAGCAGGGGTGATCCCAGAAGCAGATGGTGCTGAAAAACAAACAGAGCGAGTGCCACATCAAGAGGGTGAAAGAGCTGAGACAGATCAAAGTCAAAGTGAATCAACTCCTCCTGAACCCGTTGCAGGTCCCTCAAGAGAAAACACCACAGAGAAAGAAAAGGAAAAGAGTTAAATCCTGAGGAAAATATTGACAGAAGGAACAAGTAAAGGAGATAAGTGGCCTGAATCACAAATTGGGAAGAAGAAAGAATTGGTCATAAATGAAAAGATAGAGGAAGAAGTGGGTACTATAAGAAAGGAAGAATTAAGTGAAGGAGAATTAGGTGGTGAACGAAGGTTGAAAAGAAAGAGAGTAGCAAGTCGAAGATACACAGGTCCTGAGTGGGCATATGCAGCTACAAGCGAATGGCAAAACAAGTTTATGTCCTTTTGTTTTGATAGAGAAGTTCTGAGTCAATACTTTGATGTAACCTGAAGGAGACCAAGGGCCAGATGTATGAAAACTTGAGCTTGCGAATCGCAAATAGCGATTTTTAAGAAATCGCTATTTCCGAGTCGCAATTGGCCATGTAACAAAATTGCGATTTGGGATTAGCGATTTCTTAAAAATCGCTATTTGTGGTTTGCGAGGCCCATTTACCAAACTGCAATTTGCATTCTCGCAATTTGTGATTTTTTTGCGATTCAGTAAAAAATCGCAAATTGCGAGAAAGTTCGAGAATGCACACCTGGAGGAGCCTGATGACATCACCAGCAGGAAATGAGTCATCCCAGGCAGTTTCAGGTGCCACACCCGAACCAGCATTCTGAGAGAAAGCAGGCCAGCTATACAGAGCAGAAACACCTGAGCCAGGATGGAGACCCCAGGAAAATCACAGGAGAAGCAAGAAAGGAAGTGCAAGCTTAAATTTAGTGAACAGGAGCTGGAGGTCCTGACTGAAGAGGTGGTGAGGAGCCATGACCGTCTGTTTGGGAAATCTTCACTACAGGTTCCTGAGAGCGAAAAAAGAAGATTATGGCTGGACATTCAAGGAAAAATCGGCGCCATTGGAGTGGCACAGCGCTCCATAGAGGAGATAAAGAAACGGTGGTTCGACCTGCGCTCCAGTACAAAGGAGAGGGTGACAAGGAGACTTGCGGAGGCAAGGGATACAGGTGGCGGACCACCAACCGAAGCACCATCCACACCATTGGAGGACCTGGTGTAATCCACACTCCTCCCTGAAGCTGTGACAGGGGTCACAGACATCGACACCTCCGGTACACCGAGTACCAGCCAAGGTAAGTGCAATGTTGTTTGTGAACCCGATATGTGTATGCACAAAGGCCCCTTAGGAATTAGCATGTAATGTGAAGCAGTGTGTGAAGTAGTCAAGCCCACATCTTAGAAGCAGCACAACAATGCATTATGGGAGTTGCGGTCCACAAACTAGTACAGACAGTAGCATAACAATGTAATGAAGCATAGTGACACCCAAGGTAACACAACACACAAAACACCGTGTAGAGCAGTTCCTGTACCTTTATTGCCATTTTCAGACAGATAATGTAACATACAGAACTGACATGCTGCATATTGTTGTTGTCGGTGGGCCAGGCCCAGCAGCCACACACAGTCAATGTGTAGGGGAGACGGACACCCAGCAGCCCTCGGACACCAACACCAGTGGGTCCCTCCACATCTCCACTGTCCGCCGCAGGCCCAGGGCACTACCACTGACAGAGTTCAACAGCAACTCGGATGTGCAGCAGGAAGGTCCAAGCACACCGTCTGTACCAGACAGACACAGACAGATTCTGGAGGGCAGGGGTCAGCCAGCACCACGCAGGAGTGCAACAGAGTCCCAGCAGCAACCTCATGAGGCAGGTGAGGGTCGGTCCTTGTTCGGGGGCCTTGAGGCTGCTATGTTGCAGCAGCAGCGCCTGCAAAACAAGCGCATACTTAGTTTGGACCGGAACCTGCGAGTGTACAATTGACACATGATGGGCCTGCATCGGCAACTGGACGCACTGAATAGCAACATTACACAGCTGCGTGATGGACAGGTGCAGGCTTCTGAGGACACTAGGGACCTAACTAGTACAGTCCGTGACCTCTGCCAGGAGCTGCGCCATGAAAGGGTTAGCCGGCCCAGACAGGAACACAGATTCCAGACAATGTTTGGCAGCTACTGCAGGTCCTCCAACAGGATGGCGAACTCAACAGCGCTAATCGCCCGTCGCGCAGTGGCGGCACAAGTGGAGGCTGCACACACCAGCAGGGACGTTGTCCAGGGCCTTGTGCACATCACAAATGTGATTGAACATGTCATGGGACAGAGATCTGCCACTCCCAGTGAGGTAGCCTTGGGGGACACTGAGGACAGTTCAAGCCTCAGTAGTGTTGCCGTACCAGCAGCAGACACCAGACGGCGCAGTGCCAGGCGCAGCACTGCCACTGAAGGTGACAATCAAGGTGCCAGTGAGTTAACTGGGCACCCGAGTGGTATGCGTGGGAGGAGAAAGTGACTCTTGCCGCCATTACACTGCTGTTGCCACTATGACGGAATAGTGCGTAACTCAGTTCATTTGTTAATTTGAGTTTCTAACATCACCTGTTTACTTTATTTATCACTCATTCATTACCTGACGTAAGGTAATACATATATATCACTACAGGTACAGTTGTCAGTGGATTTTTGTCATTCATACTCACGTCTGAAATGGTTGTGTGTGATGTCGGCACACCTTTGCCTTCCCTCTGCTGCACTGGTCCTGTCTGCTGGCTGTATAGGTGGTATGGGATCGTCATCCTCATCTGATTCAGTGTCACTGATTTCTATAGGTATGCCCCTGGTTGTAGCTATATTGTGCAAGATTGCACAAGTAGCCACTATTCTACATGTGGTTTCTGGACTGTACTGTAGTGCCCCTCCACTTTTGTGGAGGCAACGGAAGAGACTCTTCAGCAGTCCAAATGTGTGCTCCACAATGTTGCAGGTTGCCCTATGTGCTGCATTGTATCTCCGTTCTGCTGGTGTTGTGGGATTGAGGTAGGGCGTCATCATGTAGGTGCGCACTGCGTAGGCACTGTCTCCTGGAAGGGACAGAAGGTGTGATGAGTAACTGAGCCATCTTACATGGGTTTGCCATCTATGCACCAGTGTACAGAGTGACATTACCTAGTTGATATCCTTCACCAAACTCCCCAGCTAGCAGTCTTGTGTGAATGCAGCTGTTGCGAAAGATGTACGAATCATGTGTGCTCCCTGGGTACCTGGCCACGAGATCAGTTATGATATAGGAGGCATTACATATCACCTGTATATTCGTGGAATGCTGGTATTTACGGTTTCGGTACACATACTCTGTGGCTGATGGTGGACAGATTGCCACATGTGTGCCATCTATGGCACCTAGGATGTGGGGGAACTGTGCTATCTGGTAAAACTCTATTTTTTGTCTGCTGTATTTTCTGTGGGGTATGGGGGAATCTGATGTACTGTTGAAGTTTGCTTAGCATGGCGTTGATAAATGCATTGAAAAATCTGGAGAGGGTACTCTGTGACACCCCCCCAGCCGCTGCTATGACCCCTTGGTAGCTTCCTGACGTGAGTTGGTGTAGGGAGCATAATACCTGCACATGGGTGGGTATGCTGTGAGTCCTTAGTGTTCTGCGCTGCAGTATGGGTTGTATCTGAGATATCAGATCAAGTATCATGGCTGAGTTCAACCTATACCTCTCAAATATTTCCTCCTCTGTCAGGTCAAATAGTGTAATGCGCACTCTGAAAATGCGCTCCTGTCTCCTCCTCCCTCTCCTCAAACCTGCCAAGATCCTCATCCTCCTCGCAATGACGTAGAGTGCAGCCATTGTGGAAAAGAGTCTGAGGCATTCTGGGCCTCTTTATATAGGTTGCACCTGGTTACCACCTGGTTTCACTTAGTGGTATTTTGCATGTGCAAAATGCCATTCTGCGAAAATTTGCAAATTGCGATTTTTTGATGCATCCATTTGCGACTTAGAATTTGTGAATTGCATTTTGCGCCTCGCAATTTCCTACTGGAAATACCGAATCGCAAAATGCGACTCGCAAAACCAGGTTGCAACGAAAAAAATCACAATTTTTGCGATTTCTTATCTTTGGTCCGCGAATGCCTTTCATGCATCGCAGACCACGTTTTTGCATTCACAAACAGCCGATTTTTGCGATTCGCACCGTTTGCGAGTGCAAAAACTTTTCATAAATCTGGCCCCAAAAGACTGAGTTATTGAGTTCATCTAAAGAAAATGTGAAAAGAGAAAGACTGTTGAAATGAAACCGGAAAAGACATTGATAACCTGATATGACATTTTAAAACCTGATGTGACAATCTGATAATCGATTTTTGACAAAGGAGAAAGGATTCCTAGGTGTGAAACTGAACTGTGAAAAATAAATATTTTTCCTTCATTTTTGATTTTTCTGTTGCACTTTATCTAAGAGTTGCTTCTACTTTCTGATTCTTTATAGATCATGGCTGAGTTAAGTAACCAAGTTAAGAACATTAGCTATTGTAGGTATTTTAGTGTTGGAGTGGCAATTATGTGTGGAATAATGTTTATAATAACGATTGTGGGAATGTCTGTTCATGAAATGAAAGAGACTACTATTGCTTCTGTTCCTGAGACTACTACACTAACAGCTTTAAAAATGTTTAAGTTAGATGAGAAATACTAGCATGACTATACTAATGCTCAAGGAGAGCTTTCTTCTAATGTATTCTATCGCTTGTTGAATGAGTATGTTGAGACAATGGACGCAAGGAATTGTCTTGTGTGTACGCAAATTCCTTCTTCTATGAAAGAAGGGGTTACGTACCGTAGTTTGCCTCTAACCTGTGGCATAAGCTGTAGTCTGCTAATAGCAAGATTCTATAACCAGGAGTATATTCAGTACTTTTATTTGAACTACGACCTTTTGTTTTCTTTTGTTCCTATTATTAGATATCTGAGTAAAATAGCTAAAGAGCATGATATAGTATTAGTTAGAGGCTTCTTTGAAGCAACATTAACATTTGGTACCAAGTACGCTCACAAAAATAATCTAACATGCTTACTTACCTTGCTTGAAAAGAGCTTTATAGGGCATACTGATGATAGGAGAAAGGCGTTGAAGGAGAAGTTATAGAAAGGATTAAAGAAGAGGACTTATAAAAATGATTATGCTTTCCCTGCTATTAAAACACAAGGGAAATTAGCTTTAGATGCATTACATGTAGGGAAGCTTTGTATGTATAGGCCAAGATCACACATTGACACTTTATTTGTGGGAATGAGTGAATTTAGGCATGTGTTTTTGTTTCAGAGTAAATGGACTTTTATGCTGAATGGTCAGGACCCTACGATTCCTGGGATTTACTATATTTGTGGACTTAATGCTTATTACCGTCTTCCTAGAGAATGGTATGGGACATGCTATTTGGGGATAGTCTTCCCTAAAATGTATCAGATAGATGATTTAAAGAAGTTTCAGAAAGTGACTGAATTACATCATGAGCGACAGAGGAGGGAAACCTCTTCTGCAATAGTGGGAGATATTTTTTGGTACAGTAATTCCTTCTGTAGGAGTTATTTTGAATGCAATTAAGATACTAAAGTTGTCTACTATTGTGGATAACATGCTGACAAACTTTACAGGGGCAATACTCCTGTTAGATACTGAACTAACTGCGGATAGAGCTATGATGCTTCAAAATAGGCTTGCTTTAACATACTTTTAGAGAAGGACGGCGGAGTCTGTAGGATGATTAGCGCAAGGCATTGTTGTTCTTACATACCTAATAGTGATAAGGAGATAAGAGACTTAGGGGGTTATTCTAACTTTGGAGGAGGTGTTAATCCGTCCCAAAAGTGACGGAAAAGTGACGGATTTACCACCAGCCGTATTACGAGTCCATTATATCCTATGGAACTCGTAATACGGCTGGTGGTATATCCGTCACTTTACCATCACTTTTGGGACGGATTAACACTCCTCCAAAGTTAGAATAACCCCCTTACTTACTAACTTAACTAATTCAAGTGAAGATTTGAAAGAATTGTAGGAACCAGGGGTTTGGGAGAGGGTTGGAAAAGGATTTGCTTCAATAGGCAATTGGCTTAGTCAAATTTGGAATGGGGTATTATGGAGAATTGTACAGGGAATATTAATTGTGATTGCTTGTATATGAGGATTATGAGACATATGCAAATTGTGGCAAAATTTAAAATTAAAGAGATCTAAAAATGATCAGAGGAGGGAAGAACAACCCAGAGGAAGAATCAAAGTAGAAAATTTAAGAAGAAGACAAAATACGGCAGAAACTGTTTTATAAAATGTTGATAAAGGAAAGGTGTGATGACATATTTATTCATCAGAGGAGGGACTGTTGAAGCAGATATGCTAATTAAGAAAATTATTAATGATGTATATGTGTCTACTAATGAAAAATGCATAGAGTAATTAATCATAGAGAAAATAATGTGCAGTTTCGGAAATGTGCCCTTCGGGGGGTGGTCACCATATGTACTAATAGAACAAAAACTGTATGAAATAAGGACAATATATGAGAAAAATTTAATATGTCATAATGAGATGTATAACCAATGTTTTGCATTAATTTGTAGTGCTAAGTTAGCCAAACTAAAGGCCTCGTTTTCCTGATCCTCACACACGCGAAGAGCTGAATTTAATGAATACTTTGCAAAGTACTGGAGGTATGCAATGACCCTGACCCGCTCGATGTTAAAGTTGCTTAGCTAGAATTTTCTGCAATGTACCAATGGACAGGAGATGATGAAGACAATTTGTTACAATTATGTGTAGAGCGGGCTAAATGTACTTTCCCAGGACTTGAACAATAGAGGCAAAGACTGAAGAGGAACATCCATCAATTTAGATACTTGAAGAGCCAGATGATGAGAACATCGTAAAGTGAACCAATCCACATCTTGTGAACGGACTCATATGAAAATTAGTAGATTCGGTAAACAAAAACTATAGGTCATAGTGATATCTGCTGACTGACTGACCAATTAGAAATTAGGGGGACGGACTGAGAGACCCTAATAAAACGTCATGACAAGGGAATAAAATCAGAGTTGCGAGGGGAGAATTGATGACGTCTGGAGACGATGTCCAAGGTGCTGACATTAGGCTCATACTCTGTGAGCCTGATCCGTGGCTGACTAATTGATGACCTGAAGACGAAGAATGACTTGTTGCTGATTCATCCTGGAAAGACAGCTATGAAAATGTCACTGACAATTTATGCCTTTTCTTGTAGGTACCAACTGCGCTGATTATAGAAATTCTCTTAGATAGATTTTTTCCAAATTAATGTTTTCTCTAAAAGATTTTTGCATGAAGTCCCACATGCTGATGCTAATCCTAGTTAGGTAGGCTGTTACGGGTGACGTTGACAGTGACAAATGACTGACAAACTTATTTTGCTGAACCTTGCTACTAATGCTGGTATTCTTAGTTTATGAAATTGCATTGTCGTAAACGTTTCTTTAAAGAAGTGGTTTTGAATAAAGATTTAACTAACAGATGATTTAGAATTGTAATCAATAGAGAAATAAAAATTGTTAACTTTTTACCGAGTTGTGGTTATTCATGAGAAGATGGCTTTTAGCTGTTTTTCCAAAGAATGTTTTATGATTATTGAGGTTGATTACTGGTCTAGTAGTCACTGCATGACTAGGATACTCCATGCGATTCAAAAGGTTCATCGACCTATATGCGTCCCCTTGGAAGTTTACTTACTAAGGACCAGGTGCGCTAGCAAGGTCTGTTATGACATTGTGCCAGGGAGCGTAATTCCCAAATAAAACATTTTATGGAAATAGATTCCACTGAGCTTTCTCTCCTCCTCTGCCTTCTAGTATGTCCCACTGTCTACAAAGACTACAAAGACTAGGACCTCTGCTTCCACCTCCTTGCTGTATTTTGCTCCCCACACTTCCCACTGACAAATTGAGCCATAACTGTTAGTATCACACATGGCTATCTCAACCTTTTTCTCTGCCATTCAAAATGTCTTTGAGCAAATACCAGATATGCTCAAGCACAGCATATGGAGGCAGCACAGACAGACGTGTTGCAAGTGGCATGTCTGCTTTGTGCACCTTACATGCACCTTACATGTGGATTTTCTTTCAAAATAAGTAAAATAAGCAAAAATCTACAGGGAGTGCAGAATTATTAGGCAAATGAGTATTTTGACCACATCATCCTCTGTATGCATGTTGTCTTACTCCAAGCTGTATAGGCTCGAAAGCCTACTACCAATTAAGCATATTAGGTGATGTGCATCTCTGTAATGAGAAGGGGTGTGGTCTAATGACATCAACACCCTATATCAGGTGTGCATAATTATTAGGCAACTTCCTTTCCTTTGGCAAAATGGGTCAAAAGAAGGTCTTGACAGGCTCAGAAAAGTCAAAAATAGTGAGATATCTTGCAGAGGGATGCAGCACTCTTAAAAAATTGCAAAGCTTCTGAAGCGTGATCATCGAACAATCAAGCGTTTCATTCAAAATAGTCAACAGGATCGCAAGAAGCGTGTGGAAAAACCAAGGCGCAAAATAACTGCCCATGAACTGAGAAAAGTCAAGCGTGCAGCTGCCACGATGCCACTTGCCACCAGTTTGGCCATATTTCAGAGCTGCAACATCACTGGAGTGCCCAAAAGCACAAGGTGTGCAATACTCAGAGACATGGCCAAGGTAAGAAAGGCTGAAAGACGACCACCACTGAACAAGACACACAAGCTGAAACGTCAAGACTGGGCCAAGAAATATCTCAAGACTGATTTTCTAAGGTTTTATGGACTGATGAAATGAGAGTGAGTCTTGATGGGCCAGATGGATGGGCCCGTGGCTGGATTGGTAAAGGGCAGAGAGCTCCAGTCCGACTCAGACGCCAGCAAGGTGGAGGTGGAGTACTGGTTTGGGCTGGTATCATCAAAGATGAGCTTGTGGGGCCTTTTCGGGTTGAGGATGGAGTCAAGCTCAACTCCCAGTCCTACTGCCAGTTCCTGGTAGACACCTTCTTCAAGCAGTGGTACAGGAAGAAGTCTGCATCCTTCAAGAAAAACATGATTTTCATGCAGGACAATGCTCCATCACACGCGTCCAAGTACTCCACAGCGTGGCTGGCAAGAAAGGGTATAAAAGAAGGAAATCTAATGACATGGCCTCCTTGTTCACCTGATCTGAACCCCATTGAGAACCTGTGGTCCATCATCAAATGTGAGATTTACAAGGAGGGAAAACAGTACACCTCTCTGAACAGTGTCTGGGAGGCTGTGGTTGCTGCTGCACGCAATGTTGATGGTGAACAGATCAAAACACTGACAGAATCCATGGATGGCAGGCTTTTGAGTGTCCTTGCAAAGAAAGGTGGCTATATTGGTCACTGATTTGTTTTTGTTTTGTTTTTGAATGTCAGAAATGTATATTTGTGAATGTTGAGATGTTATATTGGTTTCACTGGTAATAATAAATAATTGAAATGGGTATATATTTGTTTTTTGTTAAGTTGCCTAATAATTATGCACAGTAATAGTCACCTGCACACACAGATATCCCCCTAACATAGCTAAAACTAAAAACAAACTAAAAACTACTTCCAAAAATATTCAGCTTTGATATTAATGAGTTTTTTGGGTTCATTGAGAACATGGTTGTTGTTCAATAATAAAATTAATCCTCAAAAATACAACTTGCCTAATAATTCTGCACTCCCTGTATTTCTAACCGAACAATTAGACCTCTTAAACAATACAATGAAAACCGTAATTGATCATGCAGTTTGAACCCATTTTCACAGGCCCTAGAAAGATTTTAAATATGACAAACCCCCCAAAAGTTACAAAAATGTTTGGAAGCCTATGTTCTAGGACTTGTAGAAGCATAGATATGAACTGTTTTACAGACATATTCACCATGTTGCCCAGGAAACGAAAGCACTCCAAAGCCATATTATCAGCATCACTCTCTGTTCCTGAACATTCTGTGAGATAGGCTAGCACTCTAGTTCTGATTTAGAAATGAACTAGCGGCATTATCTAGAGTTATGGTGGGTAGCCCACAGTCCACCAGGGGCACAGCAGTCAGAATCTCCACCACCTTGGCAGACTTATAGCCCCCATATTTAGAACTCTCTGTCTGGCAAAGCTCTCCATGTCTACAAAGTAGCCAGTAGCCATGAAAGCTTCTCTGAAGACATTTTAAGTTTGCTGAGCAACCGCCATGTTTTATGCGACCTCTCACCAAATATTAGTTTTTTTTATAAAACAACCTTCCAAAATTGGAGGTTGTATTTGATGTAAACAAAAAAATAATGACCCTCATACCCTGGGAGTTTCTGCCAGTGAGTGGGTCTCATAATATGTTTCTGTTTGAACCGTCCAGACTTTCCCTACCATTCCCATACAGCGAATAAATATTTAGAATGTTTACCCTTTTGGTGGATGGGCTGAGGTCCTTAGACTGACTGCCCTATTTCCACATAGTCATTATCTAATGTTTCCACAGGCAGAGCCAGCTGGGCCTTGATGGGCAGAAGTATGATGGTTTGCCAATCTCTATGTAGAGTGTACAGAGTGTCAACTTTGTGGACGGGATAATGCACCATGTCTGTGGCAGAGTACCCAGTCTGTCAAACTCTAAATAACTCCTTAATTGTCTTTTTAGTCTGGTGTTATGGAAACAGGGCACAGCAATATGAGAGTTAAGTCTGCATTGAGGCTTTCTTCAGCTTCTTACTATAAATTATCCTATTAGATATCAGCTGGCTACATTTTTTTAATTATTGTACATTTAGGGACATATTTATACTTGTTTTGTGCCGAATTTGTGTCATTTTTCTTTAAGTATATTTGGTGCAAAACTAACTCCATATTTATACTTTGGCGCGAGACCCGTCTAATTTATGGAGTTAAAGTCATTTTTTATATGTGGCAAGCTACTTTGCGTCAATGAGATGCAAAGTAGGCATTCCCTTGCAAAAAATGACTCTATGGCCCTAGCGCCATATTTATACCCCCGTGCTAAAATCACACACAGGAGGGATTAAAAAATGGTGCAAAGCTTACTTTGCACCATTTTTTAACACCTGGGTCAGGGCAGGCATTAGGGGACCTGTGGGCCTATTTCCATCGTGGAACACCAGGGAATAAGCCCACAGGTGCCCTCCCCAGGCCCAGGGACCCCCCCACCCACACCAGAGGGACAGCAGAGGATGGGGGAACCCATCCCAGTTAAATCTAGATAAGTACAGGTAAGTATTATTATTTTTTTTTAATGTGCCGTTGAGGGCCCTGAAATGGGCCCCCCTACATGGCAATGGTGCAATGACCATTCCCAGGGAACCCTGGTCTCCTGTCCTGGCCACTAGGGTAGTGGGCATGAACCCTGTCTTTTCTAAGACAGGAGACGTGGTATGGATGGTTTTGCGTCAGGAAATGACTCTAGGCAGGTTAGAGTCTTTTTTTTTACTCTAACCTGCCTAAAGTCATTTTTTGGTGCAAACCCCCCTTCTTCCATACCACCAGCCCCACCTGACTAACGTCATATTTTTTTTACGCTAGCCTAAACTTTGCACCGGCTTGCACCATTCCATAAATATGGTGCACGGCTGGTGCACAGAAATGGTGCAAGCCAGTGCTAAACTTTTTGGTGCAAAACTGTGTTAGTGCAGTTTTGCACCAAAAAAGTATAAATCAGGGCCTTAATTTACAATTCACAGTATTAAACTTTTGTTAGAGAAGCTATGCTGTCAGCATCTAACCACAGGGAAAGCGGTCAAAATGTTTTCTGGCATTAGCCCATTTCAGAATCAGCTTTAGTGTACTACTTATTTCAAAGCTTTACCTCACATCAAAAGAATCTGTGCCAATAAGCTTCATATTGGAAAACTTGGGCTTCATAGTAAAACTCATATTGTGATGATCTGCATTCACACACTCCAAATACAAAAGACCAATCAAAGGTTAAATCAATGTGAATGGAATTGATTTCAACAAATTAACTAATTAGTGCTAGAAGTCAAAAATATGTATAAACCATAGAAGGAAACCTATGATGCTTAAATTTCGGATTATTTTTTATTCGCACCCTAAATTGTATGTACTGCAGTAAATATAAATGTTTCTGTATTAATTTAAACTTGTCGGAATCTGTATTTCTGCAATGATTTCCACATGTAATTCATAAATGTGAGTCACTTTCTCTCTCACACATTTTGTCTGCTTTTAGCAGGATGGAAGTAGGAGTGGGCACCACTTCCATAATTTGCTGTAGTATATTAATGCAACATTAAAGCAATAATACACAAGATTATGCAGAATATTACACAAAGAGCATGATGCTGTATTTAGGGCTATTTTAACAACTGTACCCTTGCATGCAAATGAACTAAGAAAATTGTGCTATATTCAACAGCACAAAACGAGCAACAGGCTGCAAGCACTCCCTATGCATCTCGCTCCTTTAATCCTGTGGTAGGGTTTGGGTGTCAAACTACTCATAAGTACACAAACAGGCATAATTGCATAATGTTTGGCAATTTCACCTCAAAGAAGTAATGCAAAATTACATAAATTACTCCTATTGATCCAGAGTAATTGTAATTTTGCCAAGGCCTAGTGAAAAGTCAGTGGATGAAAACATGGAGGGTGTGATGGTTCTGCATTACAGATAATCTGCTGTTGCTGATCAAGACAGAGGCCCTCATTATGACCCTGGGGGTCGGTGGAGAAGCAGCGGTGTTACCGCCAACAGGCTGGCGGAAATAAAATGGAATTATGACCATGGCGGTTACCGCCATGGTAATCCGCCACTTCTCCATTCCGACCGCCAGGGTGGAGACGAGCGCTGGGCTGGAGACCTGGGTCTCCAGCCCGGCGACCGTCACAAGGCCGCCGGCGGTATCACGACCCTGCTGACCGCCATGGATTTCAGGTGGTTTGGAACCGCCATGAAATCCATGGCGGTAGCACTATCAGTGCCAGGGAATCCCTTCCCTGGCACTGATAGGGGTCTCCCCCACCCCCCACCCCAACCGCCGAGTCCTCCCCCCACCCCCCTGCAAGCCTCCAAAGGTGGCAGGACCCCGCTCCCCACTCCTACCCCGAACATTGCAACACCCCCCCACCCTACGCGCATACAGACACCACCAATACACATACCCGCACGCATACTAATATACATACCAACATACACACACACACAGTCATACACGCACACATACATACAGACATGCACACACATATACTCACAGACATACAGACAGACACGTGCACATTTTCAACCACACAGCACCCCCCGCATGCATACACGCACTCACACACCCCCTCTACATACTCACACACACACACCCCTCTTCCCTCTCCCCTAACGGACGATCAACTTACCTTGTCCGTTGATCTTCCGGGAGTGGACGGAATCCATGGGGGCTGCTCCACCGCCAGCACCCCGTAACCAGAAAACCGCCACGCCGAATCACAGAACGTGATTCGGTGGGCGGTGTTCTGATGACGGGCGGTGGAGGTGGAGCAACCTCCATTTCCCCACCGACCGCCAGTATGGCTGGTGGAGGCTCTCCATGCGAAAAAGGACGGAGGGCTGCCAGCAGTCATAATTAGCTGAGCGGAAAACCGCCTGCACTGGCGGTCTTCAGGACAGCGGTTCCTCAGCAGTCTGTCAAAAAGACCGCCGAGGTTGTAATGACCACCAGAATGACATGAAAACTTGTAGTGGACACTTCTGGAATGATAAGAGAAGGCCAGACAGAAACCCAAAAGGCGTCACCTAGCACTGGTGACCAATTAAACTAAAACTTTAAAAAGTCCTCTTTATAACTGTTGGGGGAGCTCTCCCCCATTCAATATGCCATTTTGCCTACAGTGCTGAAAATACTGGCACTGTTCCTCCTTCCATTAGGCAATAATGTGAATATTCTTCCTACTCTATTCCAACTCTATTAATCTCTGTTGGAAAGTGGTTTATTGGTAGTAGTAAGTATGAACCTACCACTGGCAATAAGGCCACTAACCAAATCTAGGTTCAGTAAAGGTCTCAGTAAATTAGCCCCTTGCTCAACTCTTGGTAGCTGTAACTGAGCAGGCAGGCCTAACTTAGGAAACAAAAGTGTAAATCATTCAAAAACACCAAAACAGTAAATAAGTGAGGCACAACATGCAATAAAAATCCCACACCGATTTATAAATATATGTTTTATTTTATGAGTAAATAGACACCAAAATGACAAAAATCTAAAGTAGTTAACCAGAGCTATTAATTTTGTAAGAATAAACACTTGTTGTGGTCCTTGGAACCGGAGACAAGAATTTTGAAAGAATAATTTAGTGCTTAGAAACAATGAACCACCAACTTTACCAAATGTCTCTATACTTCTCCAAACTTCAAGAGGTGTTTCCTGAAGCCCTCCTTGCATGTACAAAGGGTCCAAAGCACAAATCCAAGGGTCTGGAATCTCCTGGAGGATCCTTGGAAAGTTGGACCACAATTCCCACAATGCACCTGGCCAAATCCTTAAACGTCCACTGGATGCACTCCAGGCTGGGAACTCTTGCAGGGGATAATGCAGGTGAAGCTCTAGTAACCTGTAGCTGCAGGGAATCCACTCCTGAGTCTTTCTTGATGGAAGACACCATCCCCACGGATGAAGTACCGGATTGTGCAGCAGGCGCAGTTCACTCAGAAGTGCAGGCCAAGGGTGCAGCTCCAGATTCCAGCAGGGCAGACCTTCTTCCTCTTGTAGTTTCAGGCAGCAGATCTGAGAAGTTATGCACCTCTCACAAATGTATTCCCAACTCCTAGGCATTGGGGGGCACCCTGACCAATAGAATGCAGAGTGACACACAGATTCATGACCACTTCCTCCAAAGTGTGGCCTATTTCTGTCCCAGAAAGCACCATTCTTCCAAAATCCATGATGGCTGAAATTCCAGCAGAGCAGTAGGAGCTGACTAAACTAGCCCCCAACGTGGCTAACTTCCATAGCTCTCCTCCTCCTAACATCTGCAAATTCCTTCCTAAAGCAGATATCAGGCTGAGGGGTCCAGAAGGTGGAGGTCAGGTGATCTGGCATTCCCTCCTGACCTGCTCTCTTTGAGGCTGTATGTTCTAATACCCCTCCCCCTGCTCTGGCATTCCTGTGTAGCCCCAGAGCTGTCCTTCACCCGATTGGCTCTCCCCTGGATTTTGGCTTACAGAAAGACAAGCCTCATAACTTATTTTCTGTACAAGTTGTGATAAATTCACCAATGTCAAATTGCTGGATTTATCAAAACAAATCTTTTAATTCCTTGTATGACTCTTCTACACTTTTCTTTACTAGGTTTAGGTCAAAATACAAAATTGCAATGATAGCCTATGAAGCCCAGTATCTACAATGGAGGGGAAATTAAATGATCAGTTTTTCCCTCACTAGGGTTTATAAAACATCTTTTATAAGGCCCCTGCTTATAGTTACATGACCCCACTGCCCCTGGGACACATAGGGGAGACCCTGGGGGTACCTAATATGTAAAAACAAGTTGAAACATCACATTTAAAGTGCCCGTAGCACCAAAGTCAAATTGGGACACCATTTTCATCTAAATGCAGTCTGCAGTTAAGCTGCATTAAAAATGAAAGAAAACCTCCAGCAGTGTCCACATTCAAAGGATAGCAATTCTGCTAGGCCTCTACTTCCATGCCCTATTATGTACTAGGGTCTTATAGGTACTTGGCACACCCTTGCCATACCATTTACGAGGGACTTATAGGGGCTACAGTGCAAATGGTATGAATATAGCTTTTAAAAACAGGCTGAAAGGCAGGTCTGCATTTAAAAGGACAGACAGCACACAGCAGTGCACACATGCAAGTGCAGTAATTCTACTGGGCATCTAATTTCCATCCCTATTATATACTAGGAGCTTATAGTAAGATTGTACCCCCTTGTCCTACTGTATACTAGGGGCTTACAGGGTCTGTCAGGCCAATTGGAAGGGTACCCTAATACCTAGTGTACTCTACTACATGCATGTGTTTTAACATAGCACTGACCTGGGTCTGACTAACAGAGCCCAGGGCACAGTCAGAGTCAGTTACCATCAACACCAGTCAGCAGCAAAAAAAAATGGGGGTGAACAGGGTGAAAAGATGCCTTTGCAACAATCTCCTTCAAACTAGGCATCCAAAGGAGCACAGTCCAATACAACAAGCCATCAAACACCTCTCAACTTGCAAGCCGGTCAGATCTACTTTCCAATGCTCACCAACATCTGGAACGGAAGCAGTGTAATTCCCTGTCAGACTTTGGTGTTCCCCATTAGACCTGTCTCTCTTGTATGCAGTTTCTTAAATTTCAGAACATAGAGCTAAAAACATTTCTGAATAAAAATTGACAGACAATGTCTAAAGTTTGAACATTTATTAAAGTAAGTCAGTTACACAAATGCAAAGGATGGGCCATCACTCAAAAGCATTAATAACAGACAGATCAATAATTAGTAAAAATGAAAGAGCTCAAGAGCTTCTGGAAACCAGCATAAATTTGCTTTTGAAGGGGTGGAAAAGGGAATCCTGACCAAAAGAGATTCAGACATTCACTTCAAGGCTGTCAGACCTTTGACCAATAAGAAGTAAGCAGAAAGAAACACTTACTCTGAATACATTTGGTGATTCACTCACCATTCTACAACATAGAGTTCAGGTCTTCAGAGGAAGCATGATTCTGCTACATTGTATGTTATGCTGGGACCCTTGGTTTGTCCTTGGAAAGGCACATTCTCATCCTGTGCAGCTGGGAACGTCTCATGCCCTTGCAACAAGGCTAACAGATGCTTTATTATACAGAGGATAAACAGTGTAAATGCTCATATTGTGTACCAGGCTGTCACGTTGAAGATGGACAACAGAGGCAAAGTTGTCGTAAGTTAGACAAAGAGCAGTTTTCTCGGTATATTTGCACACATTTTCAGAAATGTTTACATCTCTTCGCTTTAAGGAAAAGACAGGAGAGTGCAGTTAGTAGAACTGACTGGGCACACATACATGGGTTGTGGGTCAGAAAATCACACAACACGTTAATAAATGCTCTTTGGGCCAGCCCATCACCGGACTACCATACCCATACATCAACAAATAAGGGGTGGATGTTGAGCTAACTAAAGGCTATTTCACATAATGTCATATTTAAGCTGAATGCAATACCAGCAGCAGCAGAGCAAGGGTACCATAGGAACCAGAGCAAGCCTGGGAAAAGGGCCGTCTGACAGCAATAATCAAAGTTCTGCGGGTCCTTCGTCCTTCCGGGTTTCTTTGCCACTACACCGGCTGTACCATCGGTAGGTAGGACCCTGGACAACAGCTAAACATGAGGACATTCCAAACAGCTTGACTCCCTCTCTTACGTCAAATATTACTTCATTTCACGGGAACAACTCCAATATAGCCAGGTTCGAGTTTGCTAACACTGTACTCTTGAGTACATTTTTCTAAAAGTTCCAGTCATGCAGATGCCTCCAGCATGACGCTTGCATTTTGATTTATTCTCCCGTCCCTGTCGGCGGCACTCAGCTGGACAGCCCCCCTTTCATTACCATCCGCACTCGTCCCTGGCAGCAGTAGCCAGCAGCAATTGACTTGGAATTACAGGTGCATATTTCACATTGTGCCTTATAATGCTCCCCCACAGGAGGCCGTTTCCTTTTCTTCCGCTATGCCGAGAAGGAGAGCTCTGCCAGATGCTTCTCAAACTGCTATTTCAATTACATGAAGAAATCCACTCCGAATATTGAAAAGTCACATTGTCAAAACGAGGCCTTTGGGTTGTGGGCTCGCATCTGCCGCAAGACTTGCTGGCCATTAAAGCTAGACTGGCTAGTTAAAATCACTGTTTATATTCGTCTGGATGCTGACCATTAGGTGCCTGCTTTAACACCCAGGCCCGGCTGCTCCCTCGCTTGGACTGAAGGCTGCTCTGGGCTGGAATAACCTCTATCCTGGCCCCTGTGTGAAGTGCATTATTAGAGGCACTTTGGTTTTTAATGCTACGATAAAAATGGAAGCATCGACATCATCGACGCAGATTGTGGGTTTAATGTGCAGGGCCTGTTGGCTGCACGACGGGTGTAAAGAGAGAAAGAGGTAGTAAAACATGTCAATGCAGAGCTAATAAGGCGCTCCACCTTGCAGGTGTGGAGCCTTCAGCACATCGGCGCAAAAATACACAGCTGCAGACCCGAACACCTCGGCATCATGTTTATTGTTTTTCTCTTGTTTTGTACAAAATAAAGCAAACAGTACTTGGATTAGAAATGAGAAATTCTGAATCACTTTGCATGTGTCACATATTCATGCCAGCAACCATTTGTCTAGGATCAAACATCACCAGCTTTCTACCATTTGATGACAGGCAGTAGTGCAATAAAGAGCTGGAATGGGGCCTCGATGAGTGATCTTAGGACATGGTGGGCATGCTAACTAAGTGAGAAAAACACTGAGGGGCATATATATACTCTGTTTGCACTGAATTAGCGTCATTTTTTGTAACTCTAATTCTGTGCAAAACTAACTCCATATTTATACTTTGACGCTAGACCCGGCTAGCGCCACGTTTATGGAGTTAAAGTCATTTTTTGGAAGTGGAAACCTGTCTTGCCTTAATGAGATGCAAAGTAGGCGTTCCTATGCAAAAAATGACTCTATGGCCTTAACACCATATTTATACTCCTATGCAAAAATAGTGCACGGGTGGGAGGAGGGGTCAAAAAAAGGTGAAAAGCTTGCATTGCCCCATTTTTTAATGCCTGAGTCAGGGCAGGCGTTGGGGGACTTGTGGGCCTATTTCCATGGTGGAACACCATGAAATAAGCCCACAGGTGCTCTCCCCAGGCCTCAGGGACACCCTCCACCCACACCAGAGGGACATTGGAGGATGGGGGACCCCATCCCAGGTAAGTACAGGTAAGTATTATATTTTATTTTTAAAGTGCCATTGGGGGCCCTGAAATGGGCCCCCCTATATGGCACTGGGTGCATTGGCCATGGCCAGGAGACCCTGGTCCCTTATGCTGGTCATTGGGGTGGTGGGCATGACTCCTGTCTTTCAAAGACAGGAGTCATGTGGTATGGTTGGTTTTGCGTCAGAAAATGACTCTAGGCAGGTTAGAGTCATTTTTTTTATTCTAACCTGCCTAACATAATTTTTTGGTGCAAAAACCCCTTCTCCTATACTGCCAGCCCAACTCGACTAAAGTAATTTATTTTGCCGCTAGCCTACCCTTTGCACCGGCTTGGACCATTCCATAAATATGGTGCTCAGCTGGTGCACAGAAATGGTGCAAGTCGGTGCTAAACTTTTTGGTGCAAAACTGAGTTGGTGCAGTTTTGCACCAAAAAGTATAAATCAGGGCCTGAATGTGTTTGTTTTCTTTTTTTTTTTTAAACGCTATTAGCCATCGTAACTGCAAGATAACAGTGCTCAATTATGCCTCTCTAAATTTTGTGCACATTAGTAGAAAGTTAGACGCCCCCTCATCCCCAAAGTGTACTTGCATGTTTTTGTACTGCACTTAGCTATACATTTTAAGGAACTTCACCCAGGCTGGGCATCAGGCCTGTAAACTCACAGGAGTAGGAATTTAATATTTGTTTAGTCAGATGATCTGAGTAAGTGACTGAAATGTGCTAAATCTGGCATACAAATGGAAATATGCAGTTGCACCTTTCCTAGTTGATGAGCTTCCTAATAATTTATTCAAACGGGTCATGTTATGAAATTAAAAAGTAAATGCCAAATATCAGCACAAATATCCACATCCCTAAATGTTACGAGGATTGTTGCAAACAAACATCCTTATGCACCCATGGAAATGCAGTAAGGCTCAAACCCCGCGCAGCAGAAAGGAGAATCAAGTAGGACAAGAAAAAGTTGTGTCTGCTTAGATTAATCCGGTAGAAAATCAAACACAGCTGGAAAAACTGATCAAACTCCTGGTAATGGCCTAACACTTGAAGCTCTCATCACGCAATCTGTTGGTGATGGTGGATTACAATGAGTGGAATATAAAGCCAAAAATTAGACCCGCCAGTCAAAGAAACACCAAAGTACCACAGACTAGTCTGTGCAAAAAAAAAAAAAAAAATTAACCAACTAGGTGAACAACCTTGAGACAATGAAATAGGCAGTAAACATTCTGCAAAAGGAGCACCCCCTGCGGGGTGCCAACAGAAAACCACAGCATCTCAAAGAAGCATTGACTAAGCCATTAGGTCTCACCTATGCTAGGTCTATAGCAGAGGTCTTCAAACTAGTGGGCGGGCCCCCTAGGAGGGCCTCAAGTGACCCCAGGGAGGGGCGCCAGACACTGGCCAAAAGAAGCATTATACAGATAACATGCCTTTGTTTTAAGCTGAAGCTTGTTATTCCATTTAAAAAAAGGTAACAGTACTCAACTGCAGTGTTTAAATAGGTTTAGACATATTTAAACATTGCCATTTTTATAAAACAAATGTGAAAAATTCTGAGGGGGGCCCAATGAGTTTAATTTTTTAACTGGGGGGGGGGCGCCGCATTAAAAAGTTTGGAGGCCACTGGTCTGTAGGCTTTGTCACGTTTTTTTAGCCATGTTATACAGCAGCACAGCACGGCTAAAAAGACAAAAACACACTATTAAGCAGCCACTGGCCAGATCAAAACGCTTTTTTGTTGTTGCTTTTGACTATACTGCACAGCAGCCGCGCCAGTGCACAACATGGCAAAACAAACATTGACAAATCCCAGTAGCTCTAGTATTTGTCTCTGTCAATTTAATTTTTAAAGCTATGTGTACAGAAGCATGGCTAATGTGGAGCATGGTTGAAAGTACATTAAAAAAAAGGTGCTACTATGGGCCACCATTGACCGCATCATAGAGATTTTGTTTTTACTTTGAGCCATGTTTAACAGAAGCCACGCTCAGCGGCAGCTGGCGACTTTTGAAAATGGTGGCACAGGTGCAGCACATAAAAGTTAAATAATTTTCTAAAGGACAGACATGTTTAAATTTGTACTGCAGAGGTGATTGATGCACATTATTATATTTATAGATATGTTTTATTTTTATAGCAAATGCAACGACTACCTCTGCAATACAAATGTAATTTATCAGCATATTAGGAGTACTGGTATTAAATAAAGAAACATTATCGTGCTTGGATCTGGCTTGATGATCCGATCCTCCGCCTTGCACTGCCAGGCAAAGATGTGCATGCTGGGCAATAGCATCGCAGCCAGACTGCCGTCATGCTGCTTTTATTACCCAACAGTATAAGAGCAGTGCCAGGATTGGCTGTATGGGGGAAATACAACATTCACCCAGAGACCGATGGGGCTGCGTTGAAGCTCTTCCTGCTCCCAGGTAGTGTTGATCATGGAAGCCTGAACTGCACGTCAGTCTGGCCACAGCAAAAACACCGCCCATTCTAACATGCGCAGTTCATTATCACAGCCTCTTTCAATCCTCGCCGGATTGCTCCGTACCCCGTACCCTACAGGAACTACATGCTCAGAGATATAGAGTCTGTCTTGGGTGTAGTGGCTCGCAGTAGGGGGTCAATGCCCCCATGCTCCTATTGGTGAGCTGCCCCTGGCTGCGCTTCTGTACAACATGGCTAAAAATTTCAGTCACAACATCAGTATCACTTGCATAAGCAATTTGCCTTTGCGAATACTTGTTCTGAAAATCTGGTCATCCTAAACATGGAGGCTGGATCAGGTTTGATGTGCATACTGGAATGTTTTAGATATTAGATTTTAGATCATGACACAAATTTAACGCCTTCTGCTTATTTTTTCATTATTTTGTGATCATGTCGCTTTGACCCTGCTTGACATCAACGCGTAATGTGACTGTTCTCTAAAATCACAAGTAGGTAGAATACATGCTTTCTTTAGGGGGTATAGTGTTGGTAGCGTGTCGGTCCTTAATAAGTAAACTTACAAGGTGACGCGCATAGGTTCATGAACCTTTTGATTTGCATAGAGTATCCTAGTTATGATGTGACCAATGTTCTTAGTAATCAATGCACAATATTTCTAACCATGAATCAAATCATCAATCAATAGTCAATAAAAGCATAGAACAACATACCATGACCTTTCAGCCATGGATAACCACACCTCAGTATATGTTTTAGTAATTTTATTTCCCTATTGGTTACAGTTGTAAATCATGAGATTAATTCAAACGCAATTCAATTTTATAATCCAGCATCAATATGTTAGAAGACGCCAAAAATATAATCTAATCAAAGCTTGCATCAGAGTACATTCTAAAGCATTAACACAGGTGAATAAAAGAATCAAAGACAATAAGTCATTCCTGGTCATGAAGTTCAGCAAAACAGTCTGTCAACCATTTACCTCTGTAATCTGTCAACATCATGTAAGGAAACCCTCACCTAACCCAGATTAGTATCAGCATGTGGGGCTTCATGCAAAACAATTTAGGAAACAAGAATTTCGAAAAACATCTAACTAAGATCACTATTTAGACAGCACAGTTGATACCTAGAAAGGAAAGGCACAAAAATGCATTTCAGTCACATTGTCATATCTACCTATCCTCGGTATGGATCAGCAGAGTCAGTCTTCGTCTTCAGGTCATCAGTTGATCAGCATCACATCAGGATCTCAATCAGAGAGTATGAGCCGAATGATACAATCTCAAATCACTTCTACGACCTTGCAGTCTTGCTTCCCTAACATCGCTTCCTTCTCTTCTCTCTGTCACATTGTTATATCAAAGTCATCCAGACTATCCCCCAATTTCCAATTGGTCAATTAGTTGTACGTTGTTATCCTAACTAATAGTGTCTATGTACTATATCCATGAATTCTAATATTTCACAGTTCACATGTCGTTGATTGGTCTGCTTTACGATGTTATCATCATCCGGCTCGGCAGGTATAAAAAATGTTGCATCTTCTTCTCCAGTCAGTGTCTTCATTGTCCGAGTCCTGCACATTACACATTATTAGCTACATTTCTAGAGACATCAACTCCTGTCTGTCGGTCCTCACAGAAGCTCCAGTTAAGCATTTTAATAAAACAATGAGCAGTTCACGGTTAGTTCATTTTGTCAACATTTTCCATTAGATGTCAAGAAATTCAGCTTTCTGCATGAGGCCTGGCAAGAATAGGTCAAGACACTCACTAAGTTAAGGCCTACAATTATACAGAACATAGGTTATAACTCTCAATATGACATACTTCTACATGAATCTAATTTGTTTTTAATATTTCATTTATATTAATCACTCATTTAGTACAATTGGTAAATACTGATGGCCATTCTCAGAGGTCACAATTTCAAATGTGCACATTTATTTTCTACGTTATTCATTTTCTACCAAATTCATTATTCAGAACACATAAACATTCATTAATAATTTCTAATTAAGTCATTTGCATTAAACAGTGTTGTTGACTCTACAAAATAGTCGACACCAGATGGCTTTCGAATCTAGGTAAAGTGAATAGAAAACCAAGATTTCTTTCCTGCAGCCATAGTGTAAATGACTGTATACGTTTTCCATTCATGGGTGATGATGTGTTAATAATCCTGAACTCTGCATTTTGGGAAAATGGAACATGTTAAGCTTGGGATAGCTGTAAATTAAAGCTGATATTGAGCGTTAATATACGTCAATGCATCAGCTTCACACCTAGGTCTCTGGCACATCTACAAGCCTGCGACCGAAGTGAGATAAGAGGTAGTTTGTTGGTTTGGACATGTTCATTTCTGAGTCACATTTTGCAGATCTAAGGTTATTGGACCAGTGGTGTAACAAATATAGCATTTTTGTTTTTTTATTGAATGCCAAATGTTTGCAAACTAATATAGTACTGAACAATACATTTTGCCTGACTGAACTACGATATCTGCAAGTATGCTTCAAACAAACATTGTGGAAGCCAAATAGGTCTCGCCCGATACAAAAGATGTCTTTGTCAAAGTATTTTAGCTATGTTGTACAGTAGCACAACTGCTGTGCAACATATCCACAAGTTGGGGCGGGAGGGGTGGGACAACATGGAAGGGGGTTGGGGAATGGGTCAAGCAACACAACGCAGGAGAGGACCTGAACTTGGGGGGTGGGGGTGTGCCCAAGACTTGCAGGCACAATCTGCAACTTTGAGCCCCATTTGCCTTTACTGGATAGAAGTGCTAAGAAAACAGATTGTAGTCTAGTGACCCCAATCAGTGACGGCCTTCTTTTCCTTTTTCACAGCAACTTGTGAGGATTGAGGTGATAGAACATTTGCCTTAGCTTTGTGCAGGAACCTAGCAAAGATATTCAGCAATGAGAGGGACTTTTAGTGATGTATCAATGTCATATAGTTGGTATGTTTTTCCAAATAAGGAACCCCTTCAAGAAAGATACCCTTAACTGGAAATTAACAATTTGGTCACATCTTTGTTGAGTGAAGTATTGTTAGAAGAACCCAATTTTGTGTCCCAGCATACAACAGCCCTAACACACGCTCAACACATAACCCACCCAATCTTACAAACAAAAGCAGCTTCGTCTTGACAGAAAGCCCCTCCATCTGGCCAGGACTAGGCCTTGGAAAACAAAATAAACTGACCGCCCCTCTCCAGCCTAATACCATGGCTCACCAGTGCACTCAGCTAACATAACATTATGCTTCTTCGTGGGCAGAACAGATTTCCCAACTCTTAAGCCATTTTATGACAATAAACACAAAATAAAGGACCGAGTACATAATTGCAAATGGACTGTGGATGTGAGAACGGGCTGCACGGAGGCCATTTGTACCTTACCAGATGTCTCGAAGGCACTCAGATGTGGCTCTTGATTTGCATCCTGGTATTTATAGTACTAAATTGGCATTAGCTTGTCCGTAGCGAACTACAAGCAAATGAGTTATAAAACTGAAACTGTAAATGGTGACGTGGGGCCGTTGTGCCATTTGAGAGTTCCCTTCCATGTCTGCCCACTGGTGGGGAGAGGGGATGGGGCCGTGGGAAGGGCTTGGCCAGCAGCCAGGTAATACTGCGATGCGCAGGCGGGCCATGTTCCTCTCTACCTCTGCAGGCACAGGAGAGAGGCAGGATACCGCACACAGAGCTTCGCTGCCTGCATTATCCAGCGCTGCGATCTGCCGCCCCTGACATTACTTTCATTTGAGCATTAGACCTTCCCTCGTTACCTCCGTAGCAGCTGAGCAGCGAACTGCCTGCCTCTGGAGGAACGGAGGGGCAGAAGTGGCATTGCTGCTTTGGACTGACCCACTAGTAGCACACGCCACAAGCGTGGTATCACCCCACATTTGTCCTCTAGTACCAGTATACACTCCAATGCTGCTAATTCACCGACAGTAAGAGCATCGGCACTACAGGGATTCTAACCGTACAGGTAACACACATACCCGGTAACAGATGCGCAGGCCTGCAAGAAAATCACGATGGTGCTTCAATCAAGCATTACTGCGTCTGGCCTCAAGGCCACAGATTGCTTCGTAGTAACATAATGTTTCCCCCAAATCACTTGATTTTAATTAACCTACTCAGTCTGCTGTTTCCTCAAGCAATTTCAGAATTTGCCATCCTGAAGACAAATAAAAGGAAACAAATCAGCCTGTCGATTACATTGACCATACTGGGAAGTGCTCAGTTATTTTAATACAGTTTAAAGAAACAACACAACTTTTCTAGCATTAAAGAACTTTGATTTGGTACAGCAGCATTAGAAAAACAAGTTAAATCAAATGTAATGCTGCTAAATTAGAAGGCGGAATGAGAAGAAGAATGAGAAACTCCTGGCACCAAAGCTGTTTGCTTTTCTGATCTTTGTGATTGCAGCAGGAAAAAAACAAGTAACAACAAGGAGGAACCCAACTGATGACGGGAAGAAGAAAGAAGAGAAATAAGTGTGGAGGGATGGGAGAAGAATGAGCATCTGCAACACGGAATAATACTGGGTGGGAGGTGATTCGAATAAAAGTAGCAAAACTGAGCATGGGAGAGCACGTGGCATGAGGGCCAGGGCTGCCGGCTTTGGATCTGAGCAATTAGTTTCAAATCTCGACATCTACTCAATATCTTGTGATTCTGGGCAAATCACTCTATTTTCCACGCCTAAAAATGCCCAAATGTATGACTGTGTATTTGTAACCAAGTAGTTTAACTGACGCTCATGTAAAGTGCTCCAGTACTTTCTAGGCGAGTTTGTGGGACAGAGGAAATATCACCACTACCACCTTTTGTGTGTAAAAGTCCGCTTTATTGGAGACAGGTGCACTCACAAACCAAATACCCTGGCATCCAGCCTCACAAAACTACAAGCCTCAGTATACATATATTCACCTAACCAAACGCTCCCCCCCTCCCCTACCCTTCTCTCCCTTCCCCTTTAAAATTGCAGTTCGTTAAACCAGTCATCCTTTTAACGTCTATTACCGTAGTAGTCAGTTGCTACCATCTACCTATAGAAACTGCAACCCTTATTGCCAATTTGTTATCTTTGTTTACTGGCTGCTGTCCACCCCGTTCCCATCTGAAAGTGTCCTGGCCTATTTCTTGTCCATCCGTTATCGCTGTCACGTAAACAGTCTCTGTCTCCACCACACCTGTTCCAAGCGAAAATCACAAATTCTATTAACCCGTGCACCCATGTCCAAAGAATTGCCCTTATATGTACTGACCCCCCAAAATTTGCCCACACAAAAAGCCACCCAAACTTGGGTGGGAGGGTGGGGAAAAACGGCCACAACAGCCACCGTGTCGTCCCCTGAAATGGCGACCCCGACAAAATGGCCCCTATTTAAATACCCGCCCCTGAACCAAAGCTGCCCAAAAAGCCACCCAAAAGGGCGCGCGTGGGCTATTCCACCATCCACAAATATTCCCGGGGAGGAGATCTTGTTTCCTCGGCTTCCCCCCCCAGGGCCCATTTGTGAAAGAGAGGAAACAGCACCACTACCACCTTTTGTGTGTAAAAGGCCGCTTTATTGGAGACAGGTGCACTCACAAACCAAATACCCTGGCGTCCAGCCTCACAAAACTACAAGCCTCACTATACATAAATTCACCTAACAAAATGCTCCCCCCTCCTCTGCCCTACCATCCCCCCTCCCTCCACCTTTAAACTTGCAGTTCTTTAAACCAGTCATTCTTTTAACGTTATTACCGTAGTAGTCAGTTGCTGCCATCTACCTATAGAAACTGCAAGTCTCCAACCCTTATAGCCAATTTGTTATCTTTGTTTCCTGGATGCTGTCCACCCCGTTCCCATCTGAAAGTGTCCTGGCCTATTTTTTGTCCATCCGTTATCGCTGTCACGTGAACAGTCTCTGTCTCCGCCACCAGAAAAAGCAGGTGGGAAAGGAAACCCCTTACCCACCCCTTTTTCTGCCCCCCCATCCGCCCGTGCGTGACCTCCTTGTACTGATCTGCCCCTGCAAAGTCAAAAATACCTTAGCATTCCTTAAACAGTTCTTTCAAAACCTCCTTAAGCTGGAGCAGGTACAATTCCATGCCCATGAAGGACAGGCGCACTCTATCACTCCTGAAAAAATCCTTATCCTCATACCTAAGATCCTTATGCTCCAAATACGTCAATCCGTTCTCTTTGCAATACACATGCATTTCGTTATTAATTTTTCGCCGAGCCTTCTCAATTGCCCCAGGTTTTTGAGCCCCTCTCCAAAACTGGCGAGGAACGAAAGCTGTCCATATAATATGGCACCCATACCATTGCTGCCGAATCTTCTGTAAATCCCTCTACATGTGCCTCATGATATCCAGACCCATCCTCCTCACTAAATCATTCTCACCCAAATGTATGAGTAAGACATTCGGGCAAAAACCCTGTCCCCGCACTCACTGCAAAGTCTCCAACAATTCTGTCCAGCCCATACCCCCTTTACCTTCCCAAAGTACATGATACCTGTCCCCGTCCAAGCCTAAATTGTCCCCAATCTCTGTCCGTCGCGCTTGTCTTCATGCCCACATGACAAATGAATGTCCTACAACCCAAATGTAGATACACTGCACTGATGGTCCGGGCACCGAACCTGCAGTAAAAGAAAAAACAATTACCATCATAATACATGGTGCTCCTGTCTCACATATTTCTTGTATGCATTAGGCACCCCTTCCTCGTTGGGAGGACATCCCCAGCTGGGCCTCCGCTGTCTTCTGTACCCAGCGTCTCAGGTCCTCCCACCTTTTCCGACAGTGGGTTCTCCACCTGCCGTAGACCCCAAAGGTCTGCATGTCCTTGGCGATGGCACGCCATGTACCCTTCTTTTGTTTGCCGCTGACTTGCAAAGGTAATACACACAGGAAAATAGTATCAGTCGGACTGTCCTGCCTGTTACACTTATGGCCCACCATACCCCTTCACATCACCATTTACACACACGGCCCAGCACACAACCAATGCGCTGCCCTGAGGATATCCACCCACCCCCCTTACACAAGGCCATCACACACACCACTCCATGCATTCATGCCACATGCATCATGCTCACAGTGTACTCACCTGTTGGTCTGAAAGCCCATACAGCAGTCCATACTGGGTAGGACCCCATCCACCACTCGATCCAACTCCCCTGAGGTGAAGGCAGGGGCCCTTTCCCCATTCACGCAGGCCATGGTAGGTTCCAGACACAGGTCACAGCAGCACATGCAGTGTAGGTCCACTCTTGTTGAAGGTCAGGTAGCAATATAATCAGATAGAAAATGGCGTTCACGTCCGCGGTGGTGCATACTGCCGGTGTAGATCACCAATGGCTACTGTACCCCATAGGGCCCAATGTTAAACAATGAGGAGTTGCACGGCGGTTCCCGACCACCTCCCGTAACGGCGCACACCGTCAGCGGAATTACCTCACTTCCAACTGTCCCTCCCCACAGCACAGGTGGACGTCATTTCAGGGGGGGGCAGGCCCTGGATAATAACTGTGTCACAGTTAAAATCTGGACATACAGGACAAATCCCACTTACCCATTAAAAATTGACATCATGCATTGTACTGTTGTGGCTTCAATGTTCAGTTTGTGACCGTCTCCTCACTCTTTTGTCCCTTAGATTGCTACCACTGCGGATGAATAGGAGATGTAGATATAATCCCTTTGTACAGACGCCCTGGTGGACTTGGCAACAATGGAGGACATGCACATCATCCTCACCTATAGACTTGACTTGGCCACACTCACAGAGCTGTGTGTCCAATTGAAGCCTGACCTAATTTCTGCTATCCGTCACCCCACTGGTATCCCCCCTCTTGTGCAGTGCTCCATTTCCTGGCAACTGGTTCTTTCCAAGTGACAGTGGGCTTGGCAGCAGGAATGCCACAGCCAATGTTCTCAATAGTGCTGACCAGAGTGTTGTCTGCCCTGATTAAACACGTGCATCTACATTGTTTTCCCCCAGGTGGAGAATTTGTCCATAGTGAAGGCTAACTTCTATGCAATAGGACATATCCCCAACATAACTGGGGCAATTGATGGAACGCATATTGCATTTGTCCCCCCGTCAGAATGAACAGGTGTTCAGAAATCGTAAGAGTTTCCACTCCATGAATGTACAGATGGTGTGCTTGGCGGACAAGTATCCTGGGTCGGTGTATGATGCCTTTATCCTGAGGATTAGCGGTATCCCAAACATGATGGGCCAACTACAGAGGCACAGGGTGTGGCTAACTGGTGAGCCCTGGTTCCCACCCAGTAGGTGTTGTTGTATGGGTATGGTGTGGGCCAAATGGGATAGTGTGTGGCTAAATGTTGTCACTCGATATTTGCAGGTTACCCCAACCTATCATGGCTACTGACCCTTGTGAGAGATGCCAGGACAAGGCCCGAAGAACAATACAATGAGGCACATGGGCAAACAAGAAGGATAATCGAAAGAACCTTTGGCCTCCTGAAGGCCAGGTTCAGGTGCCTCCATCTAACAGGTGGATCCCTGTGCTACTCACCCAAGAAGGTCTGCCAAATAATAGTGGCATGCTGCATGTTGCACAACCTTGCCTTGAGACGCCATGTGACTTTTCTGAAGGAGGATGCCCGTGTGGCAGCAGTGAACCCTGTGGACAGTGAGAATGAGGAGGCAGAGGATGAGGATGAGGACAACAGAACAGCAGTGATACAATGCTTCCAATGACACACAGGTAAGACAGTGTTACTTCACATTTCATTCTCATTATTTCAATATCTTTGGCACTGGCATGCTGTTTTTTCCCACTTCTATGACCACTTACTGTACCCTTTGGCAATTCATTTTACAGATGTTTGTGCCTCACTATCCCTCCTGGTGTAATCACTGCAGCCAACAACACGTCTTTCCTATGTGCACAATTACTGTACAGCTGAATTGCAATGTTTGAACCTGGTTAAGCGAATACATACTTTAAAAATGTAACATACTCCATACTTGTTTTTTTTCCACGGGTGTTTATTGAAGTGCTAAGAAAAAGAGGGGCAAGTGCATTGGGATGAGGTGGTGATGGCGGAAAGTCCAGAGTATTGTTCCAGTCTATTTGTAGCACAGGTGCATTGTCCAAAGGGACATAGGAAGGGGAGCAATGGCAGTTCAAGGTGGACAGGGTGACAGAGTGGGACACAAGGGTGACAATCAGGAGAGTCTCATTTCCTGGTGGGAGTGTTGGCAATAGTCTCTGGCTTCTATCTGGGTCATAGGGAACGTTTGCAGGGTGGTTCTCCTTCTGCAGGTGGAGGGGTGCTGGTGGCCTGTGAGTCCTGTGGCGGGGCCTCCTGTCCACAAGCGGCAATGGAGGTGGAAGGCAGTTCAGAAGTCTGGCTAATGGCAGGAGCCCACTGTTCCTGTTGTGAGACTGCCTCCCTCATAATGTTGGCCTTATCTGCCAGCACCCCTGCAATAGAGACGAGGGTGGTGTTGATGGCCTGCAAGTCCTCCCTAATCCCCTGGTACTGTCCCTCCTGCAGCCGCCTGTTCTCCTGCACATTGTCCAGGATCTGTCCCATCGTTTCCTGGGAATGTTGAGTCAGTTCCCTGAGCCTGTCCTCCGCCTGGCACACAGCACTCAGCACTCCTCCCAGTTTCCCTGTTGTCCTGCGCCTCTGTCCCCTGAACAATGTGCCCACTGCCACTGACTCCAGGTCCATGATTGTCTTGGGTATGAGGTTTGCCCTGGGGTCCCTGTAGAGGTGGACACACTGCTTATTGACGTGTCCTGGGGACAGAGGTGTGGGGACGCTGGATGGGTGCTATGGTGATGTTTCCAGATGGGGGAGGCTCTCTGGTGGTATGTGACTGGGCCTGGGTAACCGACTGTCCAGAGGTCCGTGATGGGCCAGGTTGGTCATCCAGATCCGGGCGACCGGAGTTGCTGTCATCAATGTGGGCCTCTTCAGTTGGGGTACTGGATAGTGCTGGCACCTCTTCTCCAGTGACATTGGCTGGGATACCTGTGGGGATGTAAATGATGTGTTATTGTTTCTGTGTGTGACATATTGTGCATCAGTGGGTTGCCCTATTTTGTTGTATTTGCCCTGGCAGCTTTCACTTGCATAAGTTGGTAAGTGGTGGCCTAGCTGATTCTCTCTAGTGTGCATGCTTTGGTGATAGGTGTCCATGCAGGGCTGTGAGTGATGCCCATGCATTGGTAGTGCATGCAGGGCTTGGCACTGGAATGAGTGGGATGTGATGCTGGGGTGTGTGGGAGGTGGTGGAGTGATGGGAGTGAGGGTGAGGGTGAGGGTGAGGGTATGTGATGGCATGCAGGATAGGGGGGTAGTAGTAGTATAGAGTTGACTTACCATAGTCCAGTCCTCTTCCTACTCCGGCCGGGCCCTCAGGATGCATGATTGCCAAGATGTGCTCATCCCATGCTGTGAGTTGTAGGGGAGGAGGTGAGGGTCCACTGCCAGTCCTCTGGATCCCAAGCTGGTGTCTTGCTGCAATGGAACGCACCTTCCCCACTAGGTCGTTCCACCTCTTCCTGATGTCATCCCTAGTTCTTGGATGCTGTCCCACGGCATTGACCATGTCCACGATTCTCCATCTTCCTAGCTATAGATATCTGCTGCACCTGTGCTCCAATTAGCTGAGGCTCTACCCTGATGATTTCCTCCACCATGACCCTTAGCTCCTCCTCTGAGAATCGGGAGTGTCTTTGTGGTGCTGTGGTTGTTGTGTAAGGTGCGTAGGTGAGGGTGTGTAGGGTAATGTGTTGGGGTGTGTGATGTGGGGTGCATGAGTGGTTTATAGGTGTGAGTAGTATGTGGCTCTGGTTGTGTCAGTGGTCTTGTGTCTCTCTGTGGGTGTGTGTTTTATAGTGGTGTGAGTGGGTGTGTGTGGTGTGTGTATGGGTGTCAGGTGTGTGTTGTTTAAATTGACCAATGTAATGTTATTTTGTATGTACGTGTGTATTTTGAGCGCAGCAGTATGTACCGACAATGGTTAACCGTGGTTGAATGTCTGCCGTGGTGATTCGTGGGTCATAATGTGATGGGCGTAGTTCTGTTGGCCTAACGCTGTGGGTTTAGATACCGCCAGTTTATCACTGACATTTGGTGTGGTGGACTTGTGTCTGTGGCTGAATAGTGACCGATTGGTGTGTGTGCCATAATATGGTGAACAGATATCCGCCACGGCGGCGGAATGTTGGCGCAATCAGATTGGCGGTAAGTGGGATTTACTGCCAATGTCATAATGAGGGCCTAAATGTTTTTATGTAAGGGTGGCCCAATCTTCAAGTATATTGCACACCAAATGATTGACACAACTAGGTGGTGGCTTATTTAGACAGTGCAGCATTGCAATCCCCTTGCCATTTAAGAAAAAAACATGCTAATGTTTTACACAAACACTGTTAGTATCGGGGTGGCAGAGATGCACAAGCTGGGACAATTATGCAAAACAGTACAGCTTCACATTGGGCAAGTACAGGCATCCAAAAGTCATGACTGTTTCAAAGCCTCATGATCCAATCTCCTATGTGACATAATGCAATTGTCTTTGTCTCTCAGAACCTTAGACATTACTGACTGGCAATATGTTAAGTATATGGTTGTATTGAAGTGCTATGACCATCTTGACTGCCTGAGCACAACAAAGCACAGCTACGGAAAGGTCATCCAGCAAAGTCTCTATCTGATGTCTCTATCAGATTCAAACCTGCCTGGAACAAACCTATCTAGCTCTCTGTTAAGCAATATGCCCAGGTATACTCTGTTGATTGGTTATCAGTTTGTATCTGAACCTGTGGCAATCAGTTGTTTCAGAGGTAGTGTGAACTGATAAGGATAGTGTAGGAAGTTGGCTCTGTATATACTATCTCAAAGTGAAAGATAGTGTGTACAGAGTCCAAGGGTCCCCCTTAGAGGTTGATAGTGGCAAAATTAGATAAAACTAATGCTCTATTTCGTGGTAGTGTGGTCGAGCAGTAGGCTTATCAGAGGGTAGTGTTAAGCATTTGTTGTACACAGACAGGCAATAAATGAGAACACACACTCAAAGACTTAACTCCAGGCTAATAGGTTTTTATATAGAAAAATATTATTTTCTTAATTTATTTTAGAACCACAAGATTCAGAATTTAGGTAAGTACATAAATTGTAAGGTACTTCACACAGGTAAGTTTGATTAAAAACAATGGGATACACAGTTTTGACAAAAATGGCCATAAGCTATTTTAAAAGTGGACACAGTGCAAAAATCAACAATTCCTGGGGGAGGTAAGTATTGGTTAGTTTCTCAGGTAAGTAACACACTTACAAGTTCAGTCTCGTGGGCATAGGTAGCCCACAGTTAGGGGTTCATGGCAACACCAAACCCTCAGCACCAGCAACACAGGGCCGGTCAGGTGCAGAGGTCAAAGGAGGGCACAAACAAAATAGGCGCCTATGGAGAACATGGGTGCTCCGCTTCCAGTCTGCTAGAAGGTAAGTACCTGCGCCCTCGGGGAGCAGACCAGGGGGGTTTCGCAGAGCACTGGGGGGGAACACACAAGCACACAAAACACAACCTCAGTGGCACAGGGGCGGCCGGGTGCGTGCAAAGTAGGTGTTGGGTTTTTATGGAAATCAATGGAGGGACCCGGGGGTCACTCTGGCGATGCAGGCAGGGCACAGGGGGTGTTGTCGGCCAGCCACTGACTGGGCTAGGATGAGGGCCACCTGCTGGTCACTCCTGCACTGCTAGGTGGTTCCTCTCGGTCCTGGGGACTGCAGGTGAAATGCTTGGACCAGGCGTTGGGTTCCTTTGTTGCCAGGCAGTCGCAGTCAAGGGGAGCCTCTGGATCCTCTCTGCAGGCATCGCTGTGGGGGTGCAGGGAGGTCGACTCAGGGTGTCCACATTGTTGGAGTCACCTGGGCGTCGGGTGCAGAGAGAGAAGACTCACGCTTCCGGTGGGAGGCTGGAGTCTCTTTAAAGTTAATTTCTTGGTTGTTGTTTTGGACAGAGCCGCTGTTCTCAGAGGGTTCTTGGTCCTTTAGGTGCAGGTCAGTCCTCTGGGTCATCAGAGGTCACTGGTCCCACTGGATGCGGCGCTGTGCAGGTTCTTTGAGTCTGGAGACAGGCCTGTAGGGCTGGGGCCAAGTCAGTTGTTGCCTCTGTTGTCTCTGCAGGACTTTCAGGTCAGCAGTCCTTCTTCTTTCTTCAAGTTGCAGGAATCTGATTTCCTGGGTTCAGGGTCACCCTAAATACTCAATTTAGGGGTGTGTTTAGGTCTGGGGTGCAGGAGCCAATGGCTACTGTCCTTGAGGGTGGCTACGCCCTCTTTGTGCCTCCTCCCTGTGGAGATGGGGGCACATCCATAATCCTATTGGGGGAAATCCTCCAAAGCAAGATGGAGGATTTTCTAAGGCAGGGGTCACCTTAGCTCAGGACACCTTAGGGGCTGTCCTGGCCGGAGGGTGACTCCTCCTTGTTTTTCTCATTATCTCCCCTGGACTTGCCGCCAGAAGTGGGGGCTGTGTTCAAGGGGGAAGGCATCTCCACTAGCTGGAGTGCCCTGGGGCATCGTAACATGAAGACTAAGCCTTTGAGGCTCATTGCTAGGTGTAACAGTTCCTGCGGGGAGAGGTGTGAAGAACCTCCACCCAGTGCATGCTTTGTTTCTGGCCCTAGAGAGCACAAAGGCTCTCGTCCCAGGGGGTCAGAAACTCGTCTCAGTTGCAGGCTGGCACAGGCCACTCAGTCCTGAACTGAAGGATTGGGTAAAATACAGGGGGCATCTCTAAGATGCCCTCTGTGTGCATTTTGTAATAAATCCAGCACTGGCATCAGTGTGGGTTTATTATTCTGAGAAGTTTGATACCAAACTTCCCAGTATTCGGTGTAGCCATTGACTTAGACATTGTAGGGGCATATTGCTCATGCAGCTATGCCCTCACCTGTGGTACAGTGCACCCTGCCTTAGGGCTTTAAGGCCTGCTAGAGGGGTGACGTACCTATGCCACAGGCAGTGTTTTGGGTGCACGCCATCCTGAGGGGGATGCCATGTCGACTTTGTCTTTTTCCCTCCACCAACACACACAATTTGCAATGGCAGTGTGCATGTGTATTAGTTGAGGGGGTCCCTTAGGGTGGCACAACACATGCTGCAGCCCTTAGGAACCTTCCCTGGTCACAGGGCCCTTGGTACCACTGGTACCTTTTACAAGGGACCTATCTGTGTGCCAGGGGTGTGCCAATTGTGGAAACAATAGTACATTTTTAGTGAAAGAACACTGGTGCTGGGGCCTGGTTAGCAGGGTCCCAGCACACTTCTCAGTCAAGTCAGCTTCAATATCAGGCAAAAAAATGGGGGGTAACTGCAACAGGGAGCCATTTTCCTACAGATAGGACCTCACACTTTGTCCAGCTGATTTTGTAGCTGGGTATCCAGAAAAGGATTTTATAATCCACCTCAAATGTTGGTTTGAGAATATGGCATACAAGAGTAAGAACAGAGGGGTGGAAGGTATTGGCCTCCTCTTAAGAAAATGTAATACGTTCATAAACATGAACTGGCAAATTCCAGCTCACAAAGGTTTACCACAACATGCTTCAATGTAATGTAACCTCAGTCAATGGGCATGAGGTCCAACTAAAAGATTTCTAACCTTTGACTCAGGGAATAATGTAATTATGAAACAGTAACAGAACCAGACGAGAGATAATTTAGAGCCTTATTATTCTCATCCATCAATCTGATGATGGCATGATCGGAAATCTCTGTTTCAGCTTACATAGAAAAGCCCTTAGGTATTGAGAAGAGATGTTATTGTTATGAATATTCTTTATTGAACAAAAAATAGCGTGGTATTGCCTTTGCCATCAACTGTATTGCGGCCTTACTAGTTAGTAGAGTTTGATTAAGAGAGCACAGGCTAAGCAAGAGAACTTAATCTGATTAAGAAAGGAGTTATTTAGTGAATTTTTTTTAAATTATGAATCTTGCAAATTAGATAATTAAAAATATGGTTAAGGCGGAAAAGGGCTTGTCTTTAGAAGGCCGTTAGTAAGAATGTTTCCAAATGAACTGTGAAGGAAATAATGAAGAGAAGGTCTTCTCATTTTGGATGCAAAAAAACAACAACTACACCATGTGGAATTATCTTTCTATGTATCCTAGACAGTAACATATCACCACAATACCAATATTTCTAAACCTTGCGTGCACAGAGTTTATGCTCTGACTACGTGCATGTATGCACCCATGAACTCACATATGAAAGTGCACGTAATCTCCCTCTCTTTTAGTTTCATAGCTTGTAGCACTATGAAAGGCCCTTGGGAAGTGTCAGTCAGAGACTAGTCTTCCTCTGGGGAAATTCATGCAAGGGGCATTGCCAGGCAGGGGATGGGTAAGTTCGGGGTGAAGGAGCGTTTTTTAGTTTACCTGTAAACGTGTCGGGAGAGGCATGTTAATCCTATTCCTAACTCCTGAGCACCACCGGAGAGAAGGTTTTTGTTTAGGGAAAAAGGTTGCAAGTAGACCAGGAGCATGAGGTATGATGGCACAGAATTAGAATGTAAGGGCCGCCCTGCGCACCCTTTATGCTACAGGGTATGTGGATTTGCTCTGGCCTGGTGAGTTACACCAGGCCCGGGTTGGAATGTGCCACTCAACACCACTGTAAGTTTAAGCATGAGTGTTTGAAATGCAGGGTGAGACACCCCCTTACACAATGTTGCACATTAGCCCATTAAAGTGGAAGGTTTGGCTATCGGTATACCCAGACAGGAAAGCAGCTTTCAAATTGGAGTGGTGTTTCAAAGAGGGTTTTCGTGTGGGTTATCAGGCCCCAAGGGGTCATAGATGAGCATACACTTGCAACCAGCTAAGGAAGTCCCAGATGTGGTGGCTGCAAAGTTAAAAGGAAGTTGAAGAAGGGGAAATCCAGGCCTGTTTTTTTGATTGGCCTTTGAATGTCTTGATTATATCACCACTAGGGGTGGTGTCCAGGAAAGCAGCAGATGAGTTAAGAATGATATCCACCAATTGTTGTGGCTGGAGGGAGTTTCAGTCCATGACTTCATTGCAGCAGAGGACATTAAAGTGCTATATGCCTCAGTTGGTGTGTTATCTGGTTGGTGTGGGAGTGTGGGTAGGGGGTGGAGTTAGCAAAATGCGACATTAAGTTTGCTTTTCGTGTTCCTGGCAATACACCTGGAGGACTTTCCGTTGTTGGGTATGCAATTTCGAGGTGCGATTTATGTGGACAGAATGTTGCTCATGGGCAGCACCATTTTATGTTCTTTGTTTGAGATGTTCAGCATGCTCTTACAGTGGGTGTTCACGAAAAGAAGCACACATAGGGGGTTGTCACATTACTTGGATGGCTTTTGTTTTTGGATAAGGAAGATTCTGGGGATTGACTCAGGGCTCTGAGACAGTATGAGTCGTTGGAATATAGCCTGGGAGTCAAGCTGACTCTGGAAAAGATGGAAGAATCCAGTGCTGTTTTAACATTCTTTGGCATTGAACTGGGCACAGTTTTCGGGTTATGCATGAGTTGGATGTTCTTTGGGGCTTTTTGAGTGTCTGAATTATAGCTACAGGAAGGAGACAGTCTTGAGGCATGGACGGTGGGTGAGTGGTGTAGATTTCAGGTGTGGCCAGGTCGGAGGCAGGAGGTAATTTTTTGTCATGAGCAGGGAAGTAGGGTTACCGTTTTCAGTTGCTAGCAGTGTTGCACATGACATTGTGTAAGTTAGGGAAGAATCCTGCCTGTTTTGGGATGCATTCTGTCAGGATTGGGGCAGCGACTGCAGCAGAGCGTTTGGGGTGTGTCTTGAATCAGAAACACCAGATAGGTAGGTGGAGGTCAAGATATTGTGAGTGCTATGCGCAACAATGAAGGACGACTCTATAAAGTGAGAAGGGGTGAGGGTGCGGTCATTCCTAATTCCTTTGCAGGATGCGTGAGCGGTCCTGGCAGGAGGAAGATGTGACATGGATCATAGGACACTCTATTGTGCATTGAACAGCAAAATATGCAGACCAGGAGGTTTAAGTATGAAGCCTGGGATTGCGCAGCAGCATCCATGAGGTGCTGTGGTGGGAAAAAGTGGGATGCGGCGGGGAAACTTGCTGCTGTGGTTGGTGATGCTGGCTCTGCACAGGGGTTGACAAGACATGCTCCTAATACACATGGGGGAGAGCCATTTGGTGCAGCTGTCAGGGTATATGTTGCTGCAACACATGCAAAGGGACTTAGAGGTGATAAAAAATATTTTTGGGGAGATATGTTTGGTTTGGACAGAGTTTGTGCCTCATAGACAATGGAGGAGAGCCATGAAACATGCTGCCATTGACAAAGCCTTAAAGAAGCTCAACAGAGCGATGAGGGATTTTTGCTTTGCCAGAAACATTAATGTGATAGCCACAGGGGCATAAAAGAGGAAGAACAGTGTCTCTTTAGGAGTGATGGGGTACACCTGTTTCAGCTGGTAATTCATACTATATGATGGAGGTTAGAAATGTGTTGAGTGAGTTGTGGAACTAAACAGTTTGGTGCAGGAGGGTGCATCATTGAAGTTCTTTTAACCCAGTAGATAGGGAGCAATGCCTTATGGAGTTTTCCTTGATAGCAGTATTTTGGGGCATAGAGAATCACATGCGGGCAGATCCACCATGCGGGGGGGTGAGGGGAGCATGGGCAAAGGAAGATGGTGTGCCGGATTCTTCAAATAGGTCAAAGAGTTTTCATTGGAGGATTTTTGGGAGGGCAAGTGAAAGAGAGATTGGAGAATGGAAGGAAGTCAGTGATTTAAAGGGGGAAAGAATGAAGCAACGTTTGGGGCATTGGGGTGAAAGTTTGATGAGAAGCGAGAAGTGTTTGGTGAAAAAGGGACTGACAGCTATCAAATGTCTTGATGTTAGTTGAATGTTATGTTATAGTTGATTAACAGCGTCATTACGAGCTTGGCGGTCTCACAACGGGACCGCCAAACTTGCAGGGAGGATGCCTTGGCAGTGGCATCCCCCGTGCCCTATTACAATGTTCCAACCCTTCTGACTGACAGGAACATTGCAATGGAGCGCTCACTGGTCAGACCAGTAGGAACAGTGCTATGAGGTAACACTCGGCTCCCTTACAGGAGCCGAGTGCTGTCTCGCAGCCCTGAGGGGGGTGACCAGTGCACATTCCAATGGTGCTGGGCAGAGGGCCACAAAGCAAAAGTGATGGACGGAATGCTGAACATTGTCAAACACTCACCCCCAGTCATAGATCTGGGTTTAATCCATCGTTCTTTTGCTCACCATGCCACCCTAGTTTGGACCCAGCCATATGCAAATCAGTCTTGACCCTGTTCCTCATGGGAACAGTCCAGACCGAACTGCCAAGCCAGGTCCTCACTGGACCAGAAACAAGCATCCTGGGACCGGTTTCGGGGTTTCACCCCTCATCAGCCAGGCTAGCTTGAATCCAGTGGCATGGGAAGCACGGGACCCACGTCTGAGGGCCCCCTGCACTACAGTGCCATGGAAAGGCTGATGTTGATTGGAGGTGTTATCAGCCAGGCGCTGCTGCATTCAGCCAGGCACTGTTGCATTCAGTCATAGAGAACCATGTTTCCGCAAGGACCGCAGTCCCCTAATGGGTCCGCCCACCAAGTTTCTAATTGGGTGGTTGGACCACCCGGTGTGCGGCGGTCCGATTGTTAATGCGAGTGAGGCAGTTCTCAGACAGCCACACTCATAATGAGGCCCAAAATGTTTTGCAACCCTGTCCTAAGAAATGGCCGTTTATTCTAAACGATGGTATGGTGTGAGATTATTGCACAATGTTTGGCCTCAACAGCTTCTTTTTTTTACACTGGCAGCAAACCGATGCATGGCTCTGCGGGCGGTGCTCTATAAGGTGATTAGTGCCTGAGGCAGAAGTGAGAGAATCTTCAAATACCTTCATCAGAAATGTGCTCCTGATTTTGTGGGAAAAAGTTGAACTAATTGATTGATACACTTCTTCAAGTCATCATTTACCGCTAAATCCAGATATAGGGGGTGATTCTGATATTGGCGGGCGGCGGGAGCCGTCCGCCAAGCGGGAACCGCCAGAAGACCGTACCGTGGTCGAAAGACCGCGGCGGTCATTCTGGGTTTCCCACTGGGCTGGCGGGCGACCGCCAAAAGGCCGCCCGCCAGCCCAGTGGGAAACAGCCTTCCCACGAGGACGCCGGCTCAGAATTATTTAAATCTGTGGCTGTTTTGCATAGTTATGGATTTGCTGCTTTTTTCACATAATCCATCATCTGCTGCATAAACTGCACATTTTACTAACAGACATGTTGCTTCGAAATGGGGTCCTAAAAGTCTCACATGATGTGTTGTTTAAGTTTGAATTGTGGTATGCCTGTGATTTGGGGAAGTATGCATTGGAACATAAAGATAATAGCCGAAAACAGCAAACAGGTATGCGGTTTATAAAAGTAGCAGCTTACAAAATGAATGACGGGACAAATATCATGTCACCTGTATGAATAGACGAAAGTGCACAATTAAATTCACGCAATTATGAAGGACTAGACGGCACACAAACACACCACAATTAATATATTACAGACCCACAAATATCCCTACTTCAACATTAAGACTACACTACATGATACAACAGACTGCTTCCTTAATTCTAGCAGTCACTGTGCCAACCAAGCAATATGAAAGGTGGGATTGCTGATATCCCTTGCTAACAAAGACACTTGTTCCTAAAAATTGGAGTGAACAGCCAACGCCCTAGTCTTATAGGGTCTTAGAGGGTCTTTGGGTAGCCGTGGTAGAGCAGTCAACAAAACAGTGTGAGGTTTAGGATAGGTGGAAATCAACACAATTATTAAAGCAAATGGTCAGCCAGGGTTTGTTTTTCTTTTAATTTTTCTTTACAATTTGTAAGTATGTATGTATAATAAAAACAATGGTCAGACCTAAAAAATACGCAAATCAAAGTTCACCGGACCCATTAATAGAATATAAAATAAAGTGATAACCCAGTGCCCCTGTATATTCGAACTCCACACCATTAGAGATTTCTAGATGATCGCAAAAAACTGAAAACTCTTGAAAATGAGATCAATAAAAAATATAAATCAGGTATTGAAAACTGGTTAAATGGTTGATACAGTGTTTGCAAACAGATAATATTTGCAATCTCTCCAGTGTCATGAACACCCTTACGCATAATGGGGGATTGTCATTTTCCCACCACAGAATTGTTGCTTTGTGACAGGTTTGTAAATCTTCAATTGACACCCTTATGATTGCAAAGACAGGAAACTGAAGTGAAGGAAGAACATAAGAAATGTATAAGTCTATAAATCAGTAACTCTGTAAATGAATGTAAAGTGTCTTTGAGTTCGCAAATTTTACAAAAATGACTAGTAGGATTAGTTTACTTACTGGTTTAGGTTTAATGGTTGTCAGTTGCTTAATAAGTGGGAGGCAGATTTACTAAAGTTTTGTGTCGGCTAGTGTCACTGTTGTTTCGTAGCCCTGATGTTCAGTCCTATTTGGTATTAACTAAGCTATGCAAAGCAATTTTGCATGGTTTTGCGTAGTTTAGTAAATACAAGCTAACGCATAGCGCTGCCTTACATTACTTTACGTTGGGAAGGCATTCCAATGGTGGAGAATGACATTCCCATGTAGCCGCCAATGGGTTTTGGCAAATTCCTGGATTATTAAGATTTATTAAAGTTAGTAAACCTGAAATGTGTTAAAATTCTACATCTCCCTGAACGAGATATTGAGAGGAGAAATATCTTTATTTCTCCAATTTAGACCACCAAAATCATTGCTTGAAAATAAAGTAGGCAGTATAAACAAATGCCTATGTTTCTGAATGTGAAAGATCTCATTATGGGCGAGCGCAAAGTGCTCCGTCCATTCTGTAATCTCTCTTTGGGCTTCAAAGCACGCCCATGTCATGTCAGTCACTTACATTGGTTTGTGGACTTGCCTTTTAAAATCCACTTGCTTTCATTTGTGAAAGGCATGCATATGTCATGCCTTTTCCGGTGTTTAGCCTACCTACCCAGCACCGATAAACTACTAAAAACATACAAGGTTCAATGTTTTCAGCCTGGGGTCCAGACTACTTTATCTGTTTATTTTCCACGCAGCACAATAGCGCTGCATTTCACATAGTGCAATCGCGATGTGTTTTTTTTTCTTTACAATGCTAGTAGCTCTAACTCAAGCAAATGCAAGACCCGTTGCATTGAAAATGCTTGTTTTTTAGGGCATCCATCCTAATAAACCAAAAGTACTGAGACAACATCTGGTAGAGACTATTAGAAAAAGGTAGAAGCTTTGATTACCATTGCTTGATTGATAATGAAGAGCAATCTTTGCTGATATAGTATATCGCAATGCTTCAGTAACTGAAAAGGTCTAGTGGTAGAAAAAATGTAGATTTTCCTAGTATGTTACGAAGGAAAGTCTTAATTTTATTAAAGACTCGGAGGCGAGTATTAAGCAGTAGTCTTTTCTTTATTTTTATTAGCAGCTCCAGTCAAGAACAAACTACAAATCCCATAAGGCAAACGACAAGTAGCCAATGGGAAAACAACTGTAGTTCAAAACAATGCACCAATCACCATCATATCTATGGAATAATACCGATCCTGACTGAAAACAGCCCTCTTTTCTTGTGCGACACTCAATGAGAAGTAAACAAAGGTATGATAAGACAACAAATGAAGAACGCCAAACAAATCGAGAAAACCTCTTGAAGATATAACAACAGTCTCTGAAGGAAAACCGGCAGGTCCTGACGATCCGTCTCTTGATAACCCTTGAAAGGCGACAACGAAGTAGACACTGCCCCAAAAGAGTCTCCACTACGAGGTTTGTTGTGTCGAAGTAGAAGCTACAAAAGGGAGGGTAACAAACACAAAAATTAGAAACTGTAGCGGCGGGATAATACTCGCCTCCGAGTCTTTAATAAAATTAAGACTTTCCTTCGTAACATACTAGGAAAATCTACATTTTATGGCAAGACCGGAGGCTCCTATTATGCAATTTTAAAGCGATTCAATCACATTTAAAGAAGCATGTTGAATAGGTTTACAATAAAATACCTTGAAAACATTATCGTTAGACCAGTCAGCCGACCTGAGAATATCCTCTAAACGAGAACTGGCCCAAAAAGCTTTGGATGCCATGGCTCCCCTAACCGAATGCGCTCCAAAAGCAGAGGTATCAATACCAGCTAATGACATAACCCTACGGACCCAACGGGCCAAAGTAGGGGATGACACAGGATTGTAAGGTTTCCTAAAAGAAATCAGTAACTGTGTAGAAGAGGAACTCCTCAGATCGGCTGTCCGTTGCTCATAAACTTTTAAACATTGACCCACACAGAGCTTAGGGTGATCAGGAAAGAAGGGATAAAAAACTGAAGAAAGGTTAGTTTTGGTACGTCTTCCCACATTAAACAGAACCCCGGAGGGAGTAAAATAGCGAGCAGTAACATCGAGAGCTCTAACATCCGATAACCATTTAAAAGAAACCAAACATAAAAGCATAGTTAACTTAGCCGACAACTGTTTTAAAGATAACAAAGGATTGTCAGGCCAAGATTCAAACAATCTAAGTACTGTATTGACATCCCATAAAACACTGTATTTAGGTTTCGGAGGATTAGAAAACTTTACTCCCTTTAGCAGACGACAAACCAACGGGTGTTCACCAATAGGCTTTCCTTGAAAATAATCATGAGCCGAAGAAATCGCAGACCTATATAAATTAATAGTACGAAAGCACTTACCTTTACTGGCTTCCGACGCCAGAAAATTGACTAACAGAGATACATCCGCTGTAGTGGGATCAACTTGTCTTCCCAAACACCAGCCACACCAGAGAGACCAAGCTGATCTATAAGCCCTCTTTGTCCCAGGAGCTGTAGCCCGGTCAATGAAGGCTGCAGCTTCTGCCGAAATTGAAACGCTAGATCGGGATTCCCTGAAATTTTCCAAGCTGACAAGATCAGGGACTCTTGAAGCACTAGATTGTGACGGAAGCCCTGATGATTGGTCAGGAGGTCCGGGAAGGAGGGCATCAACAACGGAGACTCGATTGACAGTTCCAGGAGAGAGGGAAACCAAACCTGGGAGTGCCAATAGGGAACTATGAGGACTAACGAGGCTTGTTGACGTCTGACTTGAGCCAGAACTCTGGGAATCAAGATAAAAGGAGGAAAGGCGTAATTGAGGAAGGATGACCAATCCTGAGTAAACGCATCGAAAGCTAGAGCTAGGGGATCTGGAAGCCAACTGAAAAATCGAGGAAGCTGAGCGTTTAACCGTGAAGCAAAGAGATCTATGTGGAAGGGACCCCATTTGAGAACTAGGGCGTTGAACACTTGTAAATTGAGCATCCAATCGCTGGAATCCCGAAAGAAACGGGAATACCAGTCCGCCACTAGATTGAGATTGCCTGGCAGATATTCGGCCTGAACCGAGATTTTGTTTTGAAGACAGAACTCCCAAAACCCTTTCGCTAATTCCGCTAAAGGTTTGGATTTTGTGCCCCCTAGCCGATTGATGTAACGCACCGCCGAAATATTGTCCATTCTGAGCAGAACTGAACAAGAAACCCTGTCTCTTGCGAGACTCCTGATTGCAAAGGAGCCTGAAAGCATCTCTAAACAGTTTATGTGCAATTTTGACTCCTCTAGAGAACATGAACCTCCAGTCGAGATTGCACCACATCGGGCTCCCCAACCCGACAGACTTGCATCTGATTCTAATACAAGATCTGGGGCTGATGCAAAGATAGTTCTGCCGTTCCAAGCATCTAAATGGTCTATCCACCACTGGAGTTCCTCCCGTGAATCTTGATCTAAAGCTACGACATCTGAATAAGCTAGAACTTTTTGAATATGCCGAATCTTTAGTCTTTGTAAGGCCCGATAATGAAGAGGCCCTGGAAAAATCGTTTGAATCGAGGACGAGAGCCGACCTACAACTCTTGCCAAAGATCTGAGGGATATATAAGAACTGCGAAGAATCAGGAGAATCTCGGATTTTATGGATTTGATCTTTGATGACGGTAGAAGGAGCGTAGCCGCTACCGAATCTACCAAAAAACCTAGAAACTCTATTTGTTGAACTGGATCTAAAGAAGATTTCTCGTAATTTACGATAAAGCCCAGATCCTCTAACAGTGCGCAAGCAAGACGTACTTGCGACAGTAACAAGGTTTGACTCTGGCTCATGATTAGGATGTCGTCCAAGTAGATCACCAAACGAATGCCTCGAGCTCTGAGAAAAGCCGCCACCGGCCTCAATAATTTTGTGAAGCACCAAGGGGTGGAGGAAAGGCCAAAGGGAAGAGAAGTGAAACGATAATACTGACCTGCCCAGTAAAATTGGAGAAACTTCTGCGAAACAGGATGAATGGGAACTGATAGATAAGCATCCCAAAGATCCAACCTTACTAACCAATCGCCTTGGAGAAGAGTATCTCTGAGATGAAGAATAGTTTCCATCTTGAAATGTCGATAAAGGACGAACTGATTGAACTGTTTCAGATTGATGACAGGACGCATTTTCTTGTTCTTTTTCTGAACTAAGAAAACGGAACTGAGGAAACCTGAAGAATCTTGAGAACAAGGAGTAATAGCCTGTTGTTGCAATAGAGCTTGAATTTCTAACGAGATTAAATCCGTCATTTGGCTTGAAAATTGAGGAGGAGAAGGAACAACTTCCTGAAAAGGTTCTGAAAAGAGTTCTATAACATAACCTTGCACGGTGTTTAAAACCCAAGGATCTTTTGTAAGCTCCTCCCATTTTGACAGACATAGAGCAATACGACCTCCCACTACCGGAATAAAGGAACTTTGACTTACCGAGCTGTGCCGCGTTTCTGGAATTACGGCCTCCCTTAGCTCTGAAACCCCTGCTCCTTTGGGGGTAGAATTGGGGCCTGTAATCTTGATAGGTGTTCTGGTAAGAACCACGGGAACCTTGGTTGGCGTAGGTTCGGCCGGCAAAGCGGTTCCTACCTCTGCCGGCCCTGGTGAAAACCCGAGAAGCAAACATCTTCTTCAAGGATTGCTGTGCCTTGTCAATCGAGGAAAACGTGGTCACATACTTGCTTAGCTCTTTGATAAACGAATCACCAAATAGTAAGCCTTCAGCTTTAACCCCCGGATCCGAACCAGCTATATTAACCAACTTTGGGTCCAACTTAAGGAGGAGACCCTTCCTCCGTTCATGGGTGATAGAGGAATTAGCATTGCCCAACAGGCATACAGCTCGTTGAGCCCATAAAGAAAGTTCTTCTGCGTCAATAGTCACTTGATCCAGCCGAGCTGATTCCGTCATATCAAATATGCGAGTCAAGGGACCCACAATGTCCATCAGTTTATCTTGGCACGTGGACCAAGCCTTATCCACCCCTTTACGGGGATCTTTTCCGTATCTGGTGAAGAACGTCAACAAAGAAGAGTCAATAACAGGAGTCGCTGTGATTTTGGAAGACAAAGCTGGGCGAGGACATTCCGATCTTAACTTCCCCCGGGCCTGTTTATCCAGAGGAGTGCGAAGTCTGGCAGAGACGTAGTCCGCCACATGCTCGGCAGGAAGCCACTCCGTGGAATTTGGGTGTTTAATATCTCCCGGATCAAACATAGGTACCCCTTCTGCATCCAAAATAACAGTGGACCCTGAAGAATGTTTTACTTTTTTGGGCGGAGGAGGAAAAAACAACTCCTCAACGTCCTCCTCGGAACTATCCATAGCCGAACCAGGACTGTTCCCTTCATCATCTGTGTCCAAAATTTTTGATATTTTAATAGGTTCTGATAAGTGTTTAGATTTTGCCATGCACTTTTTCACAGATTTAGATATCAACCCCTCCTTATTAGGAGGCCCATGAGGAACCACGTCCTCCGCCTTGTGTGAAACATTGTCACTTCCAGTTTGCGTCACTTTTACAATTTTAGAAGAAATTTGACGCTTTCTGCCTTCCCCCGCAGAATGGGCCAGCATGGTCTTGGACACAATATTAACCACAGAATTTTCCAAGTTTTTTGAAAGCTTTTGCCAAGAGGCAATCATAGCCTGGTCCACCGAAGTTTGTATAAAATCATTTAAATGTTCTTTTAAAACTTCCTCCTCCTCCTCCTGAGGAATCTGTGCCTGATCACTTTCCATATTAAAGAGCAAGAATCAGCCCCTAACTGAGTGCCAGGCAAGGGTTAACTCCTCTCCACAAGAGGAGAATTAAAATACTCAGCTCCGCCCACAGGCGGGGTTATAAAGAGGAAAAACAATCCGGGAGCTGACCGAGCCGGCCAGAGGAAAACCGATCCAAAAAGAAAGTCAACACGACGCGCAGCCCCCCACCGAGGTAAGGGATCAGCTCCTTCAACGCGCGCAGGCTGAAATATGCCAGCGCGCGCTGAAGCGCTCTTAACGGTCTCAAAGACCGTTAGATACTGCACGAACAAAGGAAAACCCAAACGCTGACAAAATGCGGCTGACAAGCCGATCTAGAGTACAAATCAAGTAAAGAATTGCATTAAACACACACGCATCGATAATGCGGCCGCACACTTAAAGGCAGACAAAACCGAATAATACTTATCTTGACTGAAGAGCAGCAAGAAAAGAGGGCTGTTTTCAGTCAGGATCGGTATTATTCCATAGATATGATGGTGATTGGTGCATTGTTTTGAACTACAGTTGTTTTCCCATTGGCTACTTGTCGTTTGCCTTATGGGATTTGTAGTTTGTTCTTGACTGGAGCTGCTAATAAAAATAAAGAAAAGACTACTGCTTAATAGGAGCCTCCGGTCTTGCCATAAAATTCAAATTTTGGGTGGGAAGAGATGCCTATTGATTTCTTTGGTTAAATGGAAGAAGATCAATAGTTGGTAGTTACCGGTGGCTATTCAATGTAGCCAAAGGCACAGGTTTATCAGGGCAGCAGCTCTTGTAATCCCCATTCTGAATAATACATTTTCTGTCTAGGGTGTAATGTTGTGTGAGTATGAATGAAAGAACCCGTTTGGCTCCTGAAAGACTCCAAAGAGTGATGACGTAGGTGTTAGAACATGAGAAAGTGAATGCAGGTTTAGAATATAGAGTTTGAGGTTACACACAGACGGATAAAGATGTGTAATACACAGCTCTGTGTGTGGCGTATTCATTGGCAGGTACCCAGGCTGGGGAAGACGCTACAACTAGTAACGAGATAGGAAATAAGTAATCCAAAGATCAACAGTGCTCTCCCAGAGAATTTGCCACTGTCCAAGCAGGTGTTTTGGCAAAATATTGGCTAAAAGTATAAAGTCACACAAAGATTGAGTTTTTTATATCGTTATACAGAAATATTGCAATAAAGAAATATCATTGACGTTCATATTGATTTTTTGGTAAGTGGTATTGTTTACTATAATATCTGTGTCCTTAATATCGTTTTCATTAATATAGTTTTTAAAAATAAAACATTTTAATTATCTTTATGTGTTTTAATTATATTTTAATTGTATATGTTGTATAGTGTTTGTATAACTTGTTGATATTTTTAAATATAGTTTGGACATTTTCAGTTAATTTTTTTTAAATGTAATTGTTAATAGTAATATTTACTGTCATAGCGGGTTGTGAGGTCTGCACAGGTATAGGATGAGAAGTGAATTAATTAATTATAATTATTAAATAATCATTAATTAGTAATAACATATTTGATTAAATTATAATTTTGAAAAATGTTTAATTATTATTATTTTTTGGTTATATATTAGTTATGGGTAGTTGTGTTTGTAGTGGTATAGTGTGGAAAGTTAATATACGTCATAATTAATTATGAATTTATTATAATTTTTTTCATTAAAATATTTAAGTGAATTCTAATTATACTGATTGTCTAATGATTTTATTTTTCATATTTTTTATTTGTTGCTGGTTGTTGGGCTTGAAGGGATATAGGATGGGAAGTTAATTGAGTATTAATTAATTGTTCATTAAGTATTCATTATTAATTAAGTATTCATTATTAATTAAGTATTCATTGTGATTAAAATATCTACTCAACCTTTAAATATGCAAATTGTATAGTAATTACATTTGTCATGTTCTATATTATTTGTGGGTTGTTAGGTTTGTAGGGCTATAAGCTGGGAAGTTAATTAAGTAATAACTGAATAGTAATTGGCTATTAATTTAATATTAATTATTTAATTGATTAATACATATGTTAAATTGGTAATTCTATTTTATATTTTATATTTTAGATGCGGTTTGTTTGCTTTGTAGGTGTTTAGGATGGGACGTTAATTACGTAAAAATTATTGATCAATTATTATTTTTCATTAAAATATTTATTTGAATTACATTGATTTAATTTTTCGATATTAATATTTTTAATGTTATATATTAGTTATAAATTGTTGTGTTTGTTGGATCATTAGAATTAATTATTAATTAAAATGTAAGTAATAATTAATCATCCATTAATTACTCATTTATTCATAAATATTTGTTATTGATTAATATGTTTTTTTTGTTGACTTTTTTAATTACATTTAAAATTGGACTGATAGGTTTGTGGGAATATATTGCGGGAATTTAATTAAATAATCAATTAATAACATTTGTTTAGTTGATATTCATTTTTGACTATATGTAAAGTTTGTAAATCTTGTTTAAATATATATATATCATTTTTATATTATAATATTTCTATTTTGGAGAATTCATAGAGTTTTTTAAATTAAGTGAACTATATTTTTCTTTCCAACGCTTTCCGTACTGTTGCATAGACTGGAGTGGTAATAGTAAATCTTACCCCACCTGAGTCCGACACTTTCCCTACTGTTGCACAGACTGGAGTGGGAATAGTACACTTTGACACATCTGGAGTCCAAAACGTTCCCTACTGTTGAACAGACTTGAGAGGGAATATTGCATTTTACCTGTCTGGAGTCCAACACTTTCCCTACTGTTGCACAGACTCGAGTGGGAAGACAAAATTTTACACCTGCTGAGTCCAGCACTTTCCCTAAAGTTGCATAGACTTGAGTGGGAATAATAAATTTGACCAGTTCGGAGTCCAATGCTTTCCCTCCTGTTGAACAGACTGGAGTGGGACTAGTAAACTTGACCTGTCTGTAATCCAATGCTTTCCCTACTGTTGCGCAGATTGCAGTGGGAATAGCAAATTTGACCCTTTTAAATTATCTCACTTTCTCTACTGTTGCACAGACTGGAGTGGGAATAGCACATTTTACCCCTCCTGAATTCAACATTTTCCCTACTCTTGCACAGACTGGAGTGAGAATAGTAAATTTTACCCCTGCCGAGTCCAACACTTCCCCTCCTGTTCCACAGACTAGAGAGGTAATAGCAAACGTTACCCCACCTGAGTCCAACACTTTCCCTACTGTTGAACAAAATAGAGTGGTAATAGTACATTTTACATCTTTGAAGTCTATATTTGTATTTTGCATTATATGTAACGGGAAATTATTTTTGTTGCAATGATATTTTTGACACAATATTTGTGGATCCTGATATTTGTGGACTCTATATTATGCTACTGACCCGTCTAAGCAAACTCCTTGTGCATGCCACGCGTGCCTTCATTGAAGTGCAGAATCGACGTTTAGAGTATGTGGAGTCAAAGTGAAATTCCTGCCGGTGTGAAGAGTTTGAAAATAAATAAATCTTCACTGAGATGTCTATGCATCTTTGGCCAAGAAACTACCAGCAAGGCCATATTGAAATGTACTGCATTACTATGCAATATAAAGCTACGCAGTATACAGAGCACTACTGCTGAAGGCGGATACACTCACCTGGTTCCAACCGCAGAGATGACAGTGGAGCCAATGCTGGATCTCCATTGCCTGTACGGAAGATGCAGGAACCAGGGACGGAACACCTAGAGCCGCCCGCTTCCAGAGTGGGAAAGGGGAAAGGGACAAAACAAAATAAACTCGCGGTACAGGTTCTGCTCATCGACAGTACTACTCTGCTTAACAGGGTGCGTCAATCCTGGGACCATCTTGGTATGCAAAGGTGGACGTTTATGGGATCAGCATCTCTGGTTTCATGAAGACACAATACACTGGGAACAAGAAGAGGCAATCAACATCAATACATGGTGCATGGTGTCCAAGCTATACCTTGCTAGTCTGACACTGTTGGGAACGTGAACTGCAATGCCTGCTCACTTTTAAAATCTGGTATTATTGTTGGCAACAAATGAAGCTCATATTCATGAATCACAGACATAAGCTAATCCACTTTAAATTCTTAAGACATGCATACACTACCTGGAGTGCTTTAGCCAAATTCAACCCCTCCCGATCTTCGTGATGTCCTAAGTGCTATACGGAAGAAGCCGATTTTCACACTTGACATGGACATATACTTGCGCACGTTCTGAAAAGATCTTTTCTCTCTTGTGTACTGCATGATAGGAACCACCCTTGACCCGGATCCGCTTATTGCCATTCTGGGATATGTTAGGGAGGTGCTGCAGGTGGTTGGAAGGTTCAATACACTGGCGATCATATTAGCTAAGCAGGAAATTGCCATATATTGGGGTAGGCAGGCTCACAGGCATGTCCCATTGTTAGAAATTGGGTCTCTGGTTAGCAGTCAGGTTGCAGTCTGTCCAAGCAGGGACCCTCACTGTAGTCAGGGCAATGGAGATTTTCACTAAGAGCTTGGCACAAGCAGTCAGGCTTATTTCAAATCCAATGTGTAAAGTATTTGTACCAACACACACAGTAATACAGTGAAAACACTCCAAAATGGACATCACATCAGTTTAGAAAAATAGGCAATATTTATCTAAATCTAACAGGACCAAAACAAAACAAATCCAGCGTGCACAAGTCAAGATATGAATTTTCAAAAGGATAAGAGTCTTCCTCCACAGAAAACAATGGGAACACTGATTTTACATAAAGTACCTGGTTTGCGTAAAAAATAAAACCACATGGGTGAGCATGCTACGGAAAAGTCAACAATGTGTTGATTCCTTACTCGCAAGTGAGACTGTGCATTGTTTCTTCTCTGGGTTGGGTCAGCGATGCGTATTTTTTCTCTCCTGCAAGAGAGCGATGCGTTGATTTCCGGACGGGTACGTCCATTCCACAGGGATTGCGTTGATTTTTGACGACCAGCGATAATGCATGAGAAATCCGTCCGCACGTTTTGGAAAATCGCAATGCGTGGGGTTTGCCCCTTTATCAGCAGTCACAAGCAGGTGTTGTGTCGTTTCTCCAGCCGCAATGCATCATTTTTCCAGCTACAATGCAGGTGGAGCATTGATTTTAGCCATGAAGCGGGTGGCGTGTCGCTTTTTTGCAGCATTGCAGGTGGTGAGTAGAAATTTTCCCTGCACGGTATTCTGTGCGTGGATTTCAGTCCTTGTTCTGCCAACTTCACCTCTCAACTCAAGGACCCAGAGACTGGACCGGACACCACTTGGCAGGGCAGGAGTCTCATCAGAGAGTCCAGGTGCTGGCAGAGGAAGTCTTTAATGACCCTGAGACTTCAAAACAGGAGGCAAGCTCAATCCAAGCCCTTGGAGATTTTTCACAAGCATGAATATACCGCAATGTCCAGTCTTTGTCCTCTTTCAGGAAGAAGCAGCAACTGCAGGCCAACCTAGCAAAGCACAGTCACAGGCAAAGGGGCAGTACTGCTCCTCCAGCTCTTCTCCTGGGCAGAGCTTCCTCTTGATTCCAGAAGTAATCTTAAAATCTGAGGTTTTGGGTCCACTAATTTTAGAACTTTCTGCCCTTGAAGTGAGCAAACTTCAAAGGAAAGTCTCTATTGTTCACAAGATCCTGCCTTGCCAAAGTCTGGCTCCAGACTCACACCAGGGGGTTGGAGACTGTATTGGGGGAGGGCAGGCACAGCCCATTCAGGTGTAAGTGACCACTCCTCCCTCCACTCTATCTCAGATAGCCCATCAGGATATGCAGGCCACACCCCAGCTTCCTTTGAGTCACTGTCTAGGGGGTATTCACAAACAGTCCAACTGTCAATCTGACCCACAAAGGGAACGCAGAATCAGGCAGAGTCACAGAATAGTTTAAGCAAGAAAATGCCCACTTTATAAAAGTGGCATTTTCAAAATGACAACTGAAAAACTAAATTTACCAAAAGATGTATTTTTAAATTGTGAGTTCAGAGACAGCAAACTCCACATTTTTATCTGCTGCCAAAGGGAAACTGCCCTTAAAAGATATTTAAATACAGCCCGTATGGTAACCTGTGAGAGAGAGGGGCGTTGCAACAGTGAAAAAGGAATTTGGCAGTATTTGTAAAACACATCAGTACATGTCCCACTTTTTGAAATGGGGTCTTTGGTTGGCGGTCAGTATACTCCATTTCCAAATAGGGACCCTCACTCTAGTCAGGGTAAAGGAGAATCACCCTCAGCTAAAACCCGCTCACCCCCTTGGTAGCTTGGCACGAGCAGGCAGTCTTAACTTCAGAGTCTAGGTGTAACATATTTGTACCAACACACACAGTAACTCAGTGAACACACTACAAAATGACACAACACAGGTTTAGAAAAATAGAAAATAGTTATCTAAACAAAACAAGACCAAAATGACAAAAATCCACCATACACAAGTCACGTTATGAATTAAAAAGCAAAAAGAGTCTTAAACTTAAATCCTTGAGAAAACAGTAATAACACTGTTAGCGTTCGAAGGTACCTGGGTAGCGTCAAAATAACACTGCACGGACGAGTGTGCGTCGAAAAAAGGCAGCGATGCGTTGATTTCTCACCTGCATGTGAGACTGTGCGTCGTTCCTCCTCCGGTCGGGTCTGGGTGCATCCTTTTTTCTCTCAGCAGAAGAGCGATGCATCGATCTGGACAAGCACCTCGGGTCTGGGCAGGCTTTGTGTTGTTTTTCCACAACCAGCACAGTTTGCTTAAAAAATCCTGCTGTACGATATCAGCAAAACCGCGCTATGTGGGTTGCATCGGCATCAGCCTCCGTCAGTGGGTGTTGCGTGCCGTTCATCAAGCCGCGTGCGTCGATCTTCCAGCCACGGTGCAGGTGGAGTGTAGATTTCAGCCGCAAAGCCGGCAGCGTGTCGTTTCTCAGCCGCATCTTGGAAGGTGTGTCAAACTTTTCCCCAGCATGGCGGTCTGTGCGTGGATTTTCAATCTTGGTCTGCCAGCTTCACCTGCCAAGGCCCCAGGAACTGGATAGGGCACCACTGGGCAGGGCAGGAGTCTCAGCAGAGAGTCCAGGTGTTGGCAGGGGAATTCTTTGATAGCACTGAGACTTCAATAACAGGAGGCAAGCTCAGGACAAGCCCTTGGAGATTTCTTCACAAGAAGGAATACCCAACAAAGTCCAGTCTTTGTCCCTTCCACAGGCAGAAGCAGCAACTGCAGGATAGCTCCACAAAGCACAGTCACAGGCAGGGCAGCACTTCTCCTCAGCTCTTCTCTAGGCAGAGGTTCCTCTTGATGTCCAGAAGTGATCTAATTTTTCATGGGTTGGGTGCTCTTCTTATACCCATTTTGGTCTTTGAATTAGGCCTACTTCAAAGGAAAGTCTCTCTTGTTTGTAAAATCCTGCCTTGCCCAGGTCAGGCCCCAGACACACATCCAGGGGGTTGGAGACTGCATTGTGTGAGGGCAATGACTGCCCTTTCAGGTTTAAGTGACCACTCCTCCCCTCCCTCCTAGCACAGATGGCTCATCAGGCTATGAAGGCTGCACCCCAGCTCCCTTTGTGTCACTGTCTAGAGGGAGGTGCAAACAACCAAACTGTCAAACTGACCCAGACAGTGAATCCACAAACAGGCAGAAACACAGAATGGTTGAAGCAAGAAAATGCCCATTTTCTAAAAGTGACATTTTCAAACATACAATCTCAAAACCAACTTCACTAAAAGATGCATTTCAAATTGTGAGTTCAGAGACCTCAAACTCCACATGTCTATCTGCTCCCAAAGGGAATCTACGCTTTAATCATATTTAAAGGCAGCCCCCATGTTAACCTATGAGAGAGGTGGGCCTTGCAACAGTGAAAAACACATTTTGCAGTATTTCACTGTCAAGACATATAAAACACATTAGTATATGTTCCACCTTAAACATACACTGCATCCTACCCATGGGGCTACCTAGGGCCTACCATAGTTGTGTCTTACATGTAAGAAAAGGGAAGGTTTAGGCCTGGCAAGTGGGTGCACTTGACAAATCGAATTAGCAGTTTAAAACTGCACGCACAGACACTGCAGTGGCAGGTCTGAGACATGATTACATGGCTACTCATGTGGGTGGCACAACCAGTGCTGCAGGCCCACTAGTAGTATTTGTTTTACAGGCCCTGGGCACCTTTAGTGCACTGTACTAGGGACTTATTAGTAAATCAAATATTCCAATCATGGATAAACCAATCAATAAAACAATTTACAGAGAGCATATGCACTTTAGCACTGGTTAGCAGTGGTAAAGTGCTCAGAGTTTAAATTTAAAAGCCAACAACAGGTCAGAACAAATAGGAGGCAGGAAGCGAAAAGAATGGAGATGACCCTGTAAAAGGAAAAAAGTCCAACACCCACCTTCAACATACACTGCATCCTGCCCATAAGGCTACTTGGGGCCTACCTTAGGGGTGCCATACATGTATAAAAAGGGAAGGTTTTCCTGGCAAGGTGGTACACTTGTCATGTCGAATTGGCAGTTTAAAACTGTACACACAGACACTGCAGTGGCAGGTATGAGCCATGTTTACAGGACTACTAATGTGAGTAGCACAGCCAGTGCTGCAGGCCCAGTAGTAGCATTTGATTTACAGGCCCTGGGCACCTCTGGTGCACTTTACTAGGGGGTTACTAGTAAATCAACTATGCCAATCATGGAAAAGTCAATTAAACATACAATTTTCACAGGAACACTTGGACTTTAGTACTGGAACGCAGTGGTAAATTGCCCAGAGTACCAGAAACAGCAAAAACAGAGTCCAGCAAACTGCCAAAACATGGGAACAGAGGCGAAAAGACAGGGGAAGACCACACTAGGGATGCCAGGTCTAACACCCATTGTGATACCAGTAGTGAAATGTATACCGAAGCATTGCCACCTGCTTCCAGACCCAAAGATATTTGGGGCTCACTCAGAGACTTCCTGCTACAACAGGACTGCCAAGATCCTACTTAGATTGCACTGTTCACATTGCACTGCCATTGTACACACACTCCTTGTTCTTTTCCATGTTGTTGCAGTAATCTGCAACAGACTACTGTGTGGCCTGACGCTCTTCGGCCCTGACTAAAATCCTCATGCATTGTCACTGACATGCCTTGGCAATATGTCCAACTAGTGGAATATACAAACTTCATAGTTGTGACGAGATGAACCTGCCTACACACTACCGCTCTGCACTATGACTCTACTATTTTTCAGGTCGAGCCTAGGCAGTGTCTTGTAGACCTGTTGCATTGAAAAAGGACTTTGTTCTCATCTGCTGTTTACCATTGGTTTAGTTCAGTGTCGCTCTTCTTTGCTGATTTCTAGGTGGTTCATGCAGCGATACGTCACTTCCGTTTTTCGCAGTGGAGCACTGCTCAACTACAGTTTCCTTCCACTTGCATTCTTCTCATGTTGTTGGGGGCAAACCGTTTTTAATTGTTGCAGCGTGGCATGCCGCCCTTTATGTTTAAATATGGCATCCGCACCTTTCTTTTGTATGGCACGGCTCACCCACCTATATTTAATTGCTTGTCTAGTTGGCTCTGTAATTGGGACTCTTCAGCATGTCACTGTTCTTTTACCGTCAAGAACATTCTCGCTCTGACATTTACACCAGATTTTGAAATAGTCCTGAACTGCATCTGGCTGTCTTTCTCTTTCCAATCTCAGAAAGGTACTGATAAATGGCTGTGTCTCTTTTCAAAATGGCAGTATGTGGTTTTTACTTGAAATTTCATTTTCAGAATTCCTCTTCCAGTCTGTCAGCCAAGCTAACTATTTTCTTTCCTTATCAGAGGTAATTTGCTGTTTATTTACTTTCCTACTTGTTTTCCGAAGTGCACTACATAACACTGCTTGGTTGATTAGTTTACTGCTTGTGTTCCAAGCCTGCCACACCGTTTTCAAATTGCACAAAGGCACCTATGCATAGTGATGTGTCTCTTTTGTCAATGGCTATTTTTTTTTATATCACTTTTCTGCTTTTTTTTTTTTTTTTTTCGAGTTATGCTCCGTAATTTGAACTCCATCAGCATCCGCTTTTTTTTTAATCACTCGATATTTGGACCAGTTTGGGAAACATCCCCGCACTGCATCTGCCTGCCGGCATCTTTAATTTGCACAAAGGCACCAACAAACAAACAAAAAGAAAAAAACTAAACTTTGTATTAAGTGTAAACATGACGTAGCATTAAAATACGGTTGCATTTGAGCAAACATGTGAAGCACCCTGGCCTCTCACATAAGGCGTGTGCAAATACAGTAGAAAGGAAGTGTCTCTTTTCCTCGTTTTTTAAACTGCTACAGTACTTTCATTCAACATTGTGTTTATGCTTTACTACAAAGTATGTTCATATTTATTCAACTTTACACCTTTATGAGTGCGTTTATGTGGTTTAAAAGGCTGTGTGTCTCTTTTCCAGATGTTTAAAGGTAAAAGGTTAAAGGTTTTAGGAGCATGTAAAAGGTAGCCTGTCATTTCCTTCTAATTTGCAAATAAAAAAAGAACTAAAACACAAGCAGTTTTATACTTACCCTAAAGGACTCCCCCTTAAAAAACAATTACCTTTTGTGTGAGGGAAACTTGCATTGTACCTTATCTGTGAAGGAAGCTTGCATTGTACCTTCTGTGTGAGAGAAGCTTGTATTGTACCTTCTCTGTGAGGGACGCTTGCATTGTACCTTCTCTGTGAGGGATGCTTGCATTAGAACTTCCCTGTGATGGAAGCTTACATTATACCTTCCATGCAAGGGAAGCTTGCATTGTACTTTCTCTGTGAGGGAAGCTTGCATGGTACCTTCTCTGTGAGGGAAGCTTGCACTGCTGCTTTGCTGTATCTACTGTGTTTGAGGGAAGCTTGCACTGCTGCCTGCACTATATCTGTTCTTTGTGTAAGGGAAGCTTGCATTGTACATTCTCTGAGAGGGATGCCTGCACTGCTGCTGTGCTGTATCTGCTGTGTGTGAGGAAAGCTTACAATGCTGCTACCTGTGCTGTATCTCCTGTGAGTGAGGAACGCTTGCACTGCTGCTGTGCTGTATCTGCATTGTGTGTGAGGGAAGCTTGCACTGCTGCTGTGCTATATCTGCTGTGTGTGAAAGAAGCTTGCATTGTATCTTCTCTGTGAGGGAAACTTGTATTGTACCTTCTGTGTGAGGGAAGCTTGCATTGTACCTTCCCTGTTCTGTTTGAGAGTAGCTTGCATTTGTCCATCTGTGTGAGGGAAACTTGCACAAGTTTTTAAATAAACTACCTATCCCCTCTATCATACTTTCTATCGATTCTATGCAACTCTCGCCCATATATAAAATACACATAATTCCACTACACAAATACACTCTGTACCACACAATTGCACACTGCACAAGTAACAATTAAAATGCAAACCACAAATTCCCTCTCTACTCAACATACATCCCCTACACTCTAAACCAAAACACATAAATAAAAGACATTGCCATTTACAACGCCAACAGTTCTAACTCTCAACCTGTTACATTATAAATGCTTGTTCTTTGTTATTGTTGTTCTTTATTCTGTTCTATGTAATAGAATCACAATCTCTTGCGATGACCATTACATTGTGGAGATACTTGCTGTAAAACTGATAAATGCGCTTTAAAAAAATAAAAATAACCTTTTAAAGAAAAAAAAAACATGCCATATGTTTCATTTCATGCACACAGTGTAAATGTTTTAGGTAATTTACCACAATGTACATATGTTTATTTTAACCATGATATATCTTCTTAGGATATATATGAAGCATTAAATAAAATACTTAATCTAAGTATCCCAAATCACGTCCAATAGCGCACTGCTATGCCTCTCTACTGAGGACGTATAGATGACTATTTTTCAACTCATTTCCTCCCTGTTCCTGTTCGCCTGAAGTTGAAATAAGATTGCATTAATGGTGGTCTATATTGGTCTGTACTGCGTAACTGAGGGCGAGCACTGCTTAGTGTCAAGGTAAAATTGTAACAGGCATTTACAGCTCCATATTAACGACTGGTTGAAAGTCACTCTTTGAGCCTTTAAAGTAAGAAATTTGAGTCACATTTCCGTAGGTCATGGAGTAAATTAATATGAAGCATAAAGGTAATTTAATGTCGTTTTTGTCAAAATTTGTCTATGTAAAGTGATGGGTAAACAATTTAGCTGTGCTACATAAACATTGAAAATAATACCCGGAAATGGAAGATAAATGAGACATGAACTAAAGCTTAGTAAGAAATCCAAGCAGTACGCTGGACGAAAAAAGGGAATAATGTCCACTAAATGAAAAAAAAAAGAAATTTCACCTTGAAATAATGATCTGATATCCTAATTACGGCAAAAACGCAATAAATGGGAACAATAAGGGTTGAAACCGAGGAACAGGACTGAAACCGTGTGTACACACGTGAACATATTGCATAGAATGTTTCAGAACAAAATTATTTGAGTTTGAATTGAAACATGTATGTTTGCTACTTGTTGAGACTTTTGGGTTCTTATTTTATTTAATCTATTTCAGCTTCGATAAGGTGAATGGGTTCAGAATTCAAGAAAATCAATTTGTATTGAGTTAAAATAATAAGGATGGACTGAAAGTATATTTGTTTTGAGAATTTTACTGCAAAGTCAATGATCGAACACCATAAAAATAGATGACCATAAACGTTTGTTTGGCAACATTGTAATTGCACTGTTGGGGTAATGGTGCATATCAGAACAATGCTCTACTGAACCCCTAAAGATTTCTAGTAAGATGGAAGGTACACAGATGAAGGGAAAGAAGGTGCATTTATTATTCACAATCCTTCTTAAGGTACACCACATTTTCTCAGTATGTTGCATCCTTATGACACAGAACACCCTACCAAGGAGCATATTGACTGGATTTCAGCTTATACTGCAAAGAGTTTTCTCACCTGACTCTTTGGAACACTCAGAATCAACGTTCCAAATATAGCACACACTTTCAAGACACTGAAATCACCATATTTAGAAAATGACATAAAACTAGGGAAGGCAGGACATAAAATTAACCAATATACTACATGTAGGCCCTAGATGTTCATAGGGGAGGGTGAATGAAAATTGAAAAGTAGGACATGCGTTTTTAAGCCATATGTGTCCCTACAGTGAAAAAACTCCTAGGGGCTAATTACTAGAATAGTGGTGCAAAGCAGAGCAGCAAGTGAACTTGCTGTGATGCCCAGCACCACAGGGAAAGGGCAGAAATGCACTGTATTTACAAAATTCAATGCATTTCTGTCATGTACCCCTGTGCTGGTGCCCTTTTGCCTGCCTAGTGCCAACACAAGCACCCGTGCACCATGGTGCAAGGGTGCCTGTATTGCATACAGGATTGTTTGTGTGCAAGAAAAGGCAACTTCCTGCACAAAAAGAATCTGTAGAGGCGTTTTCCTCTTTCTATGTGTGATGCAGAATGCATTGGAATCAGTCTGCACTTGTCACTTTCCCCTAATCTAGTGAAACTAGATAACCATGAGTGGTGCTTTGTGCTTCTTAGCACTGTTTTCATCTAACATTTTTAAATCATATGTCTTCTTTGCAACTGATTGGATTTTAATAATTTTGGTATGACTATATTTATTAATATCTACTCTGTTTTCCTATATTGGTTCGGGGGTCTTTCTTGTTTTCATTTTCACTTTATTATTGTTTAAATGCTGCAGAAATACTTTAACCATGTTTTCTAAGTTAAGCCTGACTGCTTTGTGCCTAGCTACCTGAGGGTTAAGCACAGATTGATTTAGTGACAAAGGTTTTTTTTTTTTCTATCTCAAATAATAATCCAATTTCTTACAAGCAACAACAAATTTTATTTGTCAGTCAATAATGTGATTATACAGATTCACACAGAATACTCTAATTGGAAGGGATCCTCACACGGTCTTGGAGACACTGATACATGATACAGTTATTTCACATACTTCCACTGGAGAACCGCTGATCCAAAGTTATGGTAACAAGAAGAATGAGTTTTTTGAACATTTAAGAGATTAACGTATTTACTGTAACATGGATACTGTAGCTGCTGCCTACTCAGATGTGCCCCTAACACCTTACAATATATAGAAAATGAACAAGATTAAATACTGCATTGAATTTGGTTCTCCCTTCATGCTCAGAACAAATAATCCCAGACTTTAAAATAAAAATATTTATTAACGCAAGGGTTTGACAGCGCTGAACACCAGATATCAACGCAGACGCACATAAAACAAAATTTGCACTAAAGTTAAGCAAATGAGGATACAGTGCATGGTTGAGCTTAATGTAGTCGGATACAAAGAGGGAAGCTGCAGAAAAAAACTCCATCAGACGTGATGCAGATCTGCAGCTGGATCTAATATTATGGAATATGGTCATATGAGTTTAGCTTATATTGATTGAAAAGAAACGCCGAAATTCACTGAAAAAACACTAAGGTTAAAATGACGTTATAATGAGTTGTTGAAATAAGATAAACACCAATGTTTGAAAACAAAGAAACCACTGAAATTAATCTTATAAATTAATGATCTAACTATACCTTTCGCTTCCACCCTCCAATGCTCTTCTTAAGACCTAATATATTGGGTAACTCATGACATGTAGTATAACATAATTGATGATATTACTAAATAAACTGTCAAGGACAAAATTAAAATAGCCATGTTCAGTTTGGTATTTTAGTTAGAAGCAGGGCAGGAAGGGCTGGTTCAAATACAATATTTAAAGTGTGCTTGCAAACCTAATTTATATATGGAACAATAGATAGTAATGATATGTACAAAAGGCAAAGGATGAGGTTAAGTTCAGAGATAGGACAGTGGAACTTTGCTTGCTTAGGGCAGTATAAGGAAAGAATGTGTAGATACAAAGGGTGGTGACGCAGTAACGGGCCTCTAAATTGAGGGAGGAAGAAAGGTCTTTTTGAAAAGCTAGTACATGACCTAGAACACTGGGGTCAGGTAGACCTTACTGGAACTTAGTCAGTATAAGGTGCACCCAGTAGGTACAAATTTATACCTTTTGGGATACAAATGCCCTATGCATGGGAATGTACGTGCACCCTGCCCTTAGTACCCAAATGTACCAATATCTGGATCCCTAATCCTGATTCTTTTAGTCACAGGCAAACACAGATCTTTTGTGTGCACTATGACATAGGTCTGTCTCACAGACTGAGGCTTGTTGGGCCAGGAGGGGGCACCCAGAGAGCTACCCTCATAATAGTGAAAGGCTACTGCCTTCACCAGGAGTTACGCAGCATGAGTGCAGCATACTGTGTCATGATCAGTATGAGTGAACAGGTCCTATTTAACCTGTGTCACAAGAGTGAGACCTACATGCTCACTCATTTTAAGGCTCTGCTTCTGTGTACTGTACTCACCCTTGGCCTACACTGGTTTGGTGTGTAGTGCTGTGCAGGGTATGAGTGGTGTATCTGCGCTGGGAGTATGTCTGTCTGGGAAGGGTACAATACGGGGATAATGCAGTACTGATCAGTGTGTGCATGTTGAGTGCATATGCTGGGTGTATATGTGCCTGTGAGTTGGACAATGCATGGAAGATGTGGTAATTGCATGTGCTGGATGTAGGTGTGCCTATGAGTGGTACAGTACATGACAGATGCAGTGCTGTGCAGTGCCTCCATGATAAATGTATGTGCTGCATGTATGCATGCCTATGAATGGTGCATTACATGAACCATTCAGTTCTGTGCAGTGTGTGCAGGTTGTCTACATGCACTGGGTATATGTGTGCCCGTGGCTGGTACAATTCATGGAGGGTCCTGGTCTCCACTTTGGGAGACCCAGGTCTGATGTTGATAAATTTAGAAAAAAAATCCCCTAGACAGATTTGTGTATTGCTGCATTCCTCTTAGATGGGTGGGACATACACTGAAAAGAGGTGAGCCAGGATTCCCCTATACATTATAAAGTGTTCTCTTAGATTCAGTGCGAGGTCACAGGGAAGGGGCCTTGGCACACCTCAGGAGGGAGATGGGGCTGATAATAGAATCATAAAGAGTAGAGCTGGAGAGCCTGGGCTATTCTTTTGATGCATATATCACTGTGGCTGACATCCAGGTGTGAACTCCAGTCACTCCCATGGTCTGTGTTGTTGGGCTATAAGCTTTGGAGTAGCTCCTGCTATAAAAGACTGCTTTTAAGAGGAATAGAGAGCAGAGGAGTGGACACTTAAAAAGAAGCAGACCACCCAAACAAAACTTCAGAAACTCAGACCGTAAATCATATTTGGTGACTGGAAGTGGACTAAAAGAAGGGGAGTTTGAGGTGTGGGACAGTGAACCACCAAAGAAAAACAAGAGCACAAACCTTAATGGCGGGTTGGTGGGGAACTATGCAATTGTTTGTGAATGCTGTATTTTTCCTTTGTGTTCATAAGTGGTAGAAATAAAATACTTCTCTTTTTTATTAAGACAAAGTATTTGGCAGGATAATGATTTGTTGCTAGTGCTGTGTGCCTTTTAAATTGTGAGTCCATTATCACTACCCTGTATCCACCTCCCACCAAGGGACCCTTTGACTGCTGGATCACCTTACCAGTGAGAGTCAAATGTAGAAGGAGTACTTGACCCAGCTGCTCAGAATCCATAATAGAATGGGCCCAGGACACTTGGAGTAAAAGGCCTCAACCCCTGCAGTTGGGCCCAGTAATCCCTGCTTACCCTATGGCCATTTGAAAGGTAATCTGACAATACCCCAATATGGAGGGTAAGCTGCTTACATATCTGATGAAACTGCCTTATTATCTTTGCACCAGTGATAATTGAAGTACTGCATGATTAATGGGGGATCAGCACCTGTCATAATGATGTTAAATTTTTTAGCAGTGCAGCAGTACTGTGACCTCATAGGCTGTGTATTAATCATGTGCATGCTAAAAATGTATTGGAATGTAATCCCTTCTGTAACCTGTACTGCCTTCTGGAATTTTGCTGTCAGGCACTCTGGTGGCCATTGATTAAATGTTCTTACTGGTACCAGAAGTCTCCTGCGATTTACTTGAGAAGGATTTTACTTCAAAAACATCTCACATGGTATGATTGACAACATCAATGGTCCCTGATAAAACAATAATCATATAGAACATTAAGTTACCGAAGTGTGAAGCTATAGCTTGGAAATTGAGCAAGCCCTGAAGGCAAGTGTGATTGTGCATGTTGATAGTGATATGGTGCACTGTTTACAAATCTATAGATTTTGGGGTGCAGGTATTGCTCCATGTTCAACAAGATAAAGGCAGAGCGCCCCTCAAATGGGCTGCAGAGACATATTTGAAATTAGGTTGAGACTTAAAGCCAAAGCCTGCTCCCACAAATATGCAAGAATGATCTTCTGATGGACAACAGATTACCCACCAGTGGATATTTGGCCCTGTGCCCAAGTTAAACTGTGTCAAGGTTGTATGCTATTGTGTCTGTCTCAGGAATGTGTGTTGTATATGTTACTAAACTATAGAGGGTTTTTTATAGGGCCTGACAGAAGATCTTCTCGGAGGCAAATGCATACCTGTTAAACTCTTGGCTTGAAACTGCTGGTCATGTGAAGTTTTTTAGAGGGTCATCACATCACGGTGAATAGAAAAGTTATCCATAGTTGTAGTGTTAAATTACTTAAAGTTCACAATCCCTATAGGACAGTGTCACCATGATTGCATGATGTCATCATTGATGCCATCATTGAAATAATTTGATATGTCATTAGTGATGTAATATATGAGACAAAAAGCCATGGATAATGTGGAGCAAATTACAGTTAATTAACTAAACTAAAGCTAGCCTACTCCAGTGTTTTTTTTGTTTTTTTAACATTAGTTTGTGAATTTACTTCAACACCTAACTAGAAAGTCACTTTAACCATTGTTGTTTTTCAGCAAATTCCTATTTGTTGTTGATCCTATTCACAGTGGAGATTAGCTACAACTCTGTCCTCATGGCCAGGCCCAACCTGTCTGTAGTATCCAACCCTTGTAGAGGACAGTCTTTACACTATGTGCATTGGTGGATGCTGAAGGGTCTGGCCCCAAGACCTGGTTCGTGCATTTGTTGGAACTCTTTAGTGGACTGCAGTTGAGGTCTGAGTTTTTAACTGACTGACTGCTGCCGGTGTTATAAGTCTTTATAAATTGTTCTGCCATATGACCATCCCCATTCCAAACAACAAACAGTTTGTCTATATAGTGCACTCAAAAAATAATAGGTTTGGTAAAAATATCAAAGTTAGAAAGTTGGGAATCACAAATCTGTTTGTAATTTTTAGATGCATTTCAACCATTTTGCTGCCAGTGAAATATTCTCTGTGAAAATTGCCACTCACTTCTCTTCCCAGATTTGTTTTGGCATGCTATGTTTCATATGCATCCATGTAAGGAAGAAAAGTTAATGGGGCCCAAAAAAGTATTTCCCATTATAGCTTTGATAAGATCTTTTTTACTCTTAGCAATAGTGTAAACTAAAGGATGGATCTAAACAGAACTTATTTATTTTTTTGCAATTTTATATAGTGCAGAGATGGCCCGAAGCCATCAGGGCACTTTACAACACACAGAAATCAGGTTTTCAGCAGGTTACATAATAGTAGTTTATGTTGGATTTTTGCATCAGTGTATGTATACAGGAATTGCCACAAGAAACAGTTACAACAATAGGGAAGAAGACATGGTCAGTTAAACAAAGGCAGATCAGGGTGTCTTGGAGAAAGTAAATAAATCTGGATGAAGTTGAATTAACCAAGATGTCTGTCAAATAGGAGGAGCTTGAGGTCCTTTTTGAAGGTTGCAAGGCAGGAGGTCAGAAAAAGGGAGGGCGGCAGAGCGTTCCGGATTCTAGTGGCACTGCCAGAGGAAGAGTGATTCATGTGGGGGTTCCAAGAGCAGGGACTGGGCATTTCTGAAAAGTCTATTTGCACCGGAGATTTTTAGTTTCTTGCTATGATAGGAGGGTTAGAAGCAGTGCAGCGCTCTGTGGGTGATGCAAGTGATTCTGAATTAGGCCTGCCCTTCAGTGGGGAGCCATTGGAGGGTTAGCAAGGGATAGGTAGTCAAATTTGTTGAGACCTATGACGAAGCTTGCTGCAGCATGTAATGTTGCTCTCAGTGGGCCTAGGTGAACTTTGGGAACGCCAGAAAGAAGGGCAATTCCATTGTCTAGTCTAGAGACAACAAGAGACCACACCACAGTTTTGTGGGCTTGTTCTGGAATTAATTTGTCTGATGCCCCAAAGCTGCCTAAGTTGGTGTTGTGCACTGCTGGCCATAGCTGCTATGTGGCTGTGAAAATTAAGACGATTGTCCAGGGTGATGCTGAGTGGTTTGGCACTAGTGGCAATGGCGAGGCAGCCTACAAAGGTGGAAAAGTTGGCCATCCAATCTTGTACTGGCGTTTTTGTTGTCGGAGGTGAGATCAAAATAAATTCTATTTTGGTTGGGTTGGGTTTTAAATGGGGCTTGGACATTCAGTTTTGAATCTTTAAAAATGTATTTGAAAGCAGGGCAACATCCTCCAGGGATGAGATTTTCAAGTATATTTGGTAATCGTCAGCATAGAGGTGGAAGAGAATCCCAGAGTTTCTGAGAATCACACATAGTTGTTCTAGGTAGAGGTTGAAGAGGGTTGGGGAGAGGATCGAACCTTGGCTGACACCTTGGTGAACGCTGACTGGTCTCAAGAATGAGTTGCCCATTTTCACAACTTGGGAACAGTTAGATAGGTAAGAGGAAAACCAGTTGAGGACTGTTGCTCCACATCCCATATGTAGTTCAAGAGTATAAAGGAGGTCATGATGGTTGACAGTGTCAAATGTAGCTCATAGATCCAGGAGGACTAGGAGGCAGGAGTTGCCGGAGTCGAGGTTTCTAAGGGGGTCATTGATTGCATGGAGGATCGCAGTTTCTGTACAGGATAGTAGAAACTCACTCAGGGAATGCTTGCTTTTTATGGTTTCATGTGAAACCCTTCAGTAGATTTGCAGATAATTCCTTTTGAAAAAGGTATTGGGTGCCTGCATATTGTTAAAATCTAGAGCTACCTTTTTTTTTTTTTTAATTAATTTTGCTGTGGGATACAGAACTTGAGTTATGTTTTCTACAACATGGAATTTGCAAATGTGTCCAAACTTGTGAGTATGACATAGTGCAAAATTAATAGCAGAGAAAAGGGCTGACATAATGACCATTTCTATGCAAGAGAAGGGATTAAGGCATGAAGAAATTGATTTACAAAGAATAGAAAGAGAGAATATGTTCAGAGTATGGTAATCTCAGATCAATCTAAAAAATAAGGGGCATATTTAAGAAGTGCGGTGCCACTTTTTTTGCGCCCTTTACCACCCCCCACTGCCCCCATGTGAGCGCCTACTAATGTACTCTGCAGGAGTAGTGCCAAAATTGTGGATCTAATCCTGCAGATTACATAGGGACCCATTGTAAACAATGGTGTGCCCCCTTTTAACACCTGCTCTAAGCAGGCATTATAAGTGCCCAAAAAAATAATGCAAAGAAATCTGTTAGATTTCCTTGCCACATATTTTCGGCCCCCCTAACAGGGGGACACCCCCTTTGCATACATTTTGCCTGGCACAGGCATAGTGTAGGGCAAAGGTTTACAAAGTGGTGCAATGCATGCATTGCGCCACTTTGTAAACATGGTGTGACATTTTTGTCCTTTATTGTAAAGAAATGACGCTAACATGGCATTAGAATGGTGCTAGGGTTTTTAAAATATTTCCCTAACTTTGAGTACACAGCAACAACAAACAGTGCTATAGGTATAATGCACAAAAGTCATCACTTTTTATTTGAGACAGAAGCGACGAGGGGGCCTAATGAAAAGCATATGATGGAGTAATAAAAATTAAAAATGAGATAATAAATAAATGATTATCTGCAAGCATGCAATCCATAATTTTGGGATCCTTGTTAATTTTTCAAAAACAAATTTTATAAAAAGGGTTGTCTGACCTATTGGTTGGACTTGTTTGATGCATGTACAGCTGAGCGCAGTGAATGGCTAACCACTTAGAAGAATAAACAAGTGTACACAGGTTTAAAACACAACCCATGCTGTAAACCTTCAAAGGATGTATTGGACTGGGGCTTATTCAGCTTAGCATCTACCTGAACACGGGATCTGAAGGCATTGCGTGATGGGGGCAGAACGCATGGGCTGTTTGGATGCAAGACTGTGGGCCTGGTTGCAGGACCCAGCCATGTATGGTGGGTGCTAAGCTTGCATGTAATCACTGGTATTAGTAAAATAAAAAACCTCAGAAATTCACTGTAAAAATACAGTTGAAATATAGTTATGGTTGAGGCTGAAGAAACACTTCAAAAATAACATGGGACAAAAACCTTAGAAATATACTGAATGATAAATCAAGGGTGTGGATCCAATACAAAACCTAAAGGACCCTAAAATTCACCACTTACGGTCTGCTGCACAATGCTTAAATCATGCCTTTATAATGCACTGCTCATGGCCGGGAGGCTGAAGGTTATTTTACATACTGTTAAGAGTTTGCAAAATTGTATGAGAAAGTCTTAACGTGTGTTACAAAAGATAATCATGCATATGGACAGGTGAATAGAAGCCAAAGTATGACCAATGTATACTATAAATGTAGACTATATTGTGCACCTGCCAACTTCATAAGGTCCTATTTAGAGTTTGGATGGACATGAACATTCTCAGGTGTGCAAATGAATTTTGAAATATCAAATAATACCTGGCTGAATTTCATCAAGCATCAACATAGTATGGTGGACGAACTCAGACCCTGGATTGAGCTGCATATTTAGAGTTTCCTTTAAACACTGAACGATTTTCAGTTCTTCATACTCAATTCAGGTCCATAGTATAACAAAGAGAACATAGATGCTTCAGATAGTGTGAGAGTGTAGGGCTTTGAGCTCTTTAGTCACATTGTAAATGATGCAAAAAGAACAGTTGATGGACGGAATGTCGACCAAATCAAACATTCACCCCCAGTCACAGATCTGGGTTTAATCCATTAGGTTTTTTGCATACCGTGCCATTCCAGTTTGGACCCAGCCATATGCAAATCAGTCTTGACCCTGTTCCCCATTGGAACAGTCCAGCCCGAACAGCCAGGCCAGGTCCTCCCTGGACCAGAAACAAGCATCCTGGGACCGGTTTCGGGGTATCACCCCTCTTAAGCCAGGCTAGTTTGAATCTGGTGGCATAGTGGGCTCAGGACCCACACCTGGGCAAACCCTTCCCACTTTGGGTGACAAATGCAAAAAGAACAGTTGGTGGACTGAATGTAGACCAAATCAAACATTCACCCCCAATCACAGATCTGGGTTTAATCCATCAGTTTTTTTGCTCACCATGCCAATCCAATTTGGACCCAGCCATATGCAAATCAGTCTTGACCCTGTTCCCCATGATAGCAGTCCAGCCCAAACTACCAGGCCAGGTCCTCCCTGGACCAGAAACAAGCATCCTGGGACCGGTTTTCGGGGTATCACACCTTTTCAGCCAGGCTAGCTTGAATCTGGTGGCATAGTGAGCATAGGAACCACGTCTGGGCATACGGTTCCCACTTGGGGCGACAAATGCAAAAAGAACAGTTGATGGACAGAATGCAGACCAAATCAAACATTCACCCCCGGTCACAGATCTAGGTTCAATCCATCAGTTTTTTTGCTCACCATGCCATTCCAGTTTGGCCCCAGCCATACGCAAATCAGTCTTGATGCTGTTCCCCATGGGAACAGTCCAGCCCGAACTGCCAAGCCAGGTCCTCCCTGGACCAGAAACAAGCATCTTGGGGCCCGTTTCGGGGTATTATCCCCTTCAGCTAGACTAGCTTGAATCTGTAAATAATCCCTGCTTCATTCAGGAACCATTAAAGAGAAAGAAAAACACGGTTGGTATACTCATGTAGATTAAAGGCCTCATGTATGCCTTATTTTGTGGGATGTTGTAAAAGAGTATATGCCAATAACAGACAAAGGAGCCATCCGTCTTAGTTCTCAGCCTCATTTATCCAGATCATCCAATACAAAGGTAACTCATGAATCAATAAAAACAGAAAAGGTAGCAGTCTCCAAATAATCATTGAGGTATTGGAATAGTATACATATTGAGGACAGAAAAATAATTTAATCATATTAAGATCCATTCAGATAGGAACAGAGATTCTTCCATTTAATTCATAAAACACACAACTAGACATAGAGGTGAGTCTACGAAACACATTATTTTTCAAATATTGTACATCCAAACCAGCCCACGTGTGTTACCCTTCAACAAAGGGCTGTTAAACAAATATATACAAAAACCATTAAAAAAAAACAATAAAATACATTAAGTCCACCAATCATATTTTTGACTTCCTCCATCTTCATCTATACATATCAAATTCAAATTATTTAGTATTCTACACTCATCTATTACTTGACCCAAACCCATTGTGAGCAGAAGATCTCAGACTTCAAAATGTTATAGAGTGTATTTCCCTGAATCCAAGCCCCACTTGTTTGTGCAAAGAACCCCTCTAAGTGTGACATGTTCAATTAAATATTATCATAAACATTTTATTTATCAAAAATAACATCATACAATACTTATGATACACATATATTTCCAATACTATTACCATGTGCAGTATTATACTTATAAGATATAATATTCCAGATCAGTGATTGTCATAGGACATGAGACATCCTGTGCAGACGAGAGGGGGGAAAACGAAGCTATAAGCTTCACTTTCCTAATGTTCTAATACAGTCACATTAAAAGCCATGAATCTTGTTTTTTATGAGTAAGCATAAATATCCACCATTGAGTCCCCCTCTATAACCCCGCATCAAGAATAAAACCAAGGGACTGATTATCAATTTAAGCTCAGAGACATGTAGACAGTTCTCAAGACAAAGTTGTAAAGATACAGTATCAACAAGGGATGACTAAGGTGACGAAAATTAGTTCAGGTGGACTAACATTAAGAGAACTAGGCACTCAACAAAGACAATACAGAACATCAGTAATAAAACCTGATGTATGGAATAACATTTTTTTAGTTTTAATAAGCATTAAGGTAGTTCAAATCAGCACAGTTCAATTTAGTTGGGCTAGTGGAAATCCCTGTAGGTTAGCCAAGCATGAAAAAGGGGGGACACATGCGGGCCAAAGACAAAATGACAAAAAGGGCAAAAACGATTTGAAAAAAATTTAATCACGGGCATCAGGTTACTAACTGAAATGGGCAAATATTAAGTATAAAAGGAAAGCTTCAGCATATCAGAAGGTTGGTCAAGAGTCTTCTTTTTTGAGTTAGGAAAAACTCTCTTAAGTCTCAGCAAGGCATTTCAAAGGGGCAAGGGCAGTGAGGGCAATACCTCTCAGAGTCCAGGGGTAAAGCATGCAATAGCAGGATAAAGGACAAAGGGATTTTTCTCTGATCTCCAGTGATTCTCTCTCGAGATTCTGACTAAAGTCCAGTTGGGATTTCGTAGATGACAGCCCATAGACAAACTGATTCATCAATGCAACAGTTTATTTGCCGTTGAAGGGGCAACAGCCAATCAAATTAAATCATGCAACTCCAACTTTAAACATCCACATACGTTCCTAGGTTTGTCATGAAAACGATTTCTATCACTACATTTCCACTCCAGGTTGAAATAAATGTTTAAGTTGTTATTCCACAGTCCAGGATGTTCTCCTTTCAAAGACATAGGGGGTCATTCTGACCCTGGCGGTAAAAGGCACTTACCGCCGGTCAGAAGACCGCCATAATCCCGCCGCGGCCGCGGTAAACCGCCACGGTCATTCTGACCCACAACTGCCAAACCGCCAAAAACCCGACATCCACTGAAGCCCGCCTCATCAGCGGTCAGCGATAAACTGGAGATGACCAAACCTCCACCGTCACGCCAACACAAACACGCCCATGCCATTATGACCCACGAATCCACGCGGCGGTCTTTCAACCGCGGTATTCCATTGGCGGTACACACCGCCGCGCTCAAAATACCCACACCTTTACAAAACACAGCCACATTGGACAATTCCAAATACACACACCTGATACACATACAAACACCACTCCCACACACCCATCACCATATAAAACACACACCCACATCACCCACAAACCCCCACAAAGCGAAATTCAGAGACAAGGCGCAATACACAGAGAGAGAGCACAGGGAACGCAAACCACAACACACACAGGAACCCAACATCATCACCCACACCACATCTACGCACAAAACACCACACACCACTACACTCATCACCACAAACACCACCCCACACCTCATCCACACCACCCCATGGCACCCCAAAGACACCCCAGGTTCACGGACCAAGAACTCAGGGTCATGGTGGAGGAAATAATCAGGGTAGAGCCCCAGCTCTTCGGCACACAGGTGCAGCACACCACAATAGCCAGGAAGGCGGAGCTATGGCAAAGTATCGTCGACAGGGTCAACGCTGTGGGACAGCATCCCAGAAATGGGGAAGACATCCGAAAGCGCTGGAACGACCTACGGGGGAAGGTGCGGGCGATGGTGTCAAGATACAACATCGCTGTGCAGAAGACTGGCGGCGGACCCCCACCCACTCCACCCGAATTCACAGCATGGGAGCAAGAGGTCTTGAACATCCTGCATCCTGAGGGCCTCGCTGGAGTAGGCGGAGGAATGGACTCTGGTAAGTCTAATCTCGACTACTTCACCCCCCCCCAACCACCAGCATGCCAACCCACACCCCCACCCTCACCCCTAACCCCCCAGCACACATACTCCCTGTTAATGTCTCACCAGCACAACCCACCCAACCCAATCCAATCCCCTGAATGCCAGCACAAACCATGGACACCCAGCACCTAAGCATGACCACTGCACATACCCATCCCCCCCCACAAACCACCCTCACAACTCCTCCCACATGGGACTGCCAGCAATGGGGGACAAGGGCACCCACAAATCGCACGCCACGGCACACACAAAATCAATAACCATATTCTTCTACCCCTGCAGGGCCCGAACGCCAACATACCGGCCAGGACGGTCCAGATTTGTCCATCCCACCCCCAGAACAGGCCCCCAGTGATGACAGCAGCTCTGTCGACCTAGAACCTGATGACCAGCCCGGACCATCGGGGACCTCTGGACAGTCGGTTACCCTCAGTCAGCCCCAGGCCACAGCAGACCTACCCCCCTCAGGAAACACCAGCACAGCACCCACCCAGCGGGCCCATGCTTCTGTCTCCAGGACAGGTCAAGCAGCGGTGTGTCTACCAGTACAGGGCACCCAGGGTAACCCACAACCCCAACAACAACAGGGACCTGGGGGCACTGGTAGTGGGCACACCGTCCAGGGGACAGAGGCCCAGGAACAAAGAGGAACTGGGAGGGCTGCTGTGCGACAGAGGGAGGACAGGCCTAGGGAACCCGCTGTCCAAGAGGCCCTCACCACCATCATGGGAGCGTACCACCACTCCCAAGAGACGATGGCGACGGTCCTGGCCAGGTTCCAGGAGATCCAGGCCATGCAGGAGGGCCAGAACATGGGGTTCCGGGAAGAACTGCGCACCATCAGTTCCGCAATGGGTACAATCGTGGTGGCACTCAACCAGATTGTCACCACATTGCGGGACCATGTGGCCCCCCAAAGGGCCCCTGCCACTAGCATGGAGGAAGAACAGCCCACCACCTCCGCCGGCGCTAGTGGTCAGGAGGCCCGACACAACAGCAACGGCCCTCCCGGACCCCACCCCCTGCAGAACAAGAACCACCCCGCAAGAAAGGCCTGAGATCGAGGAAGAAGACAGAGTAGGATGTCAAGACCCCCGCCATGCACGGAAACCCCCGGATGTCATCCCACTGTCCCACTTGTTTACCCTGTCCAACCTTGAACTGCCCCTGCTCCACCTTCCACAGGCATATGGACAATGGACCTGTAGGAACGACAGTCTGGACACTGCCATGGACATGCCTCCACCATCACCCTGTTTGAACTATGCACCTATCTTAAAACTTCAATAAACACAATTATTGCACATTAACCAACTGGATTCTGCTATCTATTTATTTAAACCAAATGTATTCGATATAACCAACAAAACATTTCTAGTTACATTGTGATGACAACATACCAGTGTCACACAGCGGTTGTCCATGGGGAAAAAAACCAGAGGGCACTCCGTGGGGATCAGATCACTGAAATAGGAAGTGATATACACAACTAAGTTACCATACATTGGGGTGAAAGGTCAGACAGTAGAGAGCCACTACAGTTACAGATATAATACAATGCTGGAGTAGATTATTACCTGTGTGTCACTGGAAATACTGCAGTATCACTCTGTCCCTGTTGTCTGTGTCGTCCTCTTCGTCTTCCTCCTCTTCACTCTCCGCAGGCTCCACAGCGGCCACAACACCACCATCTGGACCATCCTCCTGCAGGAAAGGCACCTGGCGTCGCAAAGCCAGGTTGTGAAGCATGCAGCAGGCCACGATGATATGACACACATTCCTTGGTGAGTACATTAGGGATCCACCAGTCATATGCAGGCACCTAAACCTGGCCTTCAGGAGGCCGAAGGTCCGCTCAATCACCCTCCTAGTCCGCCCATGGGCCTCATTGTACCGTTCCTCTGCCCTGGTCCTGGGATTCCTCACTGGGGTCAATAGCCAAGGCAGGTTTGGGTAACCAGAGTCACCAATTAGCCACACACGGTGTCTCTGTAGCTGTTCCATCACATAAGGGATGCTGCTATTTCGCATGATGTACGCGTCATGCACTGACCCTGGGAACTTGGCATTTAAATGGGAGATGTACTGGTCAGCCAAACAGACCACCTGGACATTCATCGAATGATAATTTTTACGGTTCCTGTACACCTGCTCATCGTCTTTTGGGGGAACCAAAGCCACATGGGTACCATCAATGGCACCAATGATATTGGGAATGTGTCCAAGGGCATAGAAATCACCCTTCACTGTAGGCAAGTCACCCACCTCAGGGAAAATGATGTAGCTCCGCATGTATTTCATCAGGGCAGACAACACTCTGGACAACACCTTTGAAAACATAGGCTGAGACATCCCAGATGAAATGGCCACGGTAGTTTGAAATGATCCACTTGCCAAAAAATGCAGTACTGACAGCACCTGCACTAGAGGCGGAATCCCTGTGGGTTGGCGGATGGGTGACATCAGGTCTGGCTCCAGCTGGGCACACAGTTCCTGTATAGTGGCACGGTTGAGTCTGTAGGTGAGTATGACGTGTCTTTCTTCCATTGTCGACAGGTCCACCAGCGGTCTGTACACAGGAAGATTCCTCCGTCTCCTCGCAAGTCCCAGCGGACGATGCCTAGGAAGGACAACATGGAGCACAGAGTCAAGCAACCCACAGGTAAGTGCCCACAGCATGCCCAGTACACGTATCTCTCGGGATTGAATGGCTAGTATGATTGTCGGTGCAAGGCCTAGCCATGTGTGACGCAGTAGGAATGAAGCCATGTGTGCCCTTGAAATGGCGGCTGCCTGACCTGTGAAGTGTGACAATGTGAAGTGAGGTAATAGCGCAAGCGTTGCACACCGTGGCGGTAGGCGGTCGCAGTCCGCGGCGCAAAGCCGCATTGGACAACATTGAAACCTATGGGTTTCAGGAGCCAATGGCGGTGAGCGCCGGCGGTCGCGGTACGCGCCGCCGCGGTACGCACCGCTGCGGCAAGCACCGCCGCGCCCGTAACCGCCATTTTCTCTCTGCTTGATCACACAAGACCTGAGCATCCACAGGAGAGGACCTATACTGCAAGTGCTGCTGTGACCTCGGTCTGGAAGTGACAATGGCTGCTGCGACTGGGGAAAGGGCTCCCGCCTCCAGTTCCGAGGAGTTGGAGAAGCTCGTGGACGGGGTCCTCCCCCAGTATGCGCTACTCTACGGGCCTCCAGACCAACAGGTGAGTACACGGGGGGCAATGCATAGTGCCCAATGCCTGGGCTGAGTGGGGAGGATGTACGATGGAGGGGAGGGCAGCGAATGACGAATGCATGGCACGACAGATGAGAGCATGTGCCACATGGCAAGGTTGGGGAGGGGGGCCACTCACATCGAGCATGCAGAAAAGTGATGATGTTTCTCTTCCCCCCCTGTACATGTCACATAGGTCAGCGCCCATCAGAAGATTGACATTTGGCGTGCCATCGCCAAGGACGTCCGGGCCCTGGGGGTCCACAACAGAAGGGGCACCCACTGCCTCAAGAGGTGGGAGGACATCCGCCGCGGGAGCAGGAAGACCGCAGAGGCTCTGCTGGGGATGGCCTCCCAACCTAGGAGGGGTGCCAGTCGTACCTTGACCCCCCTGATGTCCCGGATCCTGGCGGTGGCCTACCCCGATTTAGATGGGCGCTTGAGGACATCACTGCAGACACAAGGGGGTGAGTACCAGCACATTCAGCTATTTTGCGCGCAGTGGAGGTGCCTGGGTGGGGGAGGAGGGCTGTGGGTATCCCTAGGCCAAGGCGATTTCTGTAGGATAGGCCCGTCCGTGAAGTATGGTCCTGTGCCCCCGCCCCCCACCTCTGTAGGGTGCCTAGTAACGCGATTCATGGACCAGTGTATACTGTGTGGGCAGTTGTCGCCCATAGGCTTGTAGGGCATGTCCCATTGAATGAGTAGTGTACCCCAAGTGCGCAGCGTAGTGCAGGGGGCTTCTGTGTCTGTCCTCTCCGCCAACGGTGTCCCCAATGCATGCACTCAACTTGTCTTTATGTTTTCCACCACCCCCCCATTTTCTTTGTATTTCTGTGAATGTGTGCATTAGCATCATCAGGCGGAGGAGAAGTGGCATCGGCGCAAGAGGGAGCTGCATCTCACATGGCCCAGGAGGGCCATGCTACGGACTCCGACATGACCAGTGAGACGGAGGGCGAGGGGGGCTCCACCACGGGGACCCGTGGAGACGGCAGCGACACCGACACGTCCTCGGAAGGGAGCTCCCTTGCGGTGGCGGCAACATCCGTGCCCACCGCAGAAACAGGTACAGCCGCCACCCAGCGCACCAGCTACGCCCTCCCAGCAGCCCCTCGGCCTTCGGCCCGTGCCCGCAAGGCCAGGAAGCCGGCCATCTCCTTCGCCCCAGGCACCTCAGGCCCTGCCCCAGTCACCCCTGCTGCCCTCAGTGAGGAGGTCATTGACCTCCTGAGGACCATCATTGTTGGGCAGTCCACACTTTTGAATGCCATCCAGGGTGTGGAGAGGGAGGTGCATCAAAGCAATGCATACCTGGAGGGCCTTCATTCGGGTCAGGCTGCCCATCAACGATCGTTCAACGCTCTGGCCTCAGCACTGACGGCAGCAATTGTCCCTGTCTCCAGCCTCCCTCTTCTGACTCCCTCCACCCAGTTCCACTCCCCTGTTCCTCTGCCTATCCCATCCACACCTACAGACCAGCCTGCACACACCTCAACACCCAAGGGCAGGTCATCCAGACATAAGCACCACAGGACACACAAGAATTCACCCAAGCAACATCCAGATGCAGACATGCCAACAGCCACTACCTCCTCTGTGTCCCCCACCTCCTCGTCTCCCTCCTCCCTCCCTGTGACGTCTCCACGCACACCTGCAAGCACACCACCATCAGCCATTGCACCCATCACCAGCACACCCTCCACACCAGTCCGCACACGTGCAGTCACCACCCCCACTGCCATGTACACGTCCCCTGTGTCCTCTCCCAGTGTGTCTGTCACCCCCGCTTCCCAACCACACAAACGCAGGCAGGCACCCAAACAACAGCCATCCACCTCACGTCAGCCTCCTGCCCAAGCACCTGCACCCAAAGACAGCACACTTGACTCTCCTACAACCACATCCTCTTCCTCCACTCCCATACCCACTCCAGCCACCCTTCCCATGGCTCCAAAGAAAATTTTCCTCTCTAAAGTGGACCTCTTTTCCTCACCTGACCCACCCCCTCCATCCCGTAAGAGTTTCACAAACACCTCAGCCACCACCAGCCCAGCAACTCCAAAGAACGTTGTGCCTGGTTTTTGGAGTCCGCCTTTTCCTTGGACTTGGACATCGTCCAGCAGCAAAGGCACAGCCACCCCCCCCCCCCTATGAAGAGGACCAAAAAACTGAAGGGCAGGCGCGACAGGCCTGATACGCCTGCCCCCAAGGAGGGTAGCCTTGCACCGTCACCTGCCACATCGGCGAAGGGAGCCAAGGGCCACGGACAGTCTGCCAAGGAGGGCAAGGGCAGCAAGGAGCAAAAGGCAGGGAGGAGCCGACCTGGCCATGAGGGCCCCACCAGCCCCATTCCGGGGGTATCGAAGGAGAGCCAGGGCCCCAGGACTCCATTCACAGGTGGGCCCCGCAACGGAAAGGTCCGATGCAGAGTGAGCGGCAAGTATTGGCCAGGTGTGGTTCACTGGAAACACAAGACAGGCACCGCTGAACAGGGCCCCGCCGTGATGAGCACCGCTGAACAGGGCCCCGCCGTGAGGAGCACCGCTGAACAGGGCCCCGCCGTGAGGAGCACCGCTGAACAGGGCCCCGCCGTGACCAGAACCGCTGAACAGGGCCCCGCCGTGACCAGAACCACTGAACAGGGCCCCGCCGTGAGGAGCATCGCTGAACAGGGCCCCGCCGTGAGGAGCACCGCTGAACAGGGCCCGCCGTGACCAGAACCGCTGAACAGGGCCCCGCGGTGAGAAGCACCTCTGACCAGGGCCTGCCGTGAGGAGCACCGCTGAACAGGGCCCCGCCGTGAGGAGCACTGCTGAACAGGGCCCCGCCGTGACCAGAACTGCTGAACAGGGCCCCGCTGTGAGAAGCACCGCTGAACAGGGCCCCGCCGTGAGGAGCACCGCTGAACGGGGCCCCACCGTGACCAGAACCGCTGAACAGGGCCCCGCCGTGAGAAGCACCGCTGAACGGGGCCCCGCCGTGACCAGAACCGCTGAACAGGGCCCCGCCGTGAGGAGCACCGCTGAACAGGGCCCCGCCGTGAGGAGCACCGCTGAACAGGGCCCCGCCGTGACCAGAACCGCTGAACAGTGCCCCGCCGTGAGAGGCACCGCTGAACAGGGCCCCGCCGTGAGGAGCACCGCTGAACGGGGCCCCGCCGTGACCAGAACCGCTGAACAGGGCCCCGCCGTGAGAAGCACCGCTGAACAGGGCCCTTCCTGTCAAGCACTGCTCCGCTGGGCCCTTCATCTCAAGCACCGCTCCGCTGGGCCCTTCCTGTCAAGCACCGCTCCGCTGGGCCCTTCCTGTCAAGCACCGCTCCGCTGGGCCCTTCATCTCAAGCACCGCTCCGCTGGGCCCTTCATCTCAAGCACCGCTCCGCTGGGCCCTTCATCTCAAGCACCGCTCCGCTGGGCCCTTCATCTCAAGCACCGCTCCGCTGGGCCCTTCCTGTCAAGCACCGCTCCGCTGGGCCCTTCCTGTCAAGCATCGCTCCGCTGGGCCCTTCATCTCAAGCACCGCTCCGCTGGGCCCTTCATCTCAAGCACCGCTCTGCTGGGCCCTTCATCTCAAGCACCGCTCCGCTGGGCCCTTCATCTCAAGCACCGCTCCGCTGTGCCCTTCATCTCAAGCACCGCTCCGCTGGGCCCTTCCTGTCAAGCACCGCTCCGCTGGGCCCTTCATCCCAAACACCGCTCCGCTGGGCCCTTCATCTCAAGCACCGCTCCGCTGGGCCCTTCCTCTCAAGCACCGCTCCGCTGGGCCCTTCATCTCAAGCACCGCTCCGCTGGGCCTTTCATCTCAAGCACCTCTCCGCTGGGCCCTTCATCTCAAGCACCGCTCCGCTGGGCCCTTCATCTCAAGCACCGCTGGCCCATTGGCAGTCCCGGTTCTGTGTCGGGCAGGCCTTCACGACGCACTCTGCCCACCATGCCTCCTCCATGACCAGTGGTCTCTGTAATCCACCTGATGGACTTTGGCTTTGCACTCCCCAGGATGGCACAGTGGGCAATCCACCCACTGTAGAGACTTATGAGACTGTGGCTTTGCACTCCCCAGGATGGCACAGTGGGCAATCCACCCACTGTAGAGACTTGTGAGACTGTGGCTTTGCACTCCCCAGGATGGCACAGTGGGCATGGAGGCCCTTCGTGGATCTGGCGTCAAGGACTCATGCGGCTGAGGTGCCCCCCCTTCCCTTCCCCCTGAGGTGCCTGTCTTTTTAATTTAGTGATGCCCCAGCAGTGTTCTCTCCAATGGACTGGATCTCGTGTGTGGGCTTTGCCCATGTGTTGCTGCACATTGGCCCACGGACCTTTGGACTTTGATTGACTGGGCCGGACTTTTGCTGCTTGTATGGATAGAGTTCTAGATGTGTATTCATTCTTCATATATTGCTAAAGTCGCTATACTTTATTGTTGCAATAATATGGTTCTACTTTTACATTCATTGGCTTTTGTCTTTATTTTTGGGGGGGTGTCACTCTGACTTTTTTATCTGCATAGGTGTGTAGGTATTTCGGTGGGGGTGAGGGTGGGAGTGGGTGTGTGGCGTATGTGTGTGCCCGTAACCTTTCCTCCTCTCCCCTCCCCTGTGTCGTAGGTGCAGTACTCACCGTTGTCGTCTGCGGCGAGGTTCGTGATCCTGGAAGAAGAGCAGGAAGGCAATGGCTGGGAGGATGTGGAGTTCGGGTTCCATGCTGTTCCGATTCCGCGGGGAGTGTGTTGAGGTAAGCGTTTTCCATTGGAGATGTCTGTTTCCGCCGTGTTTTTATCGGCGGGGCTCCCGCCCCGGAAAAGGTGGCGGATTGGTAGGTTGTGATAGGGTGGGCGGTACATTGTCTGCCGCCTGCCTGTTGGCGGTGACCTCCGCGCTGTTTGTTTGTACCGCCGTGGCGGTCGGAGTGTTAAAGCGGCGGCCTGTGTTGGCGGTTCCCGCCAGGGTCAGAATTCATATTTTTCGTCCGCCAGCCTGTTGGCGGGTTGGCCGCCGCTTTAACACTGACCGCCAGGGTCAGAATGAGGGCCATAGTCTCACAACTCTCTAATCAATCTATTAGTACTTTGGTTAACATAATGTATAAACTGTCAGTACAGACAATCACTGTGACTTGAGGGACAGTGTTAAGATTTCTCCTACATCACTTGGGTTGCTCTCCCTTGGCTTTTTCAACCACAATCCCTTTCAAACTTTGACCAAAAAACAAATTTTCCTTACTTTTCTGTGATGAAAAGTTCTGGAATCTGCGGGGAGCCACAAACTTCCTTCCACCCAGAATTCCATTAATTCTCCTGATAAAAATGTTACCTCACTTGTTGGGGTAGGCGTAGTACCACAACACAAAACACAAAATGGATACATCACAATTTCCCACTCAAAACTGATTTATTTTGCAAAGTGGGTAGTTGTGAATTTGGGGCCTTACCTTAACCGGCACCTAGGGAAACCTAGCAAACTTGCACATTTTTAAAAAACAGACGGCTGGGGGAATCCAGGTTGGGCGACCTGTGTTACTTTCACCAGTTTTGTTTTACCCAGAATTCCTTGCAAACCTCAACCTTTGATTAAAAACACGTTTTCCTCACATTTCTGTGGAGAATGGTTGGAATTCGGGGGGAGCTACAAACTTCCTTCCACCCACAATTCCACCAGTCTCCCAATATAAATGATGCCTTACTTATGTGGGTAAGCTATTGCCTGCGTTAAGAAAAGACCCAAAATGAAACATGGATACATAAACATTTTCCACTCAAACTAACCTTTTTTTGCAAAGTAGGTAGCTATGGAATTTGAGCCCTAGTTCAACCGATACCTAGAGAAACCTAACAGACTTTCACATTTTTGAAAACTAGACACCTGGGGGAATCCAGGGTGGGGTGGTGTTTGTGGCTTTCGCCAAGGTTTTCACCCAATATCTCTTGCAAAACTCAAATTTTGACTAACAAACACATAGTACCTCACTTATATGGGTAGGCTTAGTGCATGTGACAGGAAAAGGCCCAAAACATAACAATTATATTGAAATTATACACTTATTTTACAATGTGGGTGGCTGTGAATTTTGTGCCCTAGCTCAGCTGGCATGAAAGGAACCCTGCACATGTTTGAAAACTAGACATCCAGGGCGGTACGGGGGTGCATGACTTGCTTGCCTCTTGCCAGGTCATTTTACCCAGCAGCCTTTGCAAACCTTAAAGTTCTACTAAAACACACATTTCTAAGTGACAAACATGTAATCTGAGGGGAGACACACATTTCCTACCACTCTGAGTTCCCCATGTCTCTGAATAAGAAAGGTACCCCACTTATGTGGATGTGCCAAGAGACCATTGAGAAATAAACAATAGGTGTAGCTGTTGTGTTTGGGCCGTGCTGTGGCACCACACATGCGATCATATGAACCTCTGACATTTTTGAAAACTAGACAATTAGGGGGGTCGAGGGTGGTATGCAAAATCCCTACAACTGAGGATCAACCCACTTATGCCAATAAAATCTCTGCCCCTTGTGTTCCTAGGAATCTCTACAGAAATGGATCAAACCAAGGTCAAGGGTGGCCCTCTATATATCTACATTGAATAAGCACTGCCATTTAAAAAACAGTTAAATTCATAACTTATACATAACTGACATATTTATAACTTGCACCACTGTAGATTTCATACATCATCAGTGCTGTAAGATGTGCAGTTCTAAGTAGTGCATCATAGTATTGAAAGTTATATTTATGTCAGTTAATTATAACAGGCTAATTTCAGTGTTAGTCTGGTTTTAAACAGGAGTACTTTGTCAGTGAATTTCAATGTTTTTTTAAAACGTAAGTTAAATTCATACTACTCTCCTCATGTTTAACTCAATTTAACCATTGATTTTTTCAGTTAATTTGATATTTTTTTATGTAAAGTAATATCTTATTATAATATGTTTGCAGCCAACCCCATGGAACACGGTCTAGGTGGCCAACCCCATTAGTGGGAAACCACCCTTTGACCCCAACCCCACATTCTTTCTTTTTTTTAAATTGTTTTACCTATCCAGTCAGTGTTCTGAAGGAGTCATGAGGTGTTGCTCTAGTTCCCGTGGGACTCCCACAGGAGCATGTAGGGACATGCTGGTTCACACAGGGCTTCCATAGTATTGTGGTGCCCCAATTTTCATTTTATAATTTTAGCCTAGGAGAATCCCACTGGGACCCTCCTATTGGTTTTTGGGGGGGGTCAACATTCTCCTTCCCTGGTGCTTTTTCACCACTTTTTGTCTCAACCCCTGCTTGGTGGATCCCCCCCAAATCACCCCAAAATGTTCTAGGAAGGAGCTGAAGGTAGATGAACCATTATTTTGGAAAGTTTTGTGCATATTCCTTAGAAATTTGCTAAAAAAGCGAAAGGTTAGAGAGAGGTTATAGTTAGGTGAAAATATGACTTGAAACATACCATTTGAAACTAAATCCCTGAAATTCACCAGTCATAGTTACCTCAAGTAACTAAAACTTGTGCACTCTCCATGCATTTCTTTTCCTCTTGTATATTATATCATCCATGACAAATTCATTGACTACAATTACAACATCCCTAATTGCATCTAAAATGCCATCATTGTTGACAATACTGTGTGTGGTGGGAGTGAAAGTTACAGTTACTTTTGGACATGAGTTATAGTTACTTGAGATACTTGAAACTGGTGAATTTTAGGGGTTTTGCTAGTTTCAAATGGTATGTTTTTTAATGTAAATTTAGATATTCTTACAATTCCTAACTATAAAGTCACTTTAACTTTTGTAGTTTTCAGTGAATTTCTAAGTTTAAGAAAAAAAAGAAAAGTGAGATGTTCATCGCTGTGCACAATAGATGAACTGGAGGTGTTTTCCATTGTGCTGCCCCCTCCCAAGCTTGCACCCCTGCTACCCTTCCTCTTTGGCCTTCACTGCCCAAGTCCCCTCACTCTAGCCAGTGGTAGCCGTTGTTCTGCCACTGTCCTTCTGACCTGCCATGCATATTTTCCTTTCTGCCCCCAACCACTTCCTCCATGACTTCTGTTGACTGAGTCCATGTACCTGCCACCTCCCTCCTTCCCCACATGTTTCGATGTGCTACCACTGCCTTCATGGTTAACTTGCTGTCCCTGCCCATGCCTTCTGCTGCCCTAGTCTAGGCCCCTGCCTCCTACGTACCCTGTGTATTTAGCTTTCTGCCCCTACTCATCTTACTTCTGCTCTGCAAAGGCTTTGAGCATACCACAGATCCCTCCCTTTGCCCACCATGATTCATTGAGCTGCCACTGACTCTTCTGTCTACTCTAAGGCCCAGATAAGAAGATCTAGTGCCACATTAGTGTCATTTTTGTAAGCTAATGTGGCATTTGGCTCCAAGAATAGCTGCGCCTGATTTACAAAGTGGTGCAATGCATGCATTGTGTCACTTTGTAACCCCTTGCACCACATTATGCCTGCATAATGTATACAAGGGGGACATTCCACTCATTAAGGGGGCCAAAAGAATGGTGCAAAGAAATCTAAAAGATTTATTTGCGCCATTTTTTGCAGCATTTTTAATGCCTGCACAGAGCAGGCATTAAAAGGCGGCACACCATTATTTATAACGGGCCTCAATGTGCTTTGCAGGATCAGCGTCAACATTTTTTACACTAATCCTGCAAAGTGCCAAACTAGCATAAAAAATGTTGATACTAGTTCCCTAACTACCGCCATGGTGTACCATATTTTAAATGCAGCGTACACATGGTGTCGAGGGGCGCTAAAGGGAGCAAGAAAATTGCCACGGCATTTGATGCAGTGCCATTTTTCTTACATCTGCCCTTGAGGTTCTGTTGTGCTGCCTCCTCCATGCCCAGCATGGTCAAATTGCTGTTCCTGTCCCTGAACCCTCAAACCTGCCTTGAGTCTTTGCCCCTATGCCCTCCCTCTTGCCCTCCAAGGTGCATTAGATGGCACATTTTGTGACCCCGCCCTTCTGCCCCCATGCTCTAATGTGCTGCAACTGCCCCTCCTGCCTGCCCTGCATTGTCTGTTGTGAAGCTCCTGCCCCCTCCCCTTCAATCTGTTGTCTGTGTTGAGTCTGTACTGCTCCCTTTTACCGTCCATGGCACTTTTTTCCATGCTCCTGCCCTTTCCTTCTTGCCCACCATGGTCTGTTGTGCTCCTACTAACATTTCTGCCTGCCATGTGGGAACTTTCATGCTGCCACTGTCCCTCCCAACTGCCCTGTATGGTCACCTTCCCTCCATTGACCTTTTGTGCGGCATAGAGACTCCTTGCCCATCCTGCATGCCCTGCATGGTCAGCTTACTGCTCCTGCCTGGCCTCATTCCTCCTGTCCTTAGTTCTCCATGCTCTGACCTTTATACTGTCACTCAGACTTCCTTGACTTGTTGGCATGCCTCTTCCCCCTCCCTTCTGCCTTCCATAGTCTGTTATACTGAAACAGCCTCTCCTGCCAGCCCTGTATGGTCAGCTTGCTGCCCTTGCCTCCTCCCACTCAGCCTCTGGTGTCTGTGTGAAAGCTCCTGTCCCCTTCCTATTGCTTTCCATGGTAGTTTGTGTTGCACTGCCCTCCTGCTTGCCCTGTGTGGTTGTAAGGAAATGCCTCCTTGGCATGGTTACCCCCTGAAATTTTGCCTTTGCTGATGCTAACTTATGATTGAAGGTTTGCTGGGACCCTGCTAACCAGGCCCCAGCACCAGTGTTCTTTCCCTAAACTGTACCTTTGCTTCCACAATTGGCACAGCCCTGGCACTCAGATAAGTCCCTTGTAACTGGCACCCCTGGTACCAAGGGCCCTGATGCCAGGGAAGGTCTCTAAGGGCTGCAGCATGTCTTATGCCAGGCTGGGGACCCCTCACTCAGCACATGCACACTGCTTCACAGCTTGTGTGTGCTGGTAGGGAGAAAATGACTAGGTCGACATGGCACTCCCCTCAGAGTGCCATGCCAATCTCACACTGCCTGTGGCATAGGTAAGTCACCCCTCTAGCAGGCCTTACAGCCCTAAGGCAGGGTGCACTATACCACAGGTGAGGACATATGTGCACGAACACTATGGGCCTGATTACGACCCTGGCGGTAAAAACCGCCAGGGCCGTGGTCCGCGGGAGCACCGCCAACAGGCTGGGGGTGCTCCTTTGGGCATTCTGACCGCAGCTGTACAAACGGAAAGTCGGCGGTGTACCGCCGGCTTTCCGCTGCCCAGGGGAATCCTCCATGGTGGCGCAGCTTGCTGCGCCGCCATGGGGATTCCGACCCCCATACCGCCATCCTGTTCCTGGTGGTTTCGGCATCCAACAAAGACTAGCAACCTCTGAAGCCTCAGAGGATTGCCCTGAGTCCCAGGACCAAGAAACTCCCATGAGCAGCAGCTCTGCTCAACAACCAGCAAAATTCTTGCAACTTTTCTACAACTTCAAAGACCTCACTCTTCCTGCTGCAAGCGTGAGACTTCACACTCTGCACCTGACACCCCCGGCCTGAGATCCAGAGAACCAACACCACAGGGAGGACTCCCTGACGACTGCGCCCCCATGAGTAGCCTGAGATGACCTGGACCCTCACAGCGACGCCTGCAGAGAGAAACCAGAGGCTCCCCCTGACCGCGACGGCCTGTAACAAGGGACCCGATGCCTGGACCAAGCACGGCACCCGCAGCCCCCAGGACCAGAAGGAAATGAACTTCAGTGCAGCAGTAACCCCCAGGCAACCCTCTGCTTAGCCCGGGTGGTGGCTGGCCGGAGAAGCCCCCCTGTGCCCTGCTTGCACCGCTAGAGTGACCCCCGGGTCCCTTCATTGAAACCAATACAAAACCCAATGCCTGCTTTGCACACTGCACCTGGCTGCCCCTGTGCCGCTGAGGGTGTGTTTTGTGTGCCTACTTGTGTCCCCCCTCAGTGCTCTACAAACCCCCCTGATCTGCCCCCGAGGACGCATGTACTTACCTGCTGGCAGACTGGAACCGGTGTGGTAACTTTGGGATTGGCTTGAACCCCCAACGGTGGGCTGCCTATGTCCAGGAACTGAGACTTGTAAGTGTCTTACAGATCTCACAATCTAACCAATACTTACCTCCCCCAAGGGAAGTGTTGATTTTTGCACTGTGTCTACTTTTAAAATAGCTTATTGCCATTTCAACAAAAACTGTATATGTTATTGCTTAATTCAAAGTTCCTAACTTCCCTATGTGGAGTACCTTGCATTTTCTGTATTTATTTCAAATCTTGAACTTGTGGTTCTAAAAATAAATTAAGAAAATATATTTTTCTATGTAAAAACTATTGGTCTGGAGTTAAGTCTTTGAGTGTGTGTCCTCATTTATTGCCTGGGTGTGTACAACAAATGCTTAACACTACCCTCTGATAAGCCTACTGCTCGACCACACTACCACAAAATAGAGCATTAGAATGATCTAATTTTGCCACTATCTTACCTCTAAGGGGAACCCCTGGACTCTGTGCACACTATCTCTCACTTTGAGATAGTATATACAGAGCCAACTTCCTACAGTGGTGTATTATTCTGCCACTACTCAGTTGCCTGCCCTAAGAGGTCAGTTTGGGGCCTCTGCCAGCTCTCTCCTGCCCTCTATTGTCCAAGTCCATGCCCATACCCCATTTTTCTGCCCTCCGTGGTCCGTTGTAACATACATGCCAACATTTTGAACTTGGTAAGAGGGAGATTTTTTTTAAAAAGGGGCGATTGATTATCTCCATTGAAAAGAGATTTTAGGGAAGAGACAGCTAAAATAAAGCCTTTTTGGGTTTAAAAAAAATTGGGAGTCTCTTGCCCGAATCAGGTCGTTTGGTACGTATGGTTGTTCTGTCACTTGTTCTCTCCCCTCACCTCACTGTTCTGATGTGTTACTACAGTCTCTCTTGCCTGTCCTGCATGGTTGGTTTGCTGACCCAACGCTCGTTTCACCTTTCCCCTGCCCTCCATGGTCCGTTGTGTACTGCCACTGCTCCTCCCACCAGTTCAGCATGGTCAACTTGCTGCCTCTGCCCCCTTCTCCCTGCCATCAACTGCTTGAGTCTGTGAACTTGACCTCTGACTCTCCACAGTGTTCTAATTGACAATTATATCACTAACATTCTGTATTTATTACAAAATTGTGTCACGCCTGAAGTCATCTTGATGGTTACAAAACTGTGAAACCTGAAGCATTTCCTTTAGAAAGGATTACAATAACAATTATGGTTAGTGCTTTAAAAGCTAAACTGAGTTCATAAGTAGTGACAAAGCGCTTTTAAATTATTTGCTGTTTTTATGTTCTTTCATCTAATTGATCACTTGGTTATTTATTGCATTTAGAGAAGAGCATGTGGTGTTATGGCCAGAGCCGCTGAGTTTTGAACCGGGGAACTGGGGAACCATGCTCAAGTTTGGGCATTTGTTTAACATCCTGTGATTCTTGGCAAATCCATTTAACTCCCTGTGCCTAAAGCCAAAATGAATGTGTCTTGCTTAATGTAACTGATGCTCTGTAGTTGCTCATTAGAACACTGTGGCAAAGCTGCAGTGGATCACCAGGGAGTTAGCTGGCAGCCTGCTGCTTGTGTTGAAAGTGCATGTTTCAGTCTGCATGTCAGAAAGTCTAACTGAAGAAGATATTTGAGAATCTGTGTAAAATGTGCCCTAATTTTGCTGTCTGTATCACTAACCATCATTTCTATGACAAAATGAACCCCCTCATTTTAGAAGAGGAAAGTGAGGATTCCCCTTATTTTGTTCCTTTTTAAAGTAAATGTATTACGTTTTGCCAGTTTGATTCAATCAACATGGTTTCTGGATTGCACACTTTTCTCATAAGTAGTACTGTTAGCGCACTAGTTGTTCTATAGAAGACTTTGAGAGGCTGCAGTGAAGATAGGGGAATCCGCTCACAGGTATTGAGAGTATGTTTTATTCAGAAAATCAGATTTTATTCTAACATGGCTGAAAAAAAGAGTGTAAATTTACAGAAAATATGTTCTTATTTTAGTTGCTGGGGCACCTTCCATGAGCAAATCATGAGAGAAACAGTTTTCTTTAATCATACTTAACAAAATCCGAGAAGAGGGTCAGCATTTTTCACAGGGTCAAACCACCCCAGAACTCACCCCAATTCATAAAATTAGTATGCCACCAACAACAAATGATTTATAAAGTAACTAAAATATGTTATCAAGCTTTACCTGTCCTCTTTTTTATGACCATCAAAACCTGCCATTCACTGCAATGCATTTCAATGGGGACAATGTCGCACAGTCCTGTGACAGCTGCTACAACATATTATCCGTGTTTTAGCCAGAAAATGAAAAGGGTGTCCTTTGGGACCCACCAGCACATACCCTTTGGGGTCTGGGTATGCTCACCCTACCCACTTACCTTTTTTTAATTCATTTTCAGGACACAGGTACCGAGGCTCAGTCTTGTAATGGCCCCCACGGCATATTGAATTAATTAGTCTCCTTTAAAATAGCCAATCAAGGCATATCCGGACAATGGCTGTACATATTTTATACATGCCAATAGACTCAATCCAGGAGGGAGACTCCCATTTTTTAAAACAACATAGAGTATTTTTGGCTGTCTCCCACATGAATTTATCGCAGCTTCAATAGACATCAATGGGGGAAATATATTCTCCCAATTATTTTTTTTCATATCCTACTTTCCTCTTCTAAAATGTTGGCATGTATGAAATATTTATACATCTTTAACCTTTACTACTCAAAAACTACTGAACAGATTTACACCAAATCACAAAAAGCATGCTTTCAGGGCTAAGATCTAGCATTCTGTCAAGTTTGGTGTAATTCTTTTTAGCAGGATTTGTGGTATTGCCTCCTAAAAAAAGTCTATGGTAGTACCATGCTTTGGGACCCCATTTTTTCTCAGTCCTTGCTTGATGAATCACCCCAAATCTTCTCATGTACAAATTAAGCAAAAAGGAACACTTTTATAGAATCTATCTATCTATCTATCTATCTATCTATCTATCTATCTATCTATCTATCTATCTATCTATCTATCTATCTATCTATCAGTCTATCTATCAGTCTATCTATATATATGTCTATCTATCTGTCTATCTCTACAAACATATATATAAATTATATATATATATATATATACACACACACATATATTTGTACATATATATATACACACGAAAATATATATATATATCTACACAAACACACACATTTATGTATAAACACACACACACACACACACACACATATATATATATATATATATATATATACAAACACACACATATATTACCTAGTGGGGGTTGCCACTAGGGAGTTATAGTTAGGACCTAGTTTCTATATAAAAAGCATTTTTATACTTGCCTATATCTTTGGCACAGCTTGAGGAATGTTTATGAAACTTTCCATAAAAATTGCCAGCCATGTCAGCTGCTGTCAAGAAAAAAAAGGGGGGGCCCAAAACACTTTTTCCCCATTCATCTTTCCATAGGAAAAATTAAACTGTGATAGCACCAAATTACAAGATGGAATTACACCAAATTTGGTAGAAAGGTAGGTCTTGGCCCAGAAACCAACCATATTTTGTTCTGGTGTAAATCCGTTTAGTAGTTTTAGAGAAATCAAAGAAAATCCAAATTTGTATATCTAGGGACGCAAAGAATTCTCCACCCCTCCCACTCTCATTCTGAAATCTGATTGGCTGACAACACTTCAACAAGGAAGCCTTTGAACTGTTGTCAGCCATCTTGGGATTTGGATGAAGCTGAGTCCAAGAAAAACAAGCATTTGCAATGCACTAGGGTCTCGCATTTGTCCGAGTTACAGCTATTACCAGTTGTAAACTCCCAACCAGATTTTTCTTGCGTTAAAAGAAACAAAACAGCGCAATCGCACTGCTACAGTTCACTCGTAATAATACCTATCGGCAAAAGTGCAATTATGAATGTAACCGGCAAAAGTGCAATTAACTGTGGAACAGGGTCGATAGTATGCAAAGTGCTCGACTTCCGCCAAGTGAGATCGCGCTGTGAAAATTGAGAAAAAGTAGTCCACAAACCTGACAGGAAACAGTGAGCCTCTCATGTTTTCTGTACTTGGTCGCTGCGCTCGAGGATGGCTAACCACCGGAAAAGGCATGACGTATGTGTTCCTTCCACTAATCAAAGCAAGCAGATTCTAACAGGCAAGCCAACGTGCCAATGAAAGAAACTGACGTGACGTTCATGGGGCTCCGAGATCCTTTTCTAATACCTAAAGCGTCTTGCTAGCGATACGCATGCGCAAGTGCATGCGATGCAGGCTCAACCCTAAAAAGAACACAAAATACACAAGGGGCTCTGGTGCTGGGGTCCCAAAGGGACCCCAGAGCTAAAAAGAGATTTTTTTTCTGTAATTTGCTGTGGACCTGGTGAAAATTCGAAAAAACAATTAAGTGCGGGCCCCCGCCCTTCATCTTTATCAAGCCCCCGGGCGGGCCAAGTCCTGGGGGCAACTTTATTTGTAGCCACCCAGCCCCCCTGCAGCCCCACGGGCTACCACATCCCCAGGGCTTTTAAGAATTGAAACACGAGGGGGGACCCGGCCCCCACCTGCAGCCCCGGAGACCACCACCTCCACAGAGCTTATAATAATTATTACGGGAGGGCATCCGGATCCCCCTGCAGCTCTGGGGACCACCCCCTCCCTGGGGCTTATAACAATCAATACACAGGGCACCTGGTGCCCCACCCCACAGTCCCGGGGCCACCACCTACTGGGAGCAAATACTAAAAATAGAAAGTGAGTCAGTTTCAGACCCCTAAGTTCCAGGGTCCACCACCTCCCTGGGGTTTCTTCCACATTTTGGGAGCACAAGTTATAGTTACCTTAGGGCACAAGTTATGGTTACTTGAGGTAACTCTAACTATATGCAGGGCCTGGTCTGCCATTGTGGTGCCCACTCCCAAGCTTGCTGCTCCCGCCCCTCTCCTTGCCATCCACTGTGCAAGTCCATGCCCCTGCTCCCTCATTACAGCCCTGCATGGCTGTTATTCTGCCACTGCCCTTCCCACCTGCCATGAACAGTTAGCTTGCTGCACCATCCATCTCCCATCTATCCTCTGTTGTCCCAATCGATGCACCAGCCCTCGCCGTCCTGCCCTGCATGGTCCTATTTGCTGCCACTGCCCTCCATTTAGTGTAATGTCCCTGCCCACTCCTCCTGACCACCTTTGCCCAATTGTATGCCCCATTATTGTCTTCCTGCTTAGATTATGTGCTTAGCTTGCTGCTACTACCTTCCTTCCTGGTGCCATCCAATATCTTTGTGCTTGCCCCTGCTCCTGCCTTTTTTCCCTGGACCTGCCACTGCCCCTCCAATATACTGTGAGTGTTCTGTTGATCTGCTTAGCATGATCAGATGACTGCTGCCTGTCCCTGCCACCTTCACCCTGCCTGCCTGAGCTCCATGTCCCTATTCCCTCCTTCCTGTCCTCCACAGTCAATTTTGCTGCCACTCCCATCTGTCCTCCATGCTTTGTTGTGCTGCAACAGCTCCTCCTGCCTACCCTGCTTAGTCTGTTGTGAAGGCTCTCCCCCTACCTCCTCTTGTCTGTGTCTAGCCCCTATCCATCCCTTCTGACCTCCATGGTCCTTTGTGCATACCCCTGCCCCTTCCCTCTTGTCCACCATGGCCGTTGCACTGCCACTAACCTTCCTGCTTGCCATGCATGGCTTTCTGTGCTGCTACTGACCAACTCCCACCTTCCCTCAGTTGTCTATTTGTAAGCCATTATAGTCTCACTGTTGCCCTTCATAGTGTGTTGTGCATCCAGTGTTCATCCCACCTGCCCTCCATGGTCAGCTTGCTGCTCCAGCCCTGCCCCTTTGCCTCCTGCCCTCTGTTTTCCATGTGCAGACACTTATCCCCTCCCTTCTGTCTTGTCTGGTCTATTGTCATGCCCCCTCCTTTCCGCACTTCATGGCCCACTATGCTGTAACGGTCCCTCCTGTCTGTACGGTATGGTAACCTTGCTCCCTTTTCCTCTTTCCCCTCTGCCCTCTGTTGTCCATATGCATGGCCCTGTCCCCTCTCTACTGCTTTCCATGTTTTGTTGTGGTGCATTGCCAATCCGCTTCCCTGTGTAGTGTATTGTGCTGCTGCAACCCCGGACATCTGCCATTAAGCTTGGTACCCCTGCCCATCTCCCTCCTGTGCTCTGTTATCCAAGTCTATGTCCAACCCCACTCCCCCTGCCTTCAGTGATCCAATGGACCATACATGTCATCATTCTGAACTTGGTAAAAGGGAGATTTTGAAAGAAAAATCTGAAGAATTGATTTTCATATTAACTTACATTGAAAAAGGGGATATTTTAGTGAGAAGATAAGATAAATTCAAGCCCTTTTGGGCTTAAAAACATCAGGAGTCTCCTGCCTAAATCAGTTTTTTTGGCATGTATGGTTGAACTGCCACTGCCTATTCCTTCTGCCCTCAGTGGTCTGTTATATTGCCACGCCCTTTCTTGTATGTTGTGCATGGTTGGTTTGATGCCCATGCCCCTTTCCCCTGCTACATGGTCCATTGTGCTGCCACTGCCTCTCACCCCTCCGTAGCGTGGTCAGCTTGTTGCCTCTGCACCATCCTCCCTGCCCTAAACTACCGGAGTACATGACCTTGACATCTGCATCCCCACAGTATTCTAATAAACAACTAGATTGCTAACATTCTATATTTATTGTACAATTGTGGCACGCCTGACATCATATTGATGTAATCATAATTGTAATACCGAAGGCATTTTAGTTAGAAATTATAAAAATGAGGGAAAATGAGAGGGTCTTATTCCAAAAGAAAAGAAACTAAAATGAGGACATATTTTCTGAGTCCTCAAATAGCAGCAAAGACCTTTAAAATTATGTATAATCTTTTTTTTTTTTTATCCAGCTGATCACTTGATCATATTTTACACTTAGTGAGAGAATGTGGCGTTACAGACAGAGCTGCAGGCTTTGCAACTGGGGAACCAGGTTTGAATTTCGGTGTCAACTCGACATCCTGTGATTCTAGGCAAATCACTTAATCTCCCCATACCTAAAGCCAAAAAGGAATGTGTCCTTGTATAGTGTAATTGATGCCCATGCAAAGCACTCCAATACCTCTGAGTCATGTCTGTGCTATATAAAAACTGCCAAAAAACTAATAAATTAGGTGTTTTGCACACTGCTGTCACGGGGCTATACTTGGGCTACATTTTAGTGATATTTGTGCTTCATTTCGTTTTTTTTTTTCTCTGGTGGCCCTCTTGGGAGACTTATTTGTTATGAGGACCCTTAATCTCCTCATTTACTGCAGTATCCTCAGTAAATAATGCTTTCAGTTTTCCACTTTGATTCCATCAAGATGGAGGTCAGATGTGATACACTGTTGGCATAACTTTTGAATGTTAGCACTCTAGTTGCTCATTAGAACACTGTAGTAAACTGATGATCACCAGGGAGTTAACTGGCAGTCTGCTGCTGGTATTGAAAGTGCATGCTTCAGTCTACATGTCGGAACGTTTTGATGAATAGACAAGGAAAATATTTGAGAATGCACTTGTAAGGTGTCCTAATTTTTATTTCTATACCACTACTGAAGCAGATATGCTAATTACAATTATTAATGAGTGTTATGCATTATTAAGTAACAAAGAGAAATGGTAGAAATGAATGATGTATAGAAAATAATGTGCACGTTTGAAAATGTGACCACGAAGAGTGGCTGCCAATGTTCACAAATTATACAAAAATGATAAAAAATGCGTAAAATAATTAAAATGAATAATAAAAATGTAGTAATTTGTCATAATGAGATGCATAACGTATGTTTTGCATTATATTGTAGAGCTAACTTTGCCGAAATTGTGGCCTAGTTTTGCCAGGCCTCATGCCGAGGCAGAATAATTGCATACTGTATTGAAGCTGAGATGTGAACTAACCTTGAACCACTGATGTTAAAGTTTGCTTAGCTAGAATTTTCTGCAATGTACCAAGGGGCAGGAGATGATGGAATCGAGTTGATACAATTATGTATAGAGTAGACTGGATGTCCTTTCCCAGGACTTGAACAATAGGGACACTGACTGGAGAAGAAGATACAACATTTTCGATACCTGATGAGCCGGATGATGAGGACATCATACAGGGAACCAATCAATGAACTGTGAATGGTGAAATATTAGAATTCATAGATTTGTTAAATTAATTGGAGAGAGTAATAACTGGTGATTAGTGAACCAATTAGTGGGTTAGGGGGATGGACTGAAAAACTCTAATAAAAGGTTATGACAAGGGGCTAATATTTCAGATGAGATGCGGGAGAGACGTGAGGGGAGAATTGATGACGTCAGAAGACGCAATTCGTGATCCT